>NC_134857.1:85819892-86119892 GCF_049852395.1 Peromyscus maniculatus bairdii | reverse complement strand
ACCCTTATCTCTCTCCTTTTAGACAAGTTACATTTGGATGGTCTCAATTTTAATGAATTAGAATCTTGCTGTCTGTATCTCTGTATTTTAAGATGTAACATAATCATGTGTAGCAGTGTAGTAGCTGTATTGATAAGTTTTTAACATGACCATATCTTTTTGCAGTAAATATCTTTGTAGTTTGGTTGCATTCTTACTGGAAAATAATACTGATGCTTTATATTTGTGTTTATTCAGAATTTCACCATAGTTTCATTACCTTACAATTTGTAAGGTTAAATAACACTTAGGAACATTTGATTTTCCTTTCAAGTCTTTAACTCTGGTTTGTTTGTTTTCTCCTCTCAGACAGTTCAGTTTGTTCAGGGAATTTTTGTTGAAAAATATGACCCAACGATAGAAGATTCCTACAGAAAGGTAAAATGTGAAACAGTGCATGCACTTACGAGTACTCTTTACAGCTTTCAAACTTGACCTATGGAATTGCTTTTTAAGATAGTTTTGAGAAATGATAGAAACCTGCTGTCTGTTTTTAGGAGTTCCACCTGTATAAAACATTCTTCACTGAACACTGCTTCGGAGAGTGCCCTATGTGCTATTGCTGCTTAATAGTTCATTTTTTTTTTTTTTTTTAATTTTGGTTTTTCGAGACAGGGTTTCTCTGTAGTTTCTAGTGCCTGTCCTGGATCTCACTCTGTAGACCAGGCTGGCCTCAAACTCACAGAGATCCACCTGCCTCTGCCTCCCAAGTGCTGGGATTAAAGATAAGAGCCACCACGCCCAGCTAATAGTTTATTCTTTTCTGAATGCATTTTCCCAGTGGGAAGTTTAAGTAGAAAAATATTAAGCCCACACCTAGGCTTTTGTGTGAGTATTGGGGATTTATACATAGGTGTATTTTTCTACTTAATATTTTCAACTGTTAGTTAACAAAACTTAAGATCATTTTTATGATTGAAGTTATCCTTTAAGTTTTGGTTTTGATTTGTAATAAATTTAAAGATATTTACCTTTAGACTATTAAAATGAATCAAAAATGTGTAATAGTGTAATGGGAGTACCTGTCATGTTTCTCAGGATCTGTGGAACATATATGGAAAGTGACTGTAATGCCAACCGTGGACTTGGCTCATAACAATGTGTCATTGTAGCTCCATTGGTTGTGACAAATTTCTACTCTGCTGCAGGCTGTTGATAAGAGAGAGAAGGAAGCTGTACATGGTGTGGGCAGAGGTAATTTGGGACACCTCTGTTTTCCCTTAATTTTGTGGTGAACCCAAAATTTCTCTTAAAGAAGTGAAGTTGGCCAGGCATGGTGATATACACACATTTAATCCCAGCACCTGGTAAACAGGCAGGGAGATCTCTGCAAGTTCAAGGCCAGCCTAGTCTACAAAGACCCTGTCTTTCAAAAAAGAAAAAGAAAAGGAAAGAGTAATCTGTTTTTAGAAGAAGCAAAATAGTTGGTCTTGGCAAAACTATGTTCTAGTATAAGACTAGGTAGAACTATGAAAAACTTTCATGATTTTATTTTCCACATATCCAGGTGGGGGTCTTATAACAAAATACCATGAAGAGCCAAGGTTATCTCTCCAAAGACTAAACCTACATTTCAGCAGAGAGTAAAGTGTTGCTCTGTTAGATATCTGTTTTTAGAATCAGTCTTTGACAGTACTGTGACTTTTGTTGAATTAAGCTTTTTAGGAAATACTGGCCGAATGATTGCATTCTCTTCCAAATTAACACAACTGTGCTCTAGATACCTATGAAACTACAGGCATGGTTCCTTGTTTCTTGAAGAATCTGGCGCAGAGTTTGCCTGTTAACTGTTTGCCCCATGTGGGGTGGGGTTATGAGTTTGTGGCCCCACCAGAGGTACTCATCATCATCATCATCACTCTAGCAGGGAGGAAGGGTCAGAAGAGCCTGTAGGGTGATGGGTTTATTTGTAGGAGACAGTGTTGCTCTTCTGAAATTTCTCCCAAACAAATTGTTAGTTAAATCTTTAACCATAAAGCAAGATCTGTCCCTAGCATGCTGAAGGGCTAATTTTCTTAGTCTTTTCTATAAAAATTTTCCACAGAGTTGATAATTGATACTTTCTTTAGGGCAATCTTCTTTTAGAAGACTGGAGAAATGGAATTGGTATATTTATATTTCACCTTGTACAATTCTTTAGAGAGCCCTTAAAGTCTTAAGGGATGTGTATATTCTTAAAGAATAAGTAGCTCATTGCTATTTATTTTAATACTTCTGATTTCTCCTTATATTGCAAATTTTATGAATATTTTAGCAAAATTTTAACAACTGGATACAGTAAGTTGGCAGAGTTTCTATTCCTCGAAATCTTTTTGTTTTCAATTTGACCCATGTGAAGCCTGGCATCTTTTGTTGGAGATAGTTTCCCTCTATGTCACCCATAGGGCCTTAAACTCAACTCTTCCTGCCTTAGCCTCCTAGTGCTGAGGTTATAGATAAGCACTACCACATCCAGCTTGGGTTCCTTAATTCTTTGCTTTCCATGAAGACCATATATAGATCTCATATATAAATCTATCATAACTATATATCATGTATATGATCATGTTTTTTTCTGGTTTTTTGTTTGTTAGAACTTTTTCCTGTTAGAACTGTATGCACCATTTTTCTTAAATTACAAAGCCTAATGTTTTGCCTTCCAGTAAGAACAAATGACCATCATTATAGTAGTCAGAAAGTACCTACACTCAAATTTAACCATCCTCCCCCTTGGAATATTGCTAGTGTGCTCTTTATTGTGTTACTAAGTTGAAAAACACTTGGTAGTTGTTAATAAGTACTTGGAAGAAGTAAAAGGAAAACGTGTTGATATTGCTTTTTTGTTTTTTCTTCTTTGTTCCACTATAGCAAGTTGAAGTAGATTGCCAACAATGTATGCTGGAAATCCTGGATACTGCAGGAACAGTAAGGATTCTTTCCTTTTCATTTACCAAGTTTTAGTCTGTGAGCAGATTTTGTTATCTGAATAATTCTCTGTGTAAAGTGATTATTCTGATTTTTAAAAATTCTCTAAATGTAAGCCTTCATAAATTTTCTTAGGCATATACAATTGTTTTGTGATGTGATTGATATCCACATATGATAATTGTGTACTGAGTTCACCTGAAAAATCAGAAGTTTTTTTGGTAAAGAGGGAGCAGTCTTTTTATAGTGTAGTAAGGTATATGCTATAATACGTATGTAAAAAATATATATACATATTGTTTTTTTAAGTTATTTAAGGGCTGGAGAGATGGCTCAATGGTTAAAAGCACTGACTGCTCTTCCAGAGGACCTGGGTTCAATTCCTATCACCCACATGGCAGCTCACAACTGTCTGTAACTCCAGTTCCAGAGGATCTGACACCCTCATGCAGACATACATGCAAGCAACACCAATGCACATTAAATAAGTATATATTGGGGGGGGAGCGGAGTGTATTCAAGTTCAGAATTTTAGTTAAGGTAGGTATTCCCCTTCCTGGTCCCACCCTCCTTAGCACTCTAGTTAACTGGTTTCCTGCAGCCTCTCAAACACTGTATGTTTCTCCTGGGCCCTGTGTATTTGTTGATCTCTGCCTGGGACACCTTGTAAAAGCATACACATTAACCTCCTCTTCCTTCTGGCTCTCCTGTTACCTGTAAGTACTTTCCCCTCGAAAATGTAAACTTCTACTCCACCTCCTAAAAAGAGAAACTCTTTCTCAGCTTTATTTTTTCTGTCACTTTACTGTCTGGTCTACTTTGTACTTTATTTTTGTTTAACTCCATGCATATTCCTTGAAAGATTTTTGCCTTTTGTGTTGACCAACATATTTTCCTGCTGAAACAGTTGTTGAGTAGATGAATCTTGTAGACTGTCCTTAGGAAGAAGGTTGGGATTCTCAGTAAGAGATATAACAAACTTTAGCAGTACAGTCTTTACTCTTGATTAGTAAGTACCAGAGGCCGTAATCTGAAGAGAACATGGAAGGAATGCTAGGGTTAGATTTCTAACTAAGTTTATAAGTGAAGAATCCAGAAAAACGCACAAAAGACTAAACTTGAAGGTTAAGAACGTGGGTGAGTTTTAGCACAGCAGACGTCTTGCAGTCCACAAATCGAGTGCAGCAAGCAGACGGCTGGAGCGAGCATCTACAACTGTTTGGGTGTAGTAGATAGAATGGAGGCATGACAGCGGGAATCAGCAAGCTAAAGAAGCAAACAGTTTATGAAGCTTTGTGGGTTTGTATGCCTAATGATAGAGGCTAAAAAGTCACTTTTAATCTTCTGCTATATGTGATTTCTATAATACTGTGTATAAAATCAAAGCACGTTTTAGATAGGATTCTGTTCTATATTGTCTTACCTGTAGTTATAACATACACTAATGATTTCTCCAAAGAAGGGAAAGTAGGTTTTAAGCAAACAGAATCATTTTAATTTAGTGAGACTGTAGCTGTGTGACCAATGTTAATGGTTAGTGAATCTGAAGAAAATAGTCACTGTACTATTCTCAGATGTTTTCTAAGAATTTGAAATGCAGGGAACAGGAAGATAAAAATACATGAAAAAGCTCTTTTCAAGAGTCTAACCTAGGCTTGGTTATATACTAATTGTCAAGATGATAAAACATCAGTAGAAAGATAGTTGAGACTGACCATGCTGGATGATTATAACTCAGTACTATATTTGCATCTTGGATTGCTTCTACTTGAGTGGTGATCCTATTATAAGTCTTTCAAACAAAATCAATTAAGGTTTGTATATTAAAGGAATTGTACCAACAAACACAAATATTCATCTCAGTTTCTAGACAATATGTAATTTAAAATGTATGTCCTTATTTGAGATTATTCTATTTAAAATCATTCCGGCATACATTGAAAAACTGCATATATATTTATAACTGGATTTTTTTTTTATATTACAGGAGCAATTTACAGCAATGAGGGATTTATATATGAAGAATGGCCAAGGGTTTGCACTAGTTTATTCAATTACAGCTCAGTCTACGTTTAATGACTTACAGGACTTGAGAGAACAGATTTTACGGGTTAAAGACACAGAAGATGTAAGTATTTCTCTCATTAAAACATTGCCATCTCTCCATAGTCAAATAAAAGTGTCTGCTTTCAGGCCAGGCAGTGGTGGCGCACACCTTTAATACCAGCACTTGGGAGGCAGAGGTAGGTGAATCTCTGAGTTCAATGTTAGCCTGGTCTACAAAGTGAGTTCCAGGACAGGCTCCAAAAGCTACACAGAGAAACACTGTCTGAAAAACTCCCCCAAAAAAGAAAAAAAAAAAAAAGATGTCTGCTTTGTCATCAGTATAAGGTTTGGAAGGTATCTAGCCCATGTCATAAACAGCCCATGAAAATAAATTTTGACTTTCAAAGTTAACCTATAAATTATATGCTGGGATGTTTAAAATATGAGATTTGTGTGGCAAAGTGAGCATTGTGCCATGTGGATAAAAAGTACAGGAGAGATGAGGAGTTAGAAGACGTCACAGCAGGAGGAGGAGTAAGAGGGACTCATGTTGAGCTTTAAATGTGAGAAGTAGTGTTCATAGAACCATAATGATTAATGTTCCTTTTTCTAGTAGTCTATCATACATGTTCTTTGGGTTACTTTGGTGTTTTAACACATTATCTTGCTATATAGCCCAGGCTAGCCTCAGGCACTTAACCTTCCTATCTTCATCTTTTTGTTTTGGTTTGGTTTTTTGAGACAGGGTTTCTCTGTGTAACCCTGGCTGTCCTGAAATTCACTCTGTAGACCAAGCTGTCCTCAAACTCAGAGGTCTGTCTGCCTCTGCCTCCTGAGTGCTGGATTTAAAGGCATGCACCACCACCGCCCAGATCTCCACCTTCTAAGTCCTGGGTTTATAGGCATGTACCACCCTTGTTGGTAGCATATACCTTTTTCTTATCTTTTGTAAAAAAAGAAATAATTTTACATGTTTACATCAACTTGAAGTTACGGAAAAATCCCTTTTCAATTACATATATTTGGATAGAAATTTTCAGTTGCATCTTTCTGGTTTAGTGTATTTTCTCTAATAGGAGCATATTCACCTGCTCAGGACTTTAACCTTGATACCGATACCGTAGATGGGAATTTGTGCCATATAACCCCAATGACTTCCCTTAATGAATAGTTTTCTTCCTTTCTGTGATGAATTTATCCAAAGAGTTCTGTTTTCACAGAGTTACAATGAGTTCTGGTAATGTTAATTCCCTTTATTTCATCAGTAAAGAACAAAAGATGCCTAGACTGTTTAATGTAACCTCTTTTGGGTAGAAAGTTCACCATGTCTCTTACATTGTTTCTTTTGTGTAGTGCTGTTGTCTTACAACCTCCTGGCTTTGTTTTCTGAACTTTTAGCTGAGAAACCTAACACAGTTTATTAGCTGTGCAAGTAGGATATTGTGTTTCAAGATAGTCAAGCATCTGTGGTATGGAGGAAAAGGAAGACACAGCTGCTGGTTGACTTTTCTTTTCTTTTTTTTTCTTTTCTTTTTATTTTTTATTTATTTATTTATTTTATTTATTTATTTATTTTTTTTGATGTATGTGTCTTCCACATGGTGAGGCTAGAAGAGGATGTTGGATTCCCTAGAGCTAGAGTTACAGGTGATTGTTAGCTACCTGACCTAAGTATTGAGAACTGAACTCAGGTCCTTTGACAGAGGAGCAGGTGCTACTGACCACTAAACCACCTCTCCAGCTCCTATCTTTAGTCTTAATCCTCCCTAATATTTCACCTACATACTCTTCAAGTCTAATTAATATTAGATATAGAAGTAGAAGCTGCTAATAATGTCACTGTTTTAGGCATTTATTAGACCTTGAGATGAAGCATGTAAACTACTTAGAGTCAATGAATATAGTGTTTAATGTATTGCAGGGAGTTCCTTTTCCTTCAGAATTTTGTACTTGAAATTCAGTTATTTGTAGTAATCTACATAAGAATTTTAGGATCATTAAGGGATGGAGAGATGGCTTAGTAATTAAGTACTTGCTGCTCTTACAGAGGACTAGGATTCAATCCTCAGCATCCACATGGTAGCTTATAACTATCTGTACTCTTTTGGCTGCCCTAGGTACCACACATGAACATTGTACACAACATTCATACAAAAAATTAAAATTAAGAAAAAATGGGATCGCCGGGCGGTGGTGGCGCACGCCTTTAATCCCAGCACTCGGGAGGCAGAGCCAGGCGGATCTCTGTGAGTTCGAGGCCAACCTGGGCTACCAAGTGAGTTCCAGGAAAAGGCACAAAGCTACACAGAGAAACCTTGTCTCGAAAAACAAACAAACAAAACAAAAAAAAAAAAAAAGAAAAAATGGGATCATACTCTTTAGAATAATTTGGTATATGAATCTAGTAGGAGTTCTTCCATATTTTTTGGTCTTTTCCTTCTTCCCTCCATTTCTTCTTCCATCCCAAACAACCACAACACACAACACTTTTTTTTTTTTTTTTTTTTTGAGACAGGGTTTCTCTGTGTAGCTTTGCGCCTTTTCCTGGAACTCACTTGGTAGCCCAGGCTGGCCTCGAACTCACAGAGATCTGCCTGGCTCTGCCTCCCAAGTGCTGGGATTAAAGGCGTGCGCCACCACCGCCCGGCCACACAACATCCTTTTTTAAGCACTTGGTGGAGCATGCACTTATAGACTGGTGTGTGTAGCAGAAATCTTAGATGGTCTTATTAATAAAATCAAACCTGAGGCCAAGTATTGGGGTGAACACTGGAAGATCAGAGAGACAGAACAAGCCACAGCTAACCTCACATGGCCAACTTCTCAGCTGATCTTGTTTCCTCAGACTGGAAGCCTCTGTTTCCTCATATCCGAATGGGTCTCAGCTGAACTGTGCTGCTCAAAACCTAAAAGCTTAACCAGCCAAATGCTTCTAGTTTCTGGTCCTCACGCCTTATATACCTTTCTGCTTTCTACCATCACTCCCTGGGATTAAAGGCTGGCTTTCTGGGATTAAAGGTGTGAGTCACCATGCTTAGCTATATCCTTGAACTGATGGATTTCTGCCTCTGAAATGCTAGGATTAAAGGCGTGTGCTATCACTGCCTATCCTAAGTATCCAGTGGCTTTTCTGTTCTCTGACCCCAGATAAGTTTATTAGGATACACAATATTTTGGGGAACACAATACCACCACAGGTGTGTTTCCATTGTTAGCAGGTAATTGCTTATTTGTAAGAAGAGAGTAAGTAACTAGTATGTAATAAATTTGTTTTTTCCTTCCTGCAGGTTCCAATGATTTTGGTTGGCAATAAATGTGACCTGGAAGACGAGCGGGTAGTTGGCAAAGAACAAGGCCAGAATTTAGCAAGACAGTGGTGTAACTGTGCCTTTTTAGAATCTTCTGCAAAGTCAAAGATCAACGTTAATGAGGTAGCCTACAACTACTGGACAGTACAAACAAGTGCCTTTCTACTTTCTGTTTGCCTTAAATTAATAGCCAGAATTTTCAAGAAAAGAATTATCTCAATTTTATTACCTTGTAGAAAATAGTAATTTCTAGATACCATGTTCCTTGGCTTCCATGACATCACTCTCTGATAGTTGTAATGCAGACACCTAATTTTAACTTATTGTCAAAGGCTGTGTATAAAGTCCTGCTAAGCCTTTAAGTGATATGCTAGAGCTAGCATGTGAAAATAGTCACGCTTTTATAGCAGTTACTTATCCAGTTGAATATAAAAAATAGGTGGTAAAGTTCAATAGAAGAGTACAAAAAATTAAAGTTGCTATTATAATGGATTTTTGTTATTTAATACCATCATAGAATTCAATTTTTGATTCTTGCCTCACTTTTGATGCATGCCTGAAGAAAGTGTGGGATCTATGTGTGAATGGACATGTAATTCAAACCATTCAGTCCTTTTAAGCTGATAGTCCAGATGAACACAGCTGATGTAAGTACTCCACAATCTTAAGTTATTAACTGTGGGCCTTCTGGCTTTGTAAATAGGCTATGCACCTCATTTTAAAGAGCCAATAGTTGACTTAGCCCCTAAAAGTTTACTGTAGTTCCCAAATTGCTACTGCCAATCAGGTAAACACATGAGATTCTTTTTGCTTTTGGAACTTTACCAGAAGCCTTTGAAAAAGAAAATCAGTGGGGGCAGAGAGGCAGAGCAAGCCTCCTGTCACCTTCTCTGCCCCTTGGAAGCATGGCAGTTAACTAGACCCAGGTGAGAATGAGAGTGGATTAGGTGGTTGAGGCTGGGGTTTTACTCACTGTTCCTCTCTGGCCTCTGTTCTGTAAGTCATTTTTCATGACTGTGCTTGTAGACTATTATTAGACTTTTAAGATGGCTAAATTATTTTAAACACCTGGCAAGGGGGAAAAATCAGCTTGCTACAGATTTGTTTCTTACAAATAGTCAAGAATGCAAAAGCTTGCTTTTTTAGGTGAAACCACTTTTAACAAATACAAGAAAAAAAATCTGTTAATTCCATTTATCTGGCAAATATATTGAGTACCTGTTGTATACCTGGCACTTTATTCTGCACCCAGGTGGCATTCACCCAGACAACTATTTCTACCCTTAAGAAGTTTACATCCTAGTTGGGAAACAAGTCCTGCTGAGTGCTTCCATAACAGTTATTTGTTATTCACTGGCAGGTAAATGAGAAGAAATTGCTAGCCATCCAATCATCCACTCATCTTTCTTTGTTGTGAAATTAGAACTTTCTAGAGGTTATTTTTGAAAATGTGGCTATAGTAAAAATTTAATGTTTAGTGTATTATTTTCTCAAAGAACAAGTGAGCAAGAAAAGGAGCCAGGTATGGTGGCATACACTTAGTAATCCCAGCACTCTGGATGCCTAGAATGAGCCCTAGGCCAGCCTGGGCTATATATAACAAGACCCTAACTAAAATGAACAAACAATATTTTAATGAAGAATATATTACAGTTGGTGAGTGCCCCTAAATAGTAAAATTGTGCTGTGATGTCACCTTATGTAATATGGTTGGACTTTGGAATCTGGTTCCTTACTGTCTCAGTCATGCTCACTGTCTACCTACTAAGCTCATCAAGTGTGCTGAGGCTGAATTGGACCAGAGTCCATCACACAAGACCTCTTCTGTAGGAGCCAGAGTTTAGTAGGGAGGAAGTAATTATTCCTCATCTGTAATCATTACTGATTATGGGAACTACACAGGCTAGTAAAGCTCCCTTGAATGTAGTTTTTAATGCAGCAGAATTGACTTTTTCATGACAGTCTTGTTAAAGTTTTCACATAGGGGTTTAGAAAACAATATAAAATGTCATAGTCATTTTATAATCTCTACTTCTTTGAAAAACCACACAGTCTGCATGCTAGAAATGAGATTATAATTTCAAGTGGTTTTTTTTTTTAAGGTTTTACTCTTCATAGCCTAATAATTCAGCTGCAAAATTCCTTGGGTAGTTTATAGTTGTTCAGACAGTTTATGCTGCTGTATAAATACTTGTGTGGTTTCTGAATGCATGAAGATAGAGGAATAATAATTTCACAAGATTCAGCTCTTGACTTTAAATTTGCAAACAGACAAGAACACAGTACTTGGCCAGAGCCCTTTAATTCTCTATATTCTACAAGTAGCAATTGATGCACTGGAATGACCTCAATCTTAACCCCAAATTTCTTTTTCTTTGCTGAGGCTGGAGTAATGATTGGAATAAAGACATCCCAATTAGGAATGGGAGAGGGGTTGAGAAACTCTATTCTGTGTTCCCTCTAGATTTTTCTATAGTTCAGAGAGATGAGGAAGAACCTAGGCTGGGGACTTTCAGCATTTCTAACCAAATATTATAGTTCGAACTTGCCCTCATCACTGAACCATCTGCTGCTGTGAGGTAGGCAATGTTTTCCAAAGAAATCATTTAGAATAATACTACAAGCAATCAGTTACCTGTCTCTATAATGTATGCCAGAAATTGGACACTGACTGGTATGAAGAAACTGAAAGAGGAACTGCGTATGTGTTTCATTAATTTACTGTTCTGGTCTATCTTTTTGTTATATTGTATCATAGTTTGCATGTTAAGCCTTGTGCACCAGTAAGAACTTTTTCCTGACTCATATACATTAAGTTCTTAAAGGCTTCAGAGTTGTGGAAACTCTGAAGTTTATTATTTTGCTTATAAATTCCTGTCATTTTAACCTCTTAGAAATAAGACTATAGAGAGTGGAGTGTTTTTAGGAAATGGGAGTTGAATGGATAGGATAAACAGAAAAGAATATATTTATTTATAGCTTTGTAATGAATCTGTTCTTTTTTTCTTTGCAACCATTTAGTCTTGTAATCTCTGAATCATTTGAAAAAGTAACAGATGATTATCATCTTAAAGAAATGTAGCTTATCATCTTTTAAAAACAATGCACAAGCTAGACTATATAGCTCAGTGGTGGAGGACTTGCCTAACATGCACAGGCCCTGGGTTTAATTTCCTACTACAACAAACAACAAAAGAAATAAATGTTAAGTCACTGATGTTAAAATCTCTTGCTTTTGAAATTTTCTTAAAATAATCTAAGAACAAGAAAATAGTCTGTTTATCCTTCATTTAGATTCACTAGTTATTAACATTTTGCCACATATTTATAGAAGTCACTTTTCTTTGCTCCTATATATTTTAGTATGTGTTTCCTGGGATCAAAGGGGTTCTCAGGCTATAGAGATTGTTCCATGATTAAGAGCTCATAGGGCTTTATGAAAGGCTCCCACAGTTCACAACCTCCTTTAAGTCCAGCTGCAGGTGATTTAACACTTCAGGACTCCACAGGCACCCACACAGATATATAAATGGAAAATTAAAAAAAAAAATCACTAAAATTTTAAGGACACTCTCTAACAAAACAACTTATTAAGATCATGCAGATAACGATACAACTCAGCTCTAGAGTGTTTGTCTGCATGAGCAAAGCCTGAGTTCAGTTCCCAACACTGCAAAATAAAAGTGAAATCAGGAAACTTGCTTTCAACACTGTTTGGTTTATATGTAGTTTTATTATATTAAGTGTGCTAATGTTTTAAAGACTGTGTCAGCTGAATCTGGTTCTTTGCTAAAATAATGCAGGCACTCATTTACTAGTGACCTGGGATGAAAATGAACTCTTGCCGAGTTGACTTTAAGGAATACAATAGGGATGGACTGGTAACCCAGGCTTACTAACCCACTTTTATGAAATAAAAAGCATTGTATTTTTATCTTTGATGATTTTTACTCTTCAAAGATGAATCTCCAAGATTATTACTGTACTGTTTGTGCCTTCAAATCAAGGATTAGTGGACTTTTCCTGTCTGTTGTTGTTGTCTTGTTTGCTTTGACCATGGAGGTGCACACTTTTAATCCCAGCACTCAGGAGGTAGAAGAAAATGGACCTCAGCCTGGTCTACAAAGTGAGTTTCAGGCCATCAAGGACCCTACCTTAAAAAACAAATCCATAAGGGGTGGACATCATGTACCTGTTCTTGTATTATCTGAACAGATATGCTTTTTCCTGTCCCAACCTAAAATATACATCATCATCATCTAATGCAAATTGAGGGAAATTTTATACATTTATTAGACTTAATTTTTCAGAAATGACAAAACCCTGGAGGACAAAGACCAAATTTTAAAGTCTTCCCAATTTTAAAAGGCCAAAAGCAGTTCGTGGGGTAGTATCCATCTATAATCCCAGGACTTGGGAGATGGAGGCAAGAGGATGAGGATTTCAAGGCCAGCCTTGACTAATAGTGAATTTGAAGCCAGCATGGGCTTGAAGTGAGATCCCCATCTCAAACAAATAAGCAAATAATAACAGACAGACAGGTGCTACAATATCAAAAAACAAAATACAGTGTGGATCCTGATAGATTTCTGCCCAAGAGTAAAGTAATGTTTTAGGGCCTCATTGAGATAATTGACAAAATTAGAATTTACACTGAAGATAATACAAAGAAATGTATTGATGTTTAAATGTCTTGACTAGGATCAGCATTGTGCTAAGGTTACATAAGGATATATTCTTGCTGGTGAGATGGCTCACGCCTTTGATCCCAGCACTTGGGAGGCAGAGGCAGGCATATCTCTGAGTTCGAGGCCAAGCTGGTCTACACAGTGAGTTCCAGGACAGCCAGGGCTACACAGAGAAACCCTGCCTTGAAAAGCTCCCCCCCCCAAAAAAAAGAAATGCATATTCCTGTTCTGGGGGATACGAGCTTAGCCCTTTAAGGATCCATGCCACTATCATATGGTTCAAAATGATTACTTGGATCTAGGAACAATGTACGGAAGCTCTTTGGTGCTGTTACTATAATTTTAATTATAACTTCAAGTGTTCACTACCTTTCATTTCTAATTTTTTTAATTGACTACTAGCTGTCTAAGAGCAGGTACATATCCTTCCTCATGTATAGGTAAGGCCCACTTTACTCTGAGAGTTAGCTTGGGGAGTTAAGAAACTTCAGAAGAAAACAGTAAAGTTCAGTTCTAATGGCAGAACAATACTTAGTACTTTCAAAATGATTTTGTGGAACAAACAATCAGTACTTTTTATTGTTGTTTTTACCTAGATATTTTATGACCTGGTCAGACAGATAAATAGAAAAACACCAGTGGAAAAGAAGAAGCCTAAAAAGAAATCATGTCTGCTGCTCTAGACTTGAAGTCAGCAGCAGCTCTGAGCCAGGTAAGATGCTAAGCAGAACAAAGGCTTCCCTCGTTTCTCCCAACTGGAACCGTTTTACTTCCTCTGAGTATTTCTGAGCCTCCATTGCTCATCCATGTGACAGACACCCATATCTGTTGGATAATTTGCCTTCTCCCCAGGAGAGTCTACACTCTCAAGTGAGGACCGTGTGTGATTTGCTCACCACCTTGTTGCCAACACCTGCTGAAGAGTGGGTATTTAAGAAATGGTGCTAGAGGCTAGGTAGAGCACTTACCTAGTGTTAGCATTTCTGTTTGCTCCTCTTTGAACTTAGCAGTAGCAAAAATATGTAATGTGTTATGTCTTCCATCTTTCACCCAGAGCGGTGTTCTAAGAAGTGTCCATGTTACATGTATCAGTAGTTTATTTTTATTATATGACAATACTTAATTTATTATTTGACTAATGGGTATTCTGCTGTTGAGGGATTTTTGCATAATATGGATAATACTGAGCCTAGCCTGGCAGCTCACACCTATTATCCGAGACAAAGAATGAGGCAGGAAGATTAGAAATTCAAAGCCAGCCTCCCTTACATATCAAAATCAGAACAGTCAGGGCTACATGAGACCCTGGCTTAAAACTAAAACAAACAAAATATATGGATAGGGGCTAGAGAGATGGCTCAGAGGTTAAGAGCACTGGCTACTCTTCCTGAGGACTCAGGTTCAATTCCCAGCACCCACATGGCAGCTCACAACTGTCTGTAGCTCCAGGACAGGGGATCTGGCTCACACAGGCATACATGAGGGCAAAACACCAATGCACCAAAAAAGAAAAAAAAACCTGCTGTGTGGTATTAAATATATATATAAAATATGGATAGTTTGCAGTTCTCTGCATGACTTGCACACATACACGTACATAGAAACATAATGGCTAGCTCATATATACATACACACACACACACACACACACACACACACATATATATATATATGTTTACATATATATATATACACACACACACACACATCAGCAGCAGCAATTCATGAATTCTACATCCTCCCCAACATTGGTATTTTCAGGCTTTTTAAACCTGAGCCATTCTGTCTGCTGTGTGGTGGCATATGAAGTTCTGCTTATCAGTTCTTCTCAAAAGTGAGTGACTCTCCAACAAATGTTTTACCAGTCTGCATCAGGTGCTAGTTGGCTTCAGATAGCATTTCAGCTTTCATTAAGTGGACCCACTAGAGAGAAATTCATGGCAGCATTTGCACTGCCCGTTGGGTAAGAAGCCAGGCCCTGTGAGCTAGTTACTTATTTTCCTTTAACTACATATTTAAATCCCCTGATGTTTCTTCTTTGTTAGCTAATAAACCCAAACACAATGCTTTCATGGAGCAGATGTATGGTGTGGTTGGAGGCTAATTATGTGAATATGACTAAACTTGATGGAGTTAGAAGAGGAACGTAAACTCTGCTCACTTGAGAGTTGATAACGCTAACTATTGTTGATCTCTGGGGCCTGTTTAGTAGATTACTGCTTTCTGAGTTCCTGATGAGCTAATTTGTGCTCCTTAGAGATAGGGGTGAGTAAGTATATCTCTTAGAGAAAACAATTGAGTAACTGCAACCCTTTTTAATGGAAAAAATAGAAAGGAGGAAAAGCATAGATTGTCTCAGGTGGTCAAACTGGGAAGGTCATCTTCTAAGAAATCTAAATGATTTCTTTTTCTGAAGAGCTGAGTGGCTTTTCCTAAAACTGACTGGTTAAAACACTTTTAATCATGAGTTTCCTGAAAGTGATTATTGTTAAGATTACTGGTGTTTGTGTGTGTTTAAGGAAGGGGACAAAGACAAACATGAGGACACAAGTTGGTAATGTGTTGTTTTACTCTTTTATAGTTGACTGGCTTATTAACACCATTACCTTGGCAAACCTGAGTTTTAACTTTGCATTCTCAGAAAATGTTCTTTTAGCTTAAAGGAAAAGATACCACTTGGCCTATTAGGATTTGAAAATGCATTTATATAGTTTACCTTAGAGAAGAGAAATCTTGCCTAGGTCTTGCCATAATCCATTCTTATTGGTCGCATCAATCCTTAGACTTGTACAAAATTCAGTTTAAAATGTAGTCTCCTGAGATCTTGTAGGTGTGTGATGATAGAGGTCTTATCATCAGAATGCTTTGCAGTACATTTATTGTGATTTGCAATGCCGTGTTATACATGTATTTTTTGAAGTGCTAAAGCGTAGTGTGGTGGCACATGCCTGTAGCTATTCAGGCTAAGGCAGAAGGATTACTTGAGTGCAGGAGTTAAGATAACAGAGTAGATTTAAATAACAATTACAGTGTTTTAGTAAGAGTAGCTGAACTTTGGGGGCAGCTTATATGTCTATAAGTCTTTAAGTAGAATTGTATTAAAACATGTAAATCTCTTAAATATTCCAATTTTAAAGACCTCAGAAATCATCAGGAGTTCTCCCTCTAAACTAATTGGCTTCTGCTAAAGTAGTAAGACCTACTGATTTCTTCTGCCTTTGAGTATGAGATCTTTCTGCATTGTCTTCTGCCAGCTGTGTTAGAAATTATAGTACCTAATATGGGATCAGAAAATGGCTGAATATAGAATTTCACATAGAGTTTATGTAGACAAATATTGAACTTAAAAAAAAGATAATGGGATACAAGTAAAATATTACTGTCTGCCTCTTTATAGGTAGGATATTAGATAAGATATGAAATAATAAGTATAATAAAACCAAGGACAAACAAAAATTGATTATTAGTAGCTATTTGTGCACTCAGTCTTCTATGTTTGGTTTTGAACTTTTGAGACTGTCTTGCATACTCCAAAACTGTAGTCAAGGTCAAACTTGGACTCCAGATCCTCATGCCACCACGCCTGGCTTATTTTTGAACATGTGTAATAGGAAGTTAAATAGCTCTTCTACTGAAGTAGCTTAGTGTAATTTAGTTCCTTAGTAATGGTCAGTAGATGTCATCCTTTGTGTGTTATTAGATATCTGTTTATTGACTGCCACCTTTGGACAACAAGAGAACTCTATCTATGTGTGTCTGTGTCTGTTCAATGTTCCAGATTACAGAAATGAAGAACTGTTGCCTAATTGGAAAGTGCCAGCATTCCAGACTTCAAAAACTAAATCTGAAGAGGCTTCTCCTGTTTTATATATTATGTGAAGAATTTAGATCTTATATTGGTTTGCACAAGTTCCCTGGAGAAAAAGTTGCTCTGTGTATATCTCCTGGAAATAAGACATAGTATTTCTCCTTTGCAATAGCAGTTATAACAGATGTGAAATAAGATACTTGACTCTAATACAATTATACAGAAGAGCATGGATGCATTTCAAATGTTAGATGTTACTACTATAATCAAATGATTTCATATTGACCTTTTTATCATGACTCCTCCCTATCAAGCACTAAAAAGTTGAACCATCATACTTTATATCTGTAATGATATAGATTATGAAATCTCCCTTCAAACTCATTGCAGCAGATAACTTTTTTGAGTCATTGACTTCATTTTATATTTAAAAATTATGAAAATATCATCTGTCATTATATTCTAATTAAAATTGTTTGTGCATAATGCTTTGGAAAAATGGGTCTTTTATAGGGAAAAAACTGGGATAACTGATTTCTATGGCTTTCAAAGCTAAAATATATAATATACTAAACCAACTCTAATATTGCTTCTTGTGTTTTACTGTCAGATTAAATTACAGCTTTTATGGATGATTAAATTTTAGTACATTTTCATTTGGTTTGTGTCTTTTTGTTATTGTTTATAGATTTAAGTCCTTTATTTTATAATGACCACATTGTTTAAATGCAACAGTAGCTCCTTTCTGCCTGAATTGAGCAGACCACTTGGCTTTAAACTACACTTATGGGTGATTTCTCTAGGAACAGACCTCGCACTTCCTGCTCTAGATATATTTATTCCTACTTTACAGTAAAATACACCAGACGACATAGAATAGTTTTGTATATTCTCTCTTGACCTTAAAGATTGTATCTTATTGAATAAAATATCCCACTCTGTATTATTTTTATATGTAAAAAGATAAGTTTAATACTGTATGAGGGTTTGACTTTGACTATTACAAATCCCGCACAGCTTGTAATTTCATCCAGGGAATCCTTACCATTGTCAATTTGTTGGTGTGAGTGAGTCCACCAATGCAGTGTTCTGTGAAAATTTTCAAACTTGCTTTCTAAGAGATTGAAGAACTTGAGGGAAGTGGTTGCAGCTCAGAACACAAACAGGAATGCGTGACTTGACTTGTCTGAGCAGTGTAGCAGGAGTGATATGAAGATGGCAACATCACAGTTTTAGCTGGCTGTATAGAGGTGCTTTTCTTTTCCTTCTCAGTTGCATTTTATAAAGGTGGGGCTTAAGTAGGACACGGACCCAGGGTGATACTGTTGTGTGTTCTCCATGAGCAAAGGGAAAGCAAATGGCTTGCTGGCCAGCTGCATACTGGAGAAGAAAGCAGATTGCAAGCTTAGGAAACCCTGTGCCTTGTCCCCAAAAATCAAGGAGACCAGTCCTAGAAAGTAAATCTTTGCTCAGGGATCTAGATACTGTCTCATTGCAACTAGTTGTGAAGAGGTGTTCATGCCTTGCTGAGATTTGCCAGGTATGTTTCCAGCCCTTCAGTTACTAAGTCAGCTTTCAAATGTAAGATCTGACCAACCTGAAGAAATGTCAAAAAATACTGTTTGAAACATTGGAAATTGTATTCTTTTGATATTCTAATAAACTTAGCTACTTAACATTTCCCTTCTCTTGATGCAGTTATGCACGTCTGTGACTGAGGGGCAAAACCTTAAAGTCAACTGAAATGCAAGTGGAAGGTAGGGCCAATTGGTCCCAGTGATAAAAGCTGGACTGTTTGCTTGTTTGTGTTTGTATTTTAAATGGGGTCTTACTGTGCTGCTCAGGCTGGCTTCAAAGCTCTGGGTTCAGGTGATCCTCCTGCCTCATTGTCTCAAGTAACTAGGACTACAGGAGCATGTCACTGTGTGCCCAATTAGAGGCAATCCATATTTTAAGGACCTTTGAAATCATTATCCTTTGAAATATTTCTCATACATTTCTTTGGATTTAAAATCGTGGACAGACAGATCTCATGCAAACCAGTAAAATGTCTAAATCCTGTGTCAGATGAGTTGTGTAGGTATTTGTTACATGACTGATTTTTTTTAATCAGCTTCCTTTGTCATCTTTTACACTCTCCACTGGGATTAAAGGCAAAAATCAAGAAAAATGCCCTTTTTGGCACCCATGGGTATTTAAGGCAGGACCAATAGAGTCAGGAATGCAGTGTTATCTAAGGGAATTCTGTACTTGCTGAGCAAGTTGGAAAGGTGTCCTGTTAAGAGAGTTATCTTTTTATAGTGTCTTTTTGTGAACTCCATGGTCTTGGAAGGGGTGCCCAAAGACAAGATATATTTTTATAGCCAAGAAATCAAGAGTCTCTTGATTTAATCATCATGCATATTCATGAATGAATTCCATAGTAGTGCTTGTGGCTGTTTCAGGTATAATAGCTTTAGTTGTGTGAAAAACACTCATTTAAAGGAAGCTTGATGCTACAATTGGTAGTTTTTCTTTTCCCTCAACTAGACCACAAGCAACTTTAATGACTTGATGCCTCCACTAGTTTTAGAATTAACAGTAAATACTAGTATATCATCTTACCCTCCACCAGGGGGAGCTTCAGTATCAGATGATGATGCTTTCTACCAGCATATCAAAAGTATTCTGTACATGCCTTTCCTTACAAAGAGGCATGGAAGCGCTCCCTCATTTACAACTGAATCAGGCAGGAAAGATACACAAAATGTATGGGAGGTATGAATACCATTAACTTAATGAACTGTGGCCACTTAAGTATTTTTCTTAATGTTTGAAGAAGCAGTGGCTGTTGGCATCTTCATCTGATGTCATCAGAAGCCACGTTTTACTCCTCAGTAAGACAATTCACTTCTTTGACGGTGTAATGTACTTGGAAAATTTGATATGTAGCAAAATGCTGTTATTTTGCTATCCATTGAAACAAGTAGTTTGGAGTCATTTTTCTCATACAAATAGTAATAAACTATTCTGCATCTCTGAGTCTTGCCACTTTAAAATAGCTTCCCTGTGTACCCTCACAGGTCAACAGTTATTTATTTGTCAGTCATGTCTGAGTTTTGGTCTAGGAACTATGGGGCAGAAAGAGAATTAATGAGTGTTTTTCTTCCTGACCAGTACTCACAGGATATTAGAAAACAAAATGTGCTCTTATAAATTATATGTTGAAACCAGCATAATGAAGAAATCATCTCATAATTGGAGGAGAAAAATAATTTTCAAAATACACTTTTATTTGAGTCTTGTGCTTATTTAAGGTGCTAAATATGTAGTAACGTAGACCACTGAATCCACCCCAAACATCAAAGGACACATTGGTCTGCATGTTCTTCTAGGATCTGGGAAGAGCCTGTCTTGTGGGAAGCAAATGAATGTGAGCATTGAGAAGTCTGACTACCCAGCTATTAGTTGCTCAGAACATAAACATATCTATTCTTGCAAATACAGTACAGCTATTAGGTTCATCTTGGGTTTCTCTTCCTGAAGTTTCATCTTGGATTCATTGACTGTGCAGTCCTCTTAACTCTATCATGTTTAAATGTTCCTTTAAGAACAGCTAGAGATTTGGAACTGGATGCCTAGTTCTTTCTTGGAAAGGCAACATGGATTCTGTTTTCCAGGCATTAACAGCCTTCAAAAGAAACTTGAGAGTTGCAAATGCTTTGGGCTTGTTAAGAAGCAGACAACTATAGTTCTAGGCCCAACTGCTAATTGCTTATGCAAGAGATTGGCTGTTTCCATAAAGGAAAAACTTTAATAAAGCTTCGCATTTTAAACAATTGTGTGTCTCTTGCTTTGAACTGTTGTTTTCAGTGATTTTCTTTAGTCTTGCCCATGTTCAAATTTTTAACACTAAACTTGGAGGGCCTACAAAGCAGAAAAATGCATGATCTTCATGGACATATCAACAATTACTGTTATTTGTGCTCTTACACCAGTACTACTCTGAATGCATGGAATACACCAATGAATCAAACATACCCAAATATCATCCCTTGTAGACTTTCAGTCTTTAGAAAATGGCAAAATATTGTGATGGGGAGATGAGTGAGTATGTAGGTACCCCAAGTGTTTTCTGTGTAAACAAAAGGATTTGAGTTTGGATCCTTAGCACTCACACACCCATGTAAAACGCAGGGCCTAGTGATTCCTGTAATCCCAGCATTGGCAAGTGAACAGAGATGGTCCCAGGAACTGACTGGCCATCAAGTCTAGCCAAACAATGAGCTGCAGGTTCAATGAAAGACCCCATCTTAAAACAAAGTGGCGAGTGATAAAGGGAGACACTCAGCATTGACCTCTGGCCTTCACAAACATATGCAAGGACACGTGCACTGGCACCTGGGCACATGCACTGCACATACCACACATGTGGATAGATAAAGCTGTTGAAACCCCTTGTGTTTATTATGGGTGCTGTAAAAAAAAAAAAAGTATATGGTACAGCGGGCAACAGGAATAAGTGGGTGGAAGATTTGTGTGTCCCTGTGTTGGTTATGTGAGGAAACACTGAAAATGTGAGAGCCCATGCCAACTGCCTGGGAGGAAGTAGGGTCTTCACACGGGGAAAGGATAAGGGCAAGGGCCTTACTCTAGCATAGGCTGGGCATGTTGGAAGACTAATGAAGATGTCAGGATGGCTGGTGGAGAATAAACAAGAGGAAGACTAGTGTAGATAGTAGAATTGGCTGAGTTGAATATGGAGGGGGGAAATCAGTATTAGTCTGGGAAGGATTTTAACAAAAGGCACAACATAGAATCAGTAGTGTGTCATCAAGAACACTGTTGGAGGCTGGAGAGATGGTTCAGCAGTTAAGAGCACTTGTTGCACATGAAGAGGTCCCGGAACCCAAATGGCCGCTCACAACCATTAAACTCTAGTTCTAGGGTACCCTACTCCTTATCTGGTTCCATGGGCACTGCATAAATGTGGTTAACATATATACATGCAGACAAAACACCTATACAAATTACATTTATCAGTTCTTTATGAACCACCAGTTCCTGCTTTGGCTCACAAGGATGTTAGAAAGGATTAAGAAGGAAAAGCTTTTGCTTTTATTTCTGTGTTATCTGACATGGTTTGTTCCCCTCATGTTTAGCATAGGCCGACACCTTGGACATTCGGTAACTACTAGCTCTCCCATACCTTATGAGGTTTCCCTCTGTCTTCACACCATAGATAGGCAGCAGCCCCTCTGGCTGTCTACAGTTGTGCTGTATCCTAGTTTTTAGTTCTGTCAAGTAGGTCCCAGCTTCCTCATTGGCATCCCATTGACGGGTCTTTTTCCA
The DNA here is from genome assembly GCF_049852395.1 of Peromyscus maniculatus bairdii. NCBI lineage: Eukaryota > Metazoa > Chordata > Mammalia > Rodentia > Cricetidae > Peromyscus > Peromyscus maniculatus. Next base: position 86,097,768 of record NC_134857.1, on the reverse strand, counting down.
TGTGTGAGGAATCCACAGGCCACAGTTACTAATGTAGCTCCTGGTCCAACTTGCCTAAGCATGACGGGGCTCTTCCTCTCCAGCTGGATGAGCTGTAGTTTGAAGGAAAGTCTGGGATAAGGAAGTGTGAGGCATTCAGCCTTCCCAGTTGGCAAAATAGGGCTTGGAGCAGTGGAGCCTGCCCATCCTTTGTGAACTGTAAAGCAAGAAGCTTGGAGACACTATTTGATCCCTACACTCCCAGAAGGGTCCTGAAGCCTACGCCAGAAGCTTTGTGGAGTTCTTTGGACCCCTGGAACCGCTGGTGCAAAACTTAGCCATTTTCTGTCATCTGAGTTTCCTTGGAACCTCAGAGGGTCTGAACAGTTAGTTACTTCACTCACTTTGGCCTAAGGCTCTGGGATGATGGTCTTTAGACTACTGGCAGGTGTGAATTGAACACAGACATGTCTGAGATGCACAGGGAGCTGATGGTATACAGGGGTTCAGTTGTGTTTGCCTCATTTGGAAGAAACTTCATTACTTTCTTTTTCTAAGTGCTTGATTCAGGGCTAGGGAAGAGGTGGCTCAGTGGTAGAGTGTGGATCTAGCATAAGCAAGGTCTGGGAGTCCATCCCAGCACCCACCTAGTCCCCCTCCCCCCACCACACACACACACACACACACACCACCTTGCTAAGTTTGTGATGTCCAGCCCTCTCCCACAACTTGCACACAAGTGCCTGTGCACCTTCTGGGCCTGGTGGGGAGACAATGCCTGGAGTGTGGCCAGAAGTGGAACTGGAGGTGGAGAAGGCAGGCGCTCACCACCCAACTCTCAATTTCCTTCCCTGTTACCCTGCCCACCCCTCCCCTCCCTTAATAGTCACAATAAGGGGAGGAGGATCTAGCAGACTTGGTGTCCCCGTTCAAGCGTAGCAATCTAGGAAAACATCCTGGGGTAGGAAGGTAAAAAAGGACATCCATGGGTGTGACCCAGGTCAGGAAGGCTGGAGGAAAGAGGACAGGCAAGAAAAGGAGAAAATTTGGGGGGGGGGGCTGGGACAAAGGTGATTTCTTCAGTGGCTCTTGAGAGAGAAGTGGCTGTGATCATCTGAAAGGCCCGAGCAGCCCAGTGACAGCATGACAACAGATAGGTGAGAGAAGGGAGGTGAGACCCCACACCAGCTGGAATTAAAATAGAATTGGCTTGGGAAGCCAAGCAGTGAACCAGGGTCGGGACTGCACAAGAGCTAGAGGGAGGCTGTCTACTGAAGTTCCCTGCTCGGACAGGAGCTGGTCACGACTCCCCTCTTTCCTGGGAAGTGGACTTTGAAGCTGTGAGAAACAGAGTAGGAGGGGGTCAGCCAAGAAAAGCTTGGCCACTGGCTGTCTAAAACAGCCCCTAATGGTGCACTCAGCTCAGGACTCCCTGGGGAGTGGAAACCGCACAGCAGCCCCGAGCTCAGTACTGGAAGCAGAAATACTGAGTAGTCACTACCTTGGAGGTGCTCAGAGATCTGGAGGAGAAGGAAAGCATGCACAGAAGGAACTTGTCAAGCTAAGTCCTGGGGTTTAGGCCAAGACAGCCAAGGCCTATGGGAGGGTTCAAGGCAGTCTGAGCAGGAACTGTACTCGGGACGGCACAGGCAGACCCAAGCTTGGAGCACTGAAGGCAACCCATCTCCTTGATAGGTAAAGTGGGTGAGAAGTTCTGAAACAAGGCCTAGCAAGCCAGTTGGGGGTCTACTTGAGCAAGGTTGGGCCACTTGACACTTGGGACACACAGGAAGCGATGATGTCACAAACTGCTCCTAGACCCCATTAGCATCCTTACAAACCCTGGATCATATACTTAGATAAGGACAGCTTCCCCCTTGGAACCAGCACCTACATACAGCTTCCGAATGGATGTCCAAACCACCCTGCCTGGCCAGAAGGCCAGAGAGGGAAGGTACAATGTTGGGGAGAGTTTAAAATAAGCAGAGGCTCAGAACGCTGTTTCCTACTGTCCCTGGGCGGGGTAGAGTCCAGTCAGGGATCCTGCTTGAGGAGATGCAGAGGAAAGAAGAACTTAGTAATTGTCAAGGTCTCCTGTGAGAGATGTGCCCCCAGCTATGGGCACACCGACTTGTGGCCTCTGAGCAGCACAGAGGTGCTTTCGGGGATTGGGGTTGGTGAGGGAGAGAGGACTCCGGTGGAGGACTGGAATGTAAGAATGGGGGCTCTTGCAGGGACAAAGATGACTCCCTGGCTTGCATGGGTGTGCATTGGGCTTGGAGGAGGTGGATGGAAGGGATATGCTGGGACAGATGGAAGGGGTCACGGGAAGGACAAGGAGTAGGTCTTGTCAAATTCAGGCTTCATGGGGGAAACGGTGAATCTTAGGGATGGCCCCCAGGGTGTCTAGAGAAAAGGAATGATGTGACCTGGAAGGGAACTCTGGCCACCAAGGACAAACATCTGGCCTGCAGAATTTGGCTCATTCAACTTTATCCCTGGCCTGAAATTGAGGCCCCAGGTTGTCAGAGAGGGAGAATTTGGTACATAAGACATTGAGTATGTCCCTAGGGCAGGTTCTTAGGCAATGGGGGCCTCAAGAACCTTCCTAGTCTGGCCCAGGGTGCTATCCTTCCCTACTTGACAAAAAAGATGAGTGTAACATTTGGCAAAGCAGCCCAGGTGAGCAACATCTCTACAGTGGACAAAACACATTTACACACCTCTGATCCTTGCCACAATCCCACAATAAAATGATAGTCATGGTGTACCTTTTAGCAGAACACCAGGGCTCAGAGAAAGCACTGTTTATTTTCAGCATTATCCCTTGGGGGCTATGATTAATCTGGGGATGGGTAGCTAGTGCCATTTCTGTAGAAGCTGTGTGTTAGGAACAGTGTACTCCACCCCAGTACTTTGGGCTTTACACCTGACAGTGGCCCCACATCATCCCTGCTTCACGTGAGAGCAGAGGAGCCTCCAACAGGTCAGGCAACATGCGCAGGCCCACGCAATGACAGTCCTGGGTCTAGATTCCTGTCTATTTGACTCCAGATCAGGAATTTATAGAAATGCCTGGTGCTGGCAGAATCACCTAACTGCCCTGGTTGGAGAGATCACCTGAAGTGAATAGACACTTCTCCAGGGAAGCTTCGGTACTCTTGATTTTATCCTGCTGAGAATGTTGGGGTGACTTGAGAAAAACAGGAGTCTCTCCTATGGAGCCTCTGGGGAACAGGTGAGGATAGTTGGCAGAGCTGAGTCAAATGTCTGTTCCTCAAGATCAGTTTGGGTTAGAGATCACCCTGAGGGTAGGCTGCAGAGGAGCCTGGAGGAGAGAAGAAAGTTCTAGTTCTGCAGGCCTATAAAGAGGAAACAGAGATCTGGCAGGTTCTACCAACCATGCCCAGCAGCGAAGGGATCTTCCAGTGGATGCTGTGGTTGGAGAAGATCTACAGACTGACCACAGAGAGGCAGGTGGAGCCCTGAGAAGATGCCTAGGCCAATCAGAGGGCATCAGTACCTGCCAAGGAATTAGGCCAGGTGTGGGGCAGGCCTCCGTGCCAAGAAGGGTATTAAATGAGCTTCCAGCTCATTTGCATGTCCTAATTAACCATAAAATGAGCCCAAGAGGCAGAATTAAGCTGTCAGTATCTCTGTCTACTGTTTCCCTATCTCCTCCACAGACACATTGCCCTGCACTCTGCATCACTAAGACCCGAGACATTACTCGTCACCTCTTCACTTCAGTCTCCATCACTATCTCAGCAGGAGCCAAGGATGTGGGCAGAAAGTAAAATTACATGAAGTTGAGTTCCCACAGTCTTTCATCAGCAAAGCATGCCGTAGTCGTTGGTACAGTATATCAGCCCTTTTGAAGCCCAGGCAAAATTCCTCCACTATTCCTCCAGCAGATAGTCCTCAAATAGCTAATGAGCATACCACTTGTCAATCATGAAGAAATGTGAATAATCACAAAGGACAAATGTTGTTATTCATGATCTGGCTTGATATGGACAGTTTGCCAGGTAACAGGAACACAAGATTGGAAGTCAGTTACAAACCATTTCAATCCCAGCTTTGTACTGTGTGACCTTGAAGGAGTTAACTTCTCTGAGCCTCTATTCAGGTAAAATGAGCAACCATTTCCTGGGCGTAGCAAAAAGGAAATAAGAGAAATAAAGGCAAAGGTGCCTGGCACCTGTGGATTATCCTGGAAGCCAAAATTACTCCCTAATTGTTTTGTTTTGGGCCTTTGACTCTTTTCTGGCCAGGTGATGATTAACTCTGTTTCTTTGTGTACGTTGGTAGCTTGGAGGTCAGCAGCTGGTTCCTCTCCCATCGCTGAGTTCTCATCGTCTGCCATCATCTTCCATCACAATGCCCGGGCAGGAGAGGAGTCTGTCGTGTTAGCTGATTTAAACAATGTTAACTACCCCTAGTCCACAAAACAAATGAGTTGCACAGGGATGGTGAAGAAGTGACTTGGCTTCCTATACAATCATAGTTCATGCCCTCTTAAATAATTTCAGGAGCGTCCCACCCTTCAGGAATCAGGGTGTAAGTTTTTCACATGTTCCTCTTCTACACACATTGCTGCAGCCACCAAAGGCAGCCACAGTCAAAGAAATTCAGGGGAGGCAGGATGGACAAGGACCCGCTTGGCCAGAATGAGTGAGCCCAGCTGACAGACTCCAGGCCAAGGTAGATAGGCCTGGTGCCCAGGGATCCAAACTGGGAGCTGCTTTCTTTTGCAAGCAGCCTGATCTGGGCAGCTGGCATGCCATGACTCTTTGACCCATTGATTTATCAGGAAAATAATTCCAGGTCATTCTAGGTCTGAAAGAGATGGGCACACTGCCTGGCAAAAAAAGTGACAGATCAAAAATACAAAAAAAGAAAAAAAAAAAAACCTTTCCCCACTTAAAAAAGTAACCATCTATCATTTGTCTGCGTGGGAACTTTCAGGTGACCCTCCCCACAGCTGCTGTTAGCTCCCCACACCTAGTTCCAGCCTACACTCCCCCTTCCCCCACTCGGTCCCCTGGGGGTCCAGGCTGCAGGCAGAAGAGCTTCTCTTGTTAGTTTTCTTCTCCAATTTGCTCTTAATGCTCTGGGGGGAGCAGGCGGCTCGCCTCTAATTGCAGTTGTCACACCCCATCAAGCTGAGCTGGGTCTGCGGGAGGGGGTGAGGGAGGAGCTAAGCCGCCCTCCAGGGTGGCTGGGCTCGAACAGGGACCTACTTTGTTCTCTTCTGGCCAAGGAGGGAGGGCCAAGATGGCCCCTCCGTGGACCCAGGCGGCCCTGGACTTGCTTGCCGGCTCACTACACAACGTGCCTGGCGTCAACCTCACTCGGAGGGTCCCCGGTTGACTTCCAGGGTGATGAGGGTAGATGAGGCCGGGACTCTGGGTGACTACGAGATGCGGACTAGGGATTTTTTTATGTATGAGGGCTGTTTCTGGGCTCACCCCAAGCATCTGCCGCCCTGCAGGAGCATTAAGGCAGGCAACAGGAGTCAGGATGGGGACCCGCTGCTCAGCCAGGCAGTATGTGACTCCAGGGTCCAGCAATAACCCTGAGGTTGCCCTCACCTGTCTTGACCCTACCAGCCGTGTGTTCTTGGACACCTCGGAGACTCCTGCTTCATCTGGAAAGCGGGCGTGCCTACTTGGATTCATGAGACAGCACCTGCGTGAAGGCACATTGCTCCTCCTCTGCACTTTGGAGATGCAAGAGCATCTCAGGCTTCCTCACCACACACACACACACACACACACACACACACACACACACACACACACACACCTGCTTGTTCCAGTCCTAGCACCCAGCACCCAGCTATGGGCTGAAATCTTGGTACTAGGAAGGGCTGTGTGTAGGGAATTCACTCTCTGGTGCTCCATCCTGAGAGACCAGCCCTTAAAAAAATGTCAGGGAAGCAGACCATTAAAATGGTTGGGGACCCCTGAGACAGGTCTTTATTGGGAATTTCTCAGGGAAACCAGAGGGCTCGGTGTCCCTTTCCATACAGAATGTTCAGCTGAGGTCTTGGGAAGGCAATAGGGGAATGCAGGCTGGGTCTGGGCTCCTCCCCTGCCTCTCTCCCAACTACCCTCACATTCAGCCTCAAAAGAACAACACACACACACACACACACACACACACACACACACACACACACACACACACACACGCTCTTTCCAGGGACTCTTACCTCAGCCTGCCCTATAACAGCCTCTCGCCACTGTTCTAGTGAGACCTGACTAAGAACTCTGCTTTCCTTTCTTTCTGAGGATGGGAACTTGCATCTGGCCTGAAGACCACGCCATCTGCCCTCCCTCTCCCCCCAGGGCCCAGAGAGGCCGCCTTTTAGGTTCAGCCAGTGTCTCTCAAATTCAGACCCAGACAGCTGTGTTAATGTCAAAGCCCCCACGGGAGGGTTCTAAGGCCTTGGGGCTGCTGGTGGCGGGGGTTTCAATGTGTCTGGGCTCTCCCGTGCTTGAGAAAGGGAACCGTCCTGAGCCCTTGGAAAGGCTCCTCTTCTTGACTTTCTGCGAGCGTCCGGCTCGTGACTCGGAGACCATGGGCGTCATCCACCCTGGCTTCTCCTTGAGCAGCCGGTCTCGATCGGGCCGCACGCTGCGCAAGAACTTCCTAAAAATGTTTGCTGTTAGGGCAAACTTGCGACCCAGCTCCCGGGACTGGCTTTTTTCTCCTTTGGGCTCCCTGGGTCCCCCGGTCTCACTCTTCTCCCCACCCTTCTCCAGTTCTGGTAAGTCTAGCCAGTTGCCCACCAGGTCTGCAAAGACATTGTCCCCTAACACCAGAGGCTGCCGATTTCTGCCCCGTGACATCAACGTGGAGGTCCAGTCATCTGGTTCCACCCACTCCAGCCCCTGTTGGGTACAGTTTTGGTCCTCCGGCAGCTGCATGTTGGGAAGGGGAGCAAGATCCTTCCCACAGATACCCCTATGGCATGGAAACTTGGGGCTGCTGTCAAAGGAAGTCTGGCTGGAGGAAGGAGAGGCCACAGGCCTGGCAGGACCTCCACTACCCTGCCAGCGAGGACACTCGGGCTGTTTCTGTGAGCTCTCTGAGCAGCTGAAGGCCGGTGTGCCTCCAGAAATCTCCAGCTGTTCCAACGCTGTCTGCACCTGTAGGAGCTTCAGCTCTTGCAGCGCACCCATCATGCAGTTCATCTGATCCTGTAAGCCATCCCCCACCTCTTTCATGGACATCTGCAAGGAGAGAAAACGCGGGGCCAGTGAGCGCAAGGCCTACAGGGAGGGCTACCCCTCAGCCTTGAACCTCAACCTGTAACCTCGGGAACACACACTTCCAGGGTCATGCAAGCCTGCCATTAGGACCTCACCTCTGCAGTCTGCTACAGGGCAGACCTGTGTCCTGAGAGGAGGAAACAAAACACTGCTGTGGCTGGATAAGAGAAAGAACATTAATGGCGGTGGACTAAGCAAGACAGGCACTGTCCTAAAAGCTGTTCAGATGCTCCCCTGCTTGCTAAATCCACAGGACACTGAGATTATGGTTAAGTGAAAAATGCATTCAATACACCTAAGCCATCAAACATCACAGCTTGGTCCGCCTGCTCTTTGAGACTGTGACTGCTAATTGCTTCCATCTGACAGATAAGCTAACGAAGGCCCATAAGTGATTGGACAGCAAAAGGTGGAGCTGAGTTTAGTCTGAGGGTGCACAAAGCGGTAGTAGTGGGGCCAGAGAGATGGCTCAAAGGTTAAGGGCACTTGCTGCTCTTCCAGAGGACCCAGATTCGATTCCTGACACCCGCGTGGCAGCTCACAACCATCTGTAACTCCAGTTCCAGGGGATCTGATGGCTTCCTTGGGCGCTATGCACATGTGATGCATAGACTTACATGCAGGCAAAATACCCATGCACATAAAATAAAAACAAATAATTTTTGAAAGGATGATCATAGCCACTCCTGTCCTGCCTATGCTGTTCCTCCCTGGTGGATAATGGTGGCAATAAATGTTTGAGAATACTCCATAATAGGAATCACGCTGCAAGCACCAGGTATCTCATCTCATTCAAATTCTATAAACTCCGGAAGGTGGCTGTGTCAGGAGGAAAAGCCAGAGACCTAAGGCCATGCAGCTCATAAAGCCAGGACTCGAGCTCAGGTCTGTCTGAACGAGCAACTATTGCCTGCAGATGGCTGGGCAAGAGGACCAGACTTGAAGGCTATTCTGTCCTCTCTAGAGCAGTAGAGAGGGGAGGGACACAAGAGAGAAAGGGTAGTCCTGGGGCTTCTTCTAACTGTTCTTCACATGTGACTAGTCCGGAGAGAGAGGCCAGGGAACTCCTCTGTGCCAGAAGCCCCTGGCCAACCTTGCCGACCCCCCTCCCCAAGCACCTGTTCCCTCATGCTTGGATCTAGCATTCATTCCTGCCTTCTCAGTCTGGCTGGCTCTGCCCTAGCCATGCCAGAAGCAGGCATTCTGGGGCCAGCTCCCCTAGCCCCATGTCCTAGGTACCATCTGGAAGGGGCCGAGGGCCCTACTTGGAGGCTGGGGAGGAGAGGCCGCCCCTGATAACATTCACAACTTTCCTAGCCCCTGTGCCCAAGCTGCCTTGGGCCTGCCAGCTCCCTCCCCACGTCGTGATCAAGTTACTCACAGTGAGCCTCTGTGCAGGAACCATCTGTTTTTAAGCCCCCCAGAGACCCACGGGATCATCTTACCTCCCGGGCTTGTCTTAATGCCCAGAGCTAAGCCCAAGGGGTGGGGGTGGGGGACTAAACTAGTAGGGGACACGGAAGGCCCTGCAGTGTGGGCAGTCAGCTAGCCCTCTATGGCTTCTGGGTCAAATCTCCTGCCAACCCTGGTCCGGTGGGGAGAGAGCTGCCCAAGCTCCCTTGAGCCAGCAACAATAAAGGTCAGTGGAGGACTGTCAGCCCCCGAGGGCCAGGAGGCCTTTGCTGGGCTGCCGAGATTGCCCTTGCTTTGTGCACTCTCCTGAGACAGGGCAAGAAGTGGCACAGCCCAACAGCCCCGGGACCAGCTGGGGCACATATGTGCCATCTGAGTGACAGGAGTGGTGATACGGCGGGCGGCAGCAAGAGACACAGACTAGCTGGGCCTGTCATTGGTGGCCCTTGTCCTGACCCCTTCCTTTCGGAGATGCTCAGCTGCTGTTGGCATAGCTCTGAATGGAGCTAGATTCTCGGACCCAGCTCAGTCCCTTTCTGACAAATTGCTTTACCCTCCAATTGCCCTCCTCACCCTCACTCTCTAATCTACTGTCCTGTCACTTGGAACCTCTATTCAGTCCCTCTGTTCCTGTCTAACGTAGTCCCGCACTGGCCTCCAGGCCACCAGACCCACGCATGCCCGACCACTCTTCCAGACGCACGTCTCCACCCCATCACCTCACTCAGTGGCTTTCTATTGTCCAAACCCAAATATTATGAGCTCCAAACTATTATGACCTTTAGTCAAGACCCACGATGGAAATTTTTAATTCCAGGAATTCGAATCCATGTCCCACACATGCTCCCACTGTGCTCCTGTTAGGGCCTCCTCTTAGATCCTTGAGGTATGGGTCCCCAAAGTCCTACTTCTGTACAGGGCCCATGTCTTCCATAGTTTAAACCCCCAGTTGCTCATGAAATATTTATTGAGTATCTACTGTTTAAAGGTAGAGACTGAAATCTGCATATCACTACATAACCCTAGGACCTCCCTGATACTTGGCATGACACTCATAAACCATGGATGGAGATTACTGACTCCCCTCCCCACATCATCTCTCTAGACTGTTTGCTACCTGAAGTCTCTCAGTAGGCAGGAGAAAGAGCCAGGGCCATTTCTCAAGGTTTTGATTTACCAAGCAACAAGGATTCTAAGCTGGCAGGCTTTCTTCCAGAAGGAGGAACATGGTCAGGCCAGAGGTAGTGGGAGGAATGAAATAACCCCATTCAGTCTCTTCCAGTGTGGAAAAACCCATAAGAAATAATGCTGACATTTTGCACAGTTTTCCAGCAAGAATGAATGTGTGTGGGAATGTATAAATTCATGGTTGTCTATAAGAAGACAGAGGCTCTTTTTTTTTTTTAAGAAAACAAGTGCTGAGATTGTATTCATATTGAAAATATTCTGTATTGGTTCAGAACTTGGAGGTCTAGAAACAAATGGAACAAGGTTCAAATCCCAGGTCTGCCATGTAGTAGCTGTATTTTAAGTTTTCTATGGGGCGCTGTTGTGTTTACTGATTTGTTCTATTTTCTTAGACAGAGTCTTGCTATGCAGCCCATCCTGGCTTCAAACTCCCAATTCTCCTACCTCAGCCTCCCAAGCGTTGACATTATAGGGAGGAGCTATCACACCCACCTCAGTTTCTCCACTGGCCTCAGAGTCACTGGGGTGATCTTGAAAATCCCATCCTCTGGCTTCCAATTCCTCTGGGATTATAGGTATGCCCTCCATGCAGTTTTGTGCAGTGCTGGGAATCAAACCCAGCGCTTTGTTGTAGGCAAGCACTCGAGCCACTGAAGTTCATTGTCAGCTCTATATCTCCATTCTTTAAAATAGGAATAATAGTCCTTGCCTCAACAGCCACTGTGCAGATTAGATGGCATAATGGCTTTATCTACAGGGCGGAAAGAAAGCATCAAGTGCAGGCTGGCTGTTAAGACTTCCGGTGTGCTTTCAAAATAGTTCCTCTTTGGTGAATCTTCACATGTGCAAAAGGCAGGATTCCACGCATCATGGATGGTCTGACCTAGCACACCTCTTTTGTCTAGCTTCTTAGTCTCCAACCCTGCCTTACTCAGGCAGAGAAAGGGAGGAGGGGGAATCCCCAGCTTCCTCCTGACCCCTCACACTGACTTCCAGGAGCCCAGCCTCCGGCAGAGGACATGCTGATACAGAAGGGACGGCTTAGGAGAGGGGTGAGAATGGAAGGAAGCTATGGGAAGCTGGGAGGGCCAGGGGTGGTGGAAACAGGAGCATCTTCTGGGTCACGACTATGAGGGGAGCCAAGAGCACAGCCTTTCCCACCAACCCCAAGGGGATGATGTCATCCATGGAGAAAGAGCCAGCAGAGACTGAGCTGTTCTCTTCACTCAGAGCGTGGGACCATCTGGGATCCCAGGGCTTCTCTTGTCTTAGGACCAAAGTGGGAGGGAGGGGAGCAGTGTGGGGTGGGAGCAGAGGAGTGGGGTTAGCTTAGACAGCCAGAAATAAATAACTCTGAGTACCAGTCTTTATGCCCGAGGCCTCTTAGTATCTCACAGCCATTCTTCCTGCAAGAATCAAGCCTTGCACTACTTGTTTTTGGGGTCACCTGGAGACAACCTAAGAAGATATGATTGGTTCTCATCTCAGTAGAAATGGACCCAACAGCCACCCCACACACACATACATACATCAAACACAAAGTCCTCAAGCATACCCCAGTGGAATCTCTTTGAGAAAGGCTTAAAAGGTCTCCTCACCCCCATCTTTGGCCTCATATCACCCCATCCATCACTTACCTCCAGCTTTGCCTAGGATTCAGCTTTTTATCTTATACGTTTTCTGCATATCAAATTTTAGTCTGTCTGGGTGCAATTTACTCTCGTCTTCCTGGTGTGGTCAAGAGTCCCATGCTACAGTTTGGGGACATTGATGGCGTCCTAACTGATAAACTTGGCACTTGTCATTAGACAGATTCATCTGTGTTCTTTAGGTTGTGAATTTGTGCAATGTCAACCCTTCTGTGTGAGGTATGTACCCTTTTCTTTGCATTGCTGAGTCCCTCTATTGCTCTGGGTGGCTGGCTAGGCAGGAGGGGGAGAACCCCACTTGATAGATTAGGAAGTTAGGGACCCCCTCACATCGCCTTTTCTAGAGCCACTGTTACTCAAAGATTCTTTTCCAGGCCTTTACTGTCTTCACTGTATCTTCATAGGAGTTAAACTCCTATTTAATATTTATTCTAACTGATGTGTTTATAAAGGAATTTGCATGAAAAGTTAGCCCAAGCCATCAACAGGTAGGAGTTGTAAGTATGCATGCACTATGACTCCTGTTCTAAGGCTTTTGGGTGAGAGAACTGGGATCCCAAGGCGCCCCCTCCCCTTATCTAGGCTAGTGGACCTCCTTGCCATCATGGACTACTTAGCTTCATGGAGTGCTGTGAGAAGCCAGGCCAGACGACAGGAGGTGGAAGAAAGAGTTACCATCAGAAGAGGAGAAGAGTGGGAAACCATGGCCTGAGAGCCTCCAACCCAGTCCTATTCTTTCCCACTAAGGGCTCCTAAGAGGAAAGAGCAACTGCCATTGGGCCGCAGATCCCACCACCTTGAGTCACAGAGCAGGAGGGGGTTCTGAGGTCAGCTGTCTATGGACAGACCCTCCCATCGGCACTGGCCGGGCCCTCCGTGGTGTGGGAGGAGTTAGAAGGAGATGCCAACATCCTCGGCTGCCTTCCCAAGTCCTGCCTTGGGCCCCTGACTGATCCTGCAGCTGGGCCCTCCTTCCATGCGTCTCACGCCCTCTCGGAGCTCAGCCGGGATCCTTTGACACAGGCTCAGCTTTGCCCATGGACTTGGCAGTGTGCCCTGCCTCCCTTCCCCACCCCATTACTCACAAAATCCCCATACAGTTCCTTTCAACCCCTGGGGAAGCCAGAAGGAGGCTCTGGGCCGGAAATGGGAAGAGCCCCACTTCTGCCAAGTGACCCATTCTCCAGCTCAGTGAATAGGGACCTTCTTGACTCTTGGCTAGAACTTTCAACAGGAAGGTAACACGGAAATTCTGCCAAGAGCTGCGGGAGGGAGGAGGGTAAAGAGAGGGGGAAGTGAAGGGTGAGAAATGATGAGCCTACTTTCCCAAGTGAACCATCTCCTAGGGTCACATGGTCAGGCAAGAGACAGATGGGGAGAGAGGCCTAATACTGCCTTGCTCTGGAAGGCTGGCCTCTTCTCAGCCTTAGCCAGCCCTCTTCTCTCTCTCTCTCCTGCAATCGCCTAAGGAACCTGAAGAAGTTCCCTGCTCTTCTTCCTAGTTCAGATCGCCATACACTCTCTTACCTGGCCTCTTCTAATTCATGCTCCTTCCTCATTGGCTCCCTCCCCTCTCAAGGATATATCTCTGACCATGTATATCTGACCATGCTCCTCTCCAGTGAACAAAGGAAAATGTCAGTCTTTAGCATGACACTCAAGGCCTCCATTTCAGTTTGTCACCCACTATTTCCCTGCATATAGTCTATGTTCCAGTCTATGGTCTTCAAACATCCACATGACCACATCGCCTGTGTTACCTGCCTACGTTTCATTAGATGCCCAGATTGCTGTTTATCCTGTGCATGTCCCTATTGATGCCTCAAGGTCTCACAAAGTGTGCTGTCCCTCCACAACAGGACATTTGCATCTCATGTTGCTTCTCCTTTCTCAGAGCGCTGAACTCATGCTCCTTACAGAACATACCATCCCCATCTATGCATATCTTTGTACATCCCATTGAGCAGGTAGGAACAGCAGCTCTGTAGTCATCTGTCTAGGTCTGAATCCAGCCCTCACTGCTATCTGCTCTGTGACCTTGGCCAAGGCACCTGACCTCCTCCAGTCTCTATTTTCTTGTTTTAGAAATGAGAATAAAGCTGGGTACAGTAGCTCACACCTGAAATTTCAGTTAGTCTAGATAGTGAGACCCTGTCTCAGAACAGCACACACACACACACACACACACACACAGAGAGAGAGAGAGAGAGAGAGAGAGAGAGAGAGAGAGAGAGAGAGAGAGAGGGCAATATTAAAAATACAGTGTATTAGGTTGCTTTAACAGTTGGACAGTGTTATATATTTGTTATGTCAACGTTTTTTTTTTTTCCCGGTACTGAAGATTAAACACAGAATCTCACACATGCTAGGCAAGTGTGACTCAAGTACTGAGTTACAACACCAGCCCTGGCATTTTAACATCAATATCAGTATACGTTTTCTTTTCTATTAAACTATAACTATACCTTCCTGGAAGACAAAACTTGGGTCTATTTTTATTTGTATCCACAGTACTGGTGTCTGGTTGGTGCTTTAAACCAGTATGAACTTACCAAACTTTTCTGACCCTTGTGATGAGGCCAGCATCCAGTTTATCAAAGACTGGGTCTGGTGGCCTATGCTTTGGTCTTGTCTTTGGAAGGCTAGGAGCAGAAGACTCTCAAGATCAAGGCCAGATTGTACTTCTATGGCCATTTAATCTTCACAGTAGCTATATGCAGTAGATATTTCTAACAACCCATTCTAAAGATGGGGAAAGCAACTAATATGCCAGAGTCAGACAGGCCAAGGTTTGGGTTCAAGCTCACCTGACCCCAATCATGTGTTCCAACTGACCCCAGACTAACTGACCCAGAAGCTCTCTGGGCTTTTCACACAGAGAATGAGATGTTTCTGTAGATGCTTTTCTTTGTTCTACAGAAATTTGCTGTTTTGCTCAATACTTGAAAGTTCCAATCATAACTTTCCCACACCCTTCTTTCTCCTTATTTTGTCTTTAGGCCCCATTCCTTAGTCATATGCTAAGACATCCAGAACTTGTAGCCACTGGTGACTAAAGAATTGCCTTCTGGGAATACAAGTTCCCTGAAAGGACTTTCCCCAGCCTGAGAAAGCAAAGTCCCTTGGTTTCTTCCCCAGAGTTCAACTAGGACCAGCATATCATAATGTCCTCCTAGAACACCCTCCTCCTCCAGAAAGTCTCCCCAGCTTGGCTGAACTTGAGGAGCTCTGATCATTCAAAGTGTATGCATCGGGTTTGTTCAGAATTGATCTGAACTCACAAGAAGTGGTCTGTGAGCATTCTATGTCTTCTCCCCCTGTGTGTCTGTGTCTATACATTTGTTGGAACCCCACAAGGGAGCTGTGTGTAAGGCACAGCTGGTCCCAAGGCCTGTGTTCAGGCAGGCCCCACTTTGGCAGCTGGAGGGAAAGGGGAGTGCTGGATGTTGTAGCCCCCCTCCCATTAGGAAGTGTGTCAGCTGCTGCTGCTGCTGCTACTTTTTCAGCCTGTTTCATTCCTGAAACTCGACCCTCCTCCCCTCCCAGGCAGGGAGAAAGGGCCAGTACTCTAGCTATCAGCTTAATTGTGCCAGGGTCTCTCTGAACGCTCAGCCTCCTGCATTTTTACAATGCAAGTTTTTTTTTTTTTTTTGCCTCAGGAAATTTGAAGCTTTCGCAATGTTGTATTTCAGGAACAACTTTTCTTGGCTGAATTTCGGTGCCAAGGAAGGGACTGGATAAAAGTGGGGAACGCAGAACACCCTGGACGAAGACAATTTATACAACCTGTTCAGGTTGCCTTCTGCAACAGGCTTATCCCACAGTATCTAACAGGATGTCCTTGAAGGGAATTTAATGGAATAAGCGAATGTAGATCTTAATCAGAATTACATGAGGCATTCCTGGACAAGAACCTAGAAACATACAGTCCTTTCGGATGGCACAGGAGATCCTGCCCGGAGTGAACCAACCTCAGGGCCCAAGCCCCCCACTCACAGCATGAACTGCCTGTATGTTATGCTTCCTCCTCTGCAGCCCTAGGGTATCAAGAAGCCCAAAGTCCCCTACCCCTGCCACAGCCCTGGAATTCAACCCCTACCGTCCCCGTCCCCGGGGGAAGGTGGGCCCAGGCTAACAGCACTCTCCTCTCCTCCTTGCTCCAATTGCTCAGTCCTGAGGCACAGAGATCTGGCCTTGCCACTTAGACACTGGGGCGAGGTGTCTGCGAGGGGAAGAGGTTTCAATGGCTTTGCCCATCACTCGCTGGGATTTCCCTTCAGTATGCTGGCACTGGGGAGCGGGCAGGGTACCATGGGGGTGAAGAACTCCCCCATCTGAGTGTCATTCTGGGCCCTGGGCCAGGCAGTTCGCTTCCTCTCCAAGACAGTCAAAGGCTGGAGATGCTCAGACAAAAGGCCATGTGAAAGCTGATGGGGAGCAGGGTGACTTTAGCCTTTCTCTTTCTTTCTCCCAGGGGCTCAAGGCCTTGGTGGAGGGTTTGCAGATCAAAACCTGGGAGCTCAGCTCGGTGCAGATTTCTTTATTTTTTCCTTCCTTCCTTCCTTCTTTCTTTTTTATTCTCTTGACAGCCACAGACTGTCTTCCTCCCCTCACCACCTCCCACCTAGAGTGATGTAAAAAATGCAAATCAGTAAGATTTAGAAAATTCATTCCCATGCCAGGAACACCCACAAACCCTCTATAGATGCTCATCCTGATGTAGGTGGCATGGACCCAGGTTCCAGGCACAAAGAGGATCCTATTAGAGTCTTTTCTCACCATGGGCTTTGATCCTCAGCCATTGCCGGTAATGATCTTGGTCTTTCTTTCTGGTGCTGGCCACATGAAGCGAGAACATGAGTATGGGATATTTATGGGCCAGGGCCACCATCCTGAACTAACATGCTCTGCATATGAAAACCGACAAGGTACAGGGCATGGTACAGGTTCAGAAGAGCATCCGCAGACACTGGCTCTCACCAAAGAAGTGTTTCTGGGGAGGCAGTAACTTTCACACCTGAGTGTCCTCACGGAAATGGCTCGGGAGGGAGGGAGGACTAAAGGAGTGAACAGTAACCTGAGAAGGCAGACCCATGGACTGGGATGGACAGGACTAGTGCCAGGGCATCTTGGTCGGGGAGCATCAGTAAGAACACCTGCTGCTTCAGCTCCCTTCCTCCACCCTGCTACCACCCACGACTGCCCCTCACACACTGCCAAGCAGGCAGAGTGGAGCCTCTACAGATGGGAGTGGAAAGGCTCTCCTGGGATCTTAAGGGCCTGAGCTGGGCACGCTCTGGATCCAGGTCTGCTCTTGCATGCCTGGCGACCTGGCTCCGAAAAGGAGAAAGGGGAGGGTAGCAAAATGAGACGGAAGAGCCCACAGCCGTGAGAGATAAGACGAAAGAGACATTGAGAGGTTGAGTGAGAGGAAGAGAGAGTCTAGATGGGAAAGGGAAGGGCAGAGCTGAGAGAAGATGCATATGCCTACCTGTCTGCCTGAATCCTGGTGGCAAGGGAACACTAAAGGTGAGGGTGGGGGCGTGCATGAAATCAGAACCAACCTGACTTCCCTAACACAGCCTTAGCAGTCATTTCTCCCTCTTTGGTGATTCACTCCCCCTCCTCAGGGTAGCACACTCACCCTTAGCACCCCGGGGCCCGCACACTCCCAGCACACTCCCCAAGCCCAGACCTGACATCTGGCTGGGCCTCCACAACTCCCGCTCGCGATCTGCCAGGCAGCGCCCCTCCTCCCCCGTCATTACAGCTGCCACCCCCCTCCCTGCTGGCAGACAAGCCCGGGCAGACAGCCGGCCAAGCCTGCCCCCGCAGCCGCGCCAGCTCTGCCAAGCCCAGCAGAGCTGGGGGCCCCGGGCGGTGCCAGCTCCCCACGAGAGCGAGCAGTCCAGCCTGACCTCCTGCCCAGGACAGGGATCTGTCTGCGCGCTGCAGGAGTCCTGCACCCGCGCACCAGCGCCCGCTGCTTGCCTGTCGCTCCTGTGACTCTGGGCACTTGAGAGCCTTACTCCATATGTGTGCCTGTCCTCTCTGGATGTGCCCCCCCCCCCTTTTCTTCTTCGGTTGTTCTGTCACGTTTCAGACTGGCTGGCTGCTCTGACTCCCTGTTACTTGTTCATGCCTCATCAGAATCTTGGCCAAAGTTTCTTGCCCCTGAGCGACGGCCCTATAGCCTCTATCTACCAGTTGTCATCTTCTCTCCGAGCCTCTCTGGTGCACGGAACGCGGGGCCGAGGCCAGGTACCTAAGTCTGGGTGGAGCAGCCCTCCCTGTCCCCCAGCTCCTGCTCCGCTCTTACCAGCTCCTGTTTGAGGCGACGCAGATAGCAGTCCATGTCCCCGCTCTCCTTCCTCATTCGCCCATTTGCCGGGCTCGGGCTCATGAGAAAGTGGAGTTCTCAGGGCGCTCCTCTCCCCTGACCGCTCCGAGCGGAGCCTCGGCTCCAAGCGTGGGGACTTAGAGCAGCGTCCCCCGCCGCTGCCGCTTGAGGCTCGGGGTGGGGGCGGAGGAAAAGTGAAGCAGCCAATGAGAACTCAGAAGGGGCGTCTTCGGCCAATGAGAAGAGTGGCCCGAGGGGCGCGGGCTGGGCGACCTGACTGGGTCTGTCGCCGGCCTTGCAAGTGGCCAGCAGCAACTATTGGGGGACCCTCAGGTTGGGTTCTGGGCTCTGTGGGACAGTGGAACCTCAGACTGCCATCGCCCCCCAGTGAAGGGCGTCATCTATTACAAAGGAAGAACGCAGAATTAGGGGTAAGGACTCCGCATCAGGCTCAGGCAGAAGGGTCACAGTGTTTAATCTTAACTGAACTCGTCCAGAGAAGAAACAGCTCCTCTCTGCTTCCCCTCTGAAGTCCCTCGGAAGCCTTTTCTTTCTAAAGAGGATCCTGGAAGCGCAGTTCCTCTTCATCTCCTCCCGGCTCACTCCTGGCTGGCGGAAGGAAGGGGCTTCTGCTATGTGTCAGCTCATGTAGTGGTCCCCTGTGCCCACCGCAAGGTGGTAGACCTGGAGATACTGAGTAAGAGAGACAAAGTCTCAGCCTCCCAGAACTTTTATCGCGGGGAGAGAAGGAACTATGAAACAAGCAAATAAATATAAGCATAGCCATCTCAGAAAGCGAGTTTTAGTGGAAAGATAAAAATGGGGCCATGGGATCTGCTTTCAATAAGGGAGGCAGAAAGTGGAAAAACAGGCCTTTCCCTCCCCAGGCTCCCTAGCGCTGGCCTTCTTGAACTTGGGGAGGGGAGGACTTGAAAATGCTCTGATTGTAGTCGACAGACATCTCCCCAAGATGCACCAACTCCTATTGGACCTAAGGGGTGGAGTTGGGGCACAGCAGATGGGACGCTAGTTGGCTAGCCCAAGTTGGGACTCCCTAAGCGGGCCTCCGGGCCGCTTGCCCAACTTGAGTTGCCCTTGGTGAGCAAAAGCCAGGGGTGGTGTGGCAGAGCCCGAGAGTAATTAGGGCAATTAGCTATGCGTTGTTCCAAGATAATTAATAGGGGAAAGTTTGCTCCTGGCAAGATTTTGGTGGTCTGCATTGGACAGAACCAAAAGGACGCAAGAGAAGGCGCCAAGGGAGAAGGCAGTAATGCAGGCATTATTAGTTCGGTGTCAGCCAAGATCACTTTGCAGAAGATTGAATGGGTAGGTGCAGAACACGGTGACTGACCACACTCCTGGCCTCCCTTCTCACTCCTCTTCAGAGTGATGTGTCACCCAGAAAATTAGGTGGAATGGTGCTGAAAATCTGTTCAAGAGTTTCCAGTGCCCAGGGCAGGGGGGGGGGGGGGAGGACGGACCTAAAATGGGATTCTTATTGTTGTCTTGATGGGCCATGAGTCTGCATGAGTCAGAAAGGAGTGTTCTGGTGCTCCTTTTCTCCTCCATTAACCCTCCGGGGGAGTGGAGGTGGGTTCCCCACCCAAGGGCCTCTTTTTTGCAAACTTAGACCTCCAGCCTGAAGAACAGCAGCCTGTTGTAAGAAGCTCCGTAAACATTTGCAGACCTGTGGTTTTCTCCATCCCTGAAATCTGGGCATGAACCTCCCTTGGAATTTAGGATCCTGGCAGTGGTTGAAACGCCAGGGTGATCTTTTGACAAGGACCTAGCACTGTTGGGGGGCTACACTGTTAAAAACACATGCCTTCCTTTTACTGGGTCCCAGTTTCTCCTGCTTACCATTTAAACCTAACATGTCATACTCCTAACAAGCCTCTCTTCCTTTTTTTAAAGATTTATTTTTATTTGTGTGTGTGTGTGCCATATGTGTGTAGGTGTCCTCGGAGGCCAAGAGAAAGCACAAAATTCCCCGCCCCCCCCAAGCTGGTGCTCACAGGTGATTGTGATCCACTCCCTCTCTTGTGAGTGCTAGAAATAGAACTTTGTTCCTCTGGAAGAGCAGCAAATGCTCTTAACCCCTGAGCCGTCTCTCCAGCCCCACAAAACTCCCTTCTGATGACCACCTGTGAAGTAGTCAAGACAGAAGAATGTACACCCCGTTGTGCAGATGAAGACCACACTGTTATCGAGGTCTGCACACACTCCATCCACTCTGAAGATGGAGACGGCAAGAAGATAACTGATAACCATAGTGGGTACAGAGATCATAAGATGATTTGCAGATGAATCAGAGATACACGTGTTGCTATATGGCTCCTGGGGACTTTGGAACACAAGTACAATCAAACTCTGGAGTCCTTCCATTGTGAGCTTGAGGTTAGTGTTACTCAAGAGTGTGTAGGTATCTCCCCTTCTCTCCTTCTACATCTCTCTCTCTCTTCTCTCTCTCTTTCTTCTTCTTCTTCTTCTTCTTCTTCTTCTTCTTCTTCTTCTTCTTCTTCTTCTTCTTCTTCTTCCCTTGTTTCTGAGAAAGTAGCTCTTCTTGAGGCAGAACAGGAAGCAATAGCAAAGAAATGAACTGCTTTTCTTTTTCTTCCCTTTTTAAGGGTCTAAGTGATAGAGAATAATGCCTGTTGCCATGGTTATATAAACATGGGTAAATATCTCTGGCCTAAGGATGGGGGCTGGGGGACATGATTCAGTTTTGCTGAAGAGGAATCAGATGGTTCAGCCTACACCCTCCCACCTCCTGAAACTCAGCCTAGAGAGAGAATTCGGCTATCTCAATTGAAAGTAAATACTAAAGGGGTCAGAGGTCTTGAGACTGTCTGTAGGCATCCTTCTTAAAGACAGCTAGAGCTGAAATGGAAGCCTCAGAAAGCATGTGAGCATTTTCTCCCAGCTAGTGGGGGTAAGTGGTCTGGAGTTTTCCCAAAGATGGGGGTTCACCTCCTGGAACTGGCTCCAAAAGTGTATTGACTCTTAGGATTTGCACCCAACTTAGTGAGGGAGGGTAGCCAGAATCTGAAGGTCCTGGCACCTACAGATGACCTTGAAGGGAGAGATAGGGCCAGCTGTGTCCCAACAGAGCTCATCCTGCACTAAACAATGGAAATACTGCCGCTCTCCTGGCTTCAGATCCTGTGGCTCCACCTGAAAGGTCCCCACCCGCAAGTCCTGGCTTAGCTATGGAAGAGGTGGTGCCCAACTCCTCATTTCCACTGGCGACAGAAGAGCTGGGAGATACATGGCCACACATGTTCTAGAAACTTCAGCATAATAGCATCCTCCCAAAGGGTGGAGCCATGTTCCTGTTGCCCTCATTTTTCACCTCCTGTGGCTGCAGAGACCATTAGCCCCTTCCCCCCTTGTATGCCGCTAAAGCATCAACAGGAAAGGCTGACCTTAGAGATAAACATGTGTTGTTGGAATGCGTTCAGATACCACTCCAGAACGGCTACTCTCCAGGGAAAGGACTTGCCTCACAGGCTGCCCAGAGGTGCTGAGCAGAGACTGCAGTGTCTGTCTGAATACACTGGGGTGCTGTTGTGGGGGAATGGGAGGCTAGACAGAGACTTCACTCTTCTTGGAAGAGGATGAGCCCTGCTTAGCGTGACATCTTCCTCTGGTCACTGGAGACTGTTGCCAGGGAGGGCAGAAGGAGTGAAATAGCTTGTGCAGTCGGGAAGCCTCTTAGATCTAGAATAAAGCATCTCTCTGAGTTCGAATAAAAAGGCTTTATGACTTGGGAGAAGACACAAAGGCAGGGGACATAAAGTTCCACAAGAAAACTTTAAAAATTTGATTTATTATTTTTATTATATGAGTGTGTCTGTGTTTGGGTATGTGCCTGAGGAGGTTAGAGTCTTCAGACCCCCCTGGAGCTGGGGTTACAGGGGCTGTGAGAAGTCTTACATGTAGAAGAGCAGCCATCACTCTTAACTGCTGAGCCATCTCTCCAGCACCAATGCTCTGTAAGTCTTAAGTGTCTTCAAGTGGCATTCTCTTTGTTTGCAATTATTTACTTATGCAATGGAAGGCTGAGTTAATTTAGGCTCCTATTTTTGAACGTATAGTACATTATAGCCAGGAAGGCACAAGAGTGGGTCCATGAGGCAGCTAGTCACAGTGCTTCCACAGCCAGGAAGCGGAGGACTGTAATCCAGTCTCCCTAGTTACATGCAGAGCGACTGAGGCCCAAAGGAGGGAATAGAACATGATACCCTACTTCTAAAACTATGCAGAAGAAAGGAGGGGTGTGCCCTAAGGTGATGAGAACCACCCAAGGAGGAAGTCCTGGTAGGTCCTTGTCCATGGAACTCTGTGGATGATCCCTTGATGCTCACAGACATCATCACTATATCTATGGTTTAGATTCCTCACAGCCACTTGGCGTTAAGATCAGGTGACCAGTCATGTAGGTGCTAATTCTTATGGGAGAGGAACAGAAGGAAGGTGTTGGAGGAAGAAAAGGGAGCATGTTGAATACACATGTGTAAATAAATGGCTTCCCAGCTCTCTTATCTGAACAAGTCAGTGGGATTTATTATTGTTATTATTATTATCATTATTTGAGACAGGATCTTGTTTTGTTGCCCTGGTGGGATTCCTTACATGGACCAGGCAACAATCCTCCTGCCTCTGCCTCTAAAATGCTGGGATTACAGCCATGCCATTAGGAATGTAAAACTAAGCTAGTGTAAATAGCACGTGTTTTGTCTGTGGGCTGATAGTCATGATCTGGAATTACTGATGGCTGTGGGCTTGGTGCTTATAGTGCCTAAGCTGTGGTTTCTTCACTCCCTGGAGAACAAATATTTTCATCTTGTAAACATTTATTTATCAGAAACCAAACTACAAAGAATACCTGAAGAATGTTAGAGAAATGAAGAATGTTGGTTCAGGGAAATACTAATGGTATTTGTGCAAACTAATGCTGGTAGGTGTCGCTTGTCCTAAGAAGGCTAGTGGCCTGCTTCCTGGACCCTCATGAGGACATTCTACAATGTCTGACTCTAGAGGCACAGCACTGGCTTCTCTGGAATCTTACCAGGCTCTGTAACTCAGGGCAAACGCTACTGCTACTTTACTACCTATGGCTTGGCTCTTTCCAGCAGTTGTAAGCAAGCGACAGGGACTGCCAGACTGTTAGAGAAAGACTTGCTAGCAAGTGATTAAGGGGGGGGGGGACTATCTGCTTCTCCTGAAGCTGCGAGGTAAGCAGAAAATGAGGTCACTTCTCAGGTTTGGTCTCTACCAGGCTGGCTCCTAAGCCTCTTCTGGTGTTTTGTAGGGGCCAAAGAACTGTGCTAGCAGTAATCACTTGTCAACTCGGCATAGAGTAGAGATTTCAACCAGGCCACCCTGAAAGGAACCAGAGCCAAGGATGACAGCTGGACAGGCAGAACTCTCTTCCCAGAGTTTGCAGTGACTATCATCAGCAATGGTCTGTACCAAGAGACTCAGGTTCCCAGATAGGAAAGGCAGGCGGCCAAGAAATAGCGTCACACTTAACAAATGGATATGTACACCAAAGAATAGGAGCTGAGCACACACAGGAGTTGAACACTGGGGAGTCTGACTGCCTCCTCCTCCCCAGCATCGGGCAGACTTTCTTTGCTGTGATCATTCCCCATGAATCATCATCCACAGAAAATGAAGGAGGCAATGGAGGGTGGATAATGAATCCCCCAAATGGTCTTTTGCATCTCTGCATGGAGAGTTTTGAAAATAACTTGCATTTGAGATTTCTGATGAACAACATAGAATTTTGGAGCCACAGAGGATCTTACAGGAAAATCAAGGCTTATGACTCCATGGGAAGACTGGAAAAGATGATAACGAGACTTGAATCTCTAGTCTGCCAATGGAAACAGTCCTGACTTGACATGCATGGAGCCTCCCTGGTGTCAGGCCCACATTTATTATTTCTGAACCCAGGGATGGGTACCTCCAGTTCCAGTTCTCCTTTCTTCAGATGAGAGAGAGAAGACATGAAACAGTGACACCTGCCTCAGGCCACACCCAGGGAGATGCTAGATCTACCCACTGTCACTGGCTATGACTCCAGAACCTACCCTCACAACCATTCCACTCATTGCGTGGCCTTGAACCAATAAGGTAACTTCTTTGGATCTCAGTCTTATCCTCTATGATTGCTACAGTTTTAAACACTCTTAAGAGTCTGAATTTCCTGCCTAAGTGTATTATTTTACAAGCCAGGAAAGCGAAGGACAAAGTGCTCGTGACCTGCTCTGGGTTATCAAGGTGCTAATGATAGGATTAGCATAGGAATTATGCCCAACGAGCTGTGACCACTGTCCCCAGACAAGACCTGCTTCCCTTCCATCTCCCTTCTAGAGCAGTGGTTCACAATCTATGGGTCCAGATCCATTTGGAGGTCATATATCAGATAGCCTGTATATAAGATATTTACATTACACTTCCTAACAGTAGCCAAATTACAGGCATGAAATAGCATTGAAATAATTTTATTATTTCTACAACATGAAGACCTATATTAAAGGGTCACAGCATCAGGAAAGTTGAGAACCACTGTTCGAGAGGAATTTAAATCCTTTCCTTAGAAGCATCGTGTTCAATGTTTTCAGGTAGGTTGGAGATGTTGGGGTTTAGTATGGCTGGCTAATCATAACACGACGGATGAGTTTAAGAGGCCAGTGATATTTGTGTAAGTATTCCCTGTCTGTATGCTATTAGCCCTTTTCAGGTCATGAGTGGTGACATGGGGAATGAGCTCAATGTAGGCCTGCTATGACACTCATACATTCCATTTGATAGTTTCCAGTTGTTTGTCTTCTGTGGTGGTTAGTTTTTGGTGTGTGTGTGTGTGTGTGTGTGTATGTGTGTGTGTGTGTGTGAGAGAGAGAGAGAGAGAGAGAGAGAGAGAGAGAGAGAGAGAGAGAGAGAGAGAGAGAAGCTTAGATCATCTGTGAAGAAGGAAACTTCAGTTGAGAATTGTCCCCATTAGATTTGGCCTATAGGCAAATGTGTGGGGCATTTACCTGAATAAAAGTTGAGGAGGAGCCGGGCGGTGGTGGCGCACGCCTTTAATCCCAGCACTCGGGAGGCAGAGCCAGGCGGATCTCTGTGAGTTCGAGGCCAGCCTGGGCTACCAAGTGAGTCCCAGGAAAGGCACAAAGCTACACAGAGAAACCCTGTCTCGAAAAAAACCAATAAATAAATAAATAAATAAATAAATAAATAAATAAATAAATAAATAAATAATAAAATAAAATGTGAAAAAAAAAGTTGAGGAGGGAAGGCCTAGGCCACTGTGGTCATGCCACCCCTGGGCAGGTGATCCTGGGTTGTATAAGTGAAAAGGCTGAGCAATCCATGAAGAGCAAGCCAGTAAGCTGTGCTCCTCTGTGGCCTCTGCTTCCATTCCTGCCTCTAGGTTCCTGCCTTGAGTTTCTCTCCTGATTTCCTTCTATGAAGGAGTGTAAACTGAAAGCCAAATAAATTCTTTCCTCCAGAGGTGCTTTGGGTTGCAATTTTTTCTTTTAATCACGGCAACAGGAAGCAACCTAAAACATCTTCTCTAAGCACAGCTACCACCTCCACTCTGTCTAGAGTCTGCTCATTAACGAGTGTGCAGCCTGGGGTATGTAATGAGCATGCCTGGGGGACAAGGTGTGACAAGATCCCAGCTGTGCTCAGAGATTGGTGCTCACCATCTTTGGCAGAATCCCCATCCCAGTGTGCTCCCTACTGCAGAAGAGATCGAAAGGGGTGATGTGTCAATAGCCTCCGTGGTGTGTATCTGGAGTGAGAACAAGGGCATGTGGGTGAGGCACGGCTCTGTTCACAGCGGTGCTGTGTCTGTATGCATGTGTGAGAGTGTATGTGCGGCTCAGACACCGAAGGAGCTCACACCTACTGGGGAGTGGAAAATTAGCTTTGGCAGGTGAGGAGCTGGGTGACAGGTGAGGAAGCCAGCAGGGTATCGGTGTTGTCCGCCTACTCTAGCTGTTTGCTGGGGTTGCTAACAATATCTTCCCACCTTGCCTCCTGCCCTTAATTACAATGAGACTGAGTGGAAATGATACGGAAGGGCTGGGGCGTGTGGGCAAGGGATATGACGATGTTGGAATGGCCTCCTCATCTTTGGAAACTAGCCATGTGTTTTGCAGGTAGGCTGCGCGAGGCCATGGGGGAACTGGTGTTTTCCTGAGGGCCCCAAATGTGAGCTGTGCAGCTTACATTCTAGTGGGTGGAAGAAAAGACTGATCTCTAGGGACTAAATCCTAGGAAATTCTGCCATATGGTGCAAAGCTAGAGGCAGTGTGTTCCAGGACTAGGAAGCCAGAAACCTGGGTTCCTGAGACTGACTGTAGGTCAGCTCTGTAGTCTTTATTGCCTCAGTTTCTATAGCAGCAAAGTGAAGCTAGCAATCTTATTGCTGCTCACCTGTCATGGGGGTAAAGCACATGAAGGCCCTTTGAAATGTCAAAAGAAGTGTTCTAAATGGGCACGAGGCCTCAGTGCCAAGGGAATTTGCCAAGCCTCCTGGGAGGCAGCAGTCTGCCTCTGCATCGCTTTCCACAGCCTGTGCTCAGGCAGGTCCTTAAGCATTGCACATCCACAAATCCCATCACCTCTCTCCAGTTAGCAAATAAGGGAAAGGGCAGGCTGATGCTCTGCCTCTGTCTGATCTTCTTACCAGCGCCTGCCCAGCCCCGCCCCACCAGAGGCGATGATCCTGCTGCCTCCCTCCTCTTCTCTGAGCTGTCAGTTTAATTTAACAGGGTTGCAGGAGAGGGCTGATTTGATCAAACCAGTTGCTGTATCCATCCCGCTCAGAGGTCCCTCAGTGTCACCACTGAGGCTCAGATTAGACAGTGACAATTATTTCCTTTCTGGCTATTGCGCCCCGCCCCCCTTCCCCTGGGGGGAGCAAGGGGGCAGACCAATCTCCTGGGACCTAAGAATAGATGCAGGAGGATCAGAGGAGGCAAACAGGCTCTGGCCCTGGAAAAGCCCCTCTCCGCGCCTTACATGGCCTTGTTTAAGGCTGAGCAAAAACCCAGAGGGTGGGGAGAGAATACAATGTGAGTGGAGCTGCCTTGCAAAGGCTCAGGGCCGCCTAACGCTAGCGCTCTGCGTTCTCTGATGGAAACATCTCCCGTACAGGGGGCAGATTGAGGTGGAAGGGTGGATAGGTGGCTGGGTGCTCTACCCCACCCCACCCCACCCCACCCACCCCACCCCACCCCACCCCACCCACCCCACCCCACCCCACTCCACCCACCCCACCCCACCCCAAGGGTTTGTGTCCAGGCTCTCATCTTGGGTTCTGGGATATCTGGCAGTGGAAGGCAATCACAGTGGCAAGGGGAGGCTCCATCCATCTTGGTTTCCGTGGCTCTGTTCTTGGCAAGAAAGTAGGAGTGACAGGAATTGCTACCTGAACCAGGACTTCCGGGAATACTTGAGTGTGAAGTAACTGGTATGGTAGTAGTGGTCACGACGGTGTGTGTGTGTGTGTGTGTGTGTGTGTGTGTGTGTATGCTGGCGATGGTGGTTGTGGCTGGAGGGTAAGACAAAGTAGGAGAGAGAGCTGTCTCTGGTCCAGAGAGTTTAGAATTCCAAAATGAATCTTTCATGACTTGTAACCCTTTCATCTCCCTCTCTCTTTCTAGGCTGTAGGTGCTAAGCACCTCTCTGCTCTCTGGAGCAGCTCACAGGACAAACAAAGGGCTCCTGAGAGGGTCCGTCACGAGGATCATGAAATCCCTTTTCGTTTACTCATTTGTGTCACGTTCTTCCATTGGCCCAGCAACTGACAGGTGCTTTGGACTCTAGGTCCCTTCCAGGGTCCCCTCTGAGCCGTTTGTCTCTCACTCAGATATCTAGCAGACTTCACTGTGCATAGAAGACGAATGTGATCAGCAGAAACCCTTCCTGACAGCTCCAAAGAGAATCCCTTCCGATGCATATTCTATTGAGCACATCTCATAGAGGCTGACAGCCTCTTTATCAATTAAATTCCACATCCCAGGCTTTAGAGACACCACAAATCTCCCTACCTAATAAATCACAGGCCCCCAGTTATTGTTAAGTGTCCCGTCAGTCTCTAATAAACTCCCTGCCAAAAGGGACAGGTTATTTATTATGCTGCTTGGACAAGAATGAATTGGGCCCCTTTCTCAGAAGAAGAGCAAACACGCTGCCTTCCTCCCTAAAGATTGGGGCAGTGGTGTTAGATGGGGGCAATCAATCAACTCGGGCCCTGAGCGGAGGGGAATCTGGTCAGAGTGTATGTGGGAGGACTGCCTAGGGCTCTAATCCCAAAGTCAGCCATGCAAACTCCCTTAACCAGAGGTGGCAGTGCAAACTGGAGGGCTTAGACCTTTGTACATATTCCCCATGCCCAATTCCATTCTGAGGAAACACTGGAGATAGCACTGATGTGGCCATGGGACATTTGTAAAAAGATTATTCTCCATGTTAGGAAATGACATCCAGGATTGAACAGGGTCATGAAACAACACATTCTGCCTAGAGGGCATATGATGTTTTTTTTTTTTTTTTTTTTTGACAAATTTGAGGCAAGGTTATGTTCCTTTACTGCACATGAACTGGAGAACAGGACAGGGAAACTGGAGAAGTCTGGGGACACTCTGCCTTGAGGTTCAGGGTAAGCGGTCCACAGGCAGTGCTGGAGCTTAGAAAACAAGGCCCAGGGGCCGGCAGGTATGCAAATCCAGGTGCAAAGTGGGCATTGCCATTATCTGCCTCAGTAGATAGGAAGCTTAGTGATGCACTCGGGTTTGCAAATTAAGATCTACCTCCTCCAGTTTCCGGTGAATCAAGCCCCATTTCCATTTCCAACTGTTTCTCTTCGCTGTTACATAACAGGACCCTCGTTGGAAGAGCATGACAAGCTCATTTTATATTCCTTGCGGTACCAAACGAGGCGTTCCATAACATGGAGCCAATACATCCCTCTAGCCTCATTTCCCGGAACTGCTGCCATCCCAGCCTCCGTTCACACCGAAGGACTTACCTTCTTTAAGCTATTAAAGTTCCTCATGCTTCCACGCCCCTACACAGACTGTTCTATTACCCAGAATAGCTTCCTGAGACTTGTCTGCCTGCTAAGCTCCCCTGCCACCCCCACTGCCTGAGGAGTTGGGGTTGGGGGAGAAGCTGCATCCCACAGGAGAAGTAGAGACTATCGGCCCCACCTCTCCCAGGGACGCCAGCTTCAGCTCCAGGTACCAACACCTCCACCTAAGTGCTGGACTCAGGGAATGAACACATGCAGCTTGCAGTTTTCCTGAGTTTGATGCATCCTCTAAAGCACTTTGACTTGGTGTAGGGATGAGAAGGACAGAGAAGAAAGTCATTGCTCTGTGAATCCCCAAGGCTGTTTCTCTCATTTTCTCAGAACTTCTCACTCCCACATGACAGCCACACTTTGAGCAACGAAGGACCTGAAAAAAAAAAAAAAGTCAGTTTTGCATATGATTTTTATACCAGCTTGTGCTACTTGCATATTTCATACTTGATCATTTTTTCCCCAGCTGGGCTGCCAGCTCTTTTAGGACAGGCAGAAGCAGGAGTCTGGGCTTTGCTGCTTAGGCAGATCTGGCACCCTGAGCAGGGTCTTTTCTCTTCTGAGGACTTACCCGAGAGCAATAGCTGCCTTCCATGGCACTCAAAGTCTCTGTGGGTAATAAAGCCTGGCCATCAGCTTACCTCTCATACCGTCTCAAAGCTCCCTCTGGTAGAGTTTGAACGAGAAATGTCCCCCGTTGAACACCCGGTCCCCAGCGTGTGTTGCAGTTTTGGGGACACGGAGGACATGAGGCCTGGATAAGGGGTGTAGGCCACCGAGAGCGGGCCTCGAGGATTATGGTTCAGCCCGCCGTCTGGTCCTACCGTCTGCTTTCTGGTTTGCCGAGCTGTGAACAAATAGTGCAGCAACAGCTCCCGAAGCCACAGACCGAAGTGTTCCAACTACCCCAGCTGCCCTGCCTTCCAGGCCATGATGGACGGACGGCACCCTCGGAATTTATAAACGAAATAAATCTCTCCCCACTGAAGTTGCTTCTGTCAGGTGTTTTCTCAAAACAATGAGAAAAGCAACTAATACTTTCCCTCTATTTTCATTCTAAGATATTCCAGAATGTGCTATGAGATCTGGAGAGGTGGCTCAGTGATAAAACAAACAAACAAACAAACCAAAAACAAAACAAAACAAAACAAAAAACTCTTGTAGTTGTGGCAGAGTGGTTAAGGCGATGGACTTGAAATCCATTGGGGGCTCCCCAGCAGGTTCGAATCCTGCTGACTGCATAGTTGTGTTTTAGCCAGGTGGTGGTGGCGCACGCCTTTAATCCCAGCACTCGGGAGGCAGAGGCAGGCAGATCTCTGTGAGTTTGAGGCCAGCCTGGTCTACAGAACGAGATCCAGGACAGGCACCAAAACTACACAGAGAAACCCTATCTCGAAAAACCAAAGCCAAAACCAACCAACCAAACAAACAAAAAAAGACTGCTCTTATTGAGGACCCAGATTCAATTCCCAGAACCCACATGGCAGCTCACAACTGTCTGTGACTCCAATTCCAGGGGATCGAACACCCTTTTCTGGCTTCCTTGGGCACCAGGAACACGAAGGATTTACAGACACTCATGCAGGCAAAACGTTCATTCACAAAAAAGTAAAAATTAAAAGAAATGTGCTGTGGTCTTCTGCATCTTAAGGCCTCTGATTTCTCCTTCTGTGATACAAGCAACAACTTCTATTCATTCTCTAGTTTTTTAAGATTTTGCCAACTCTGGGAAGCTGTGGAAGACTCTTAATTGCCGCATATGTAATCCCTTCCCCCTTCTGTATTAATATACATCTTTTGTAACCTGTAGTTAGACGGGCACACATTGTTTAGAAAAATAAATATACTTCCAATGGACCCAGCAAGATTGCTCAGTGGGTAAATGCATTTGCTGCCAAGCCTGATGATCTAAATTCAGTTTCCAGGACCCACATGATGGGGGAAAAGAACTGATTCCTACCTGGCCACTGAGGACTTCTCCCAGATCCTTGTCTGTGTGCCATCACTGTGCACAGGCCTATGCAGTCCATTCCTTCTGCTGGAAGTCATCCTTGCCCCAGACTCTGTTCAGTTCTGCCCAGTCACTTCCTTTCCGTAGCTGAGGAGGTAATTTCAGGGCTCCTGTAAATCTTAGGAAGATCCTTCAGGAAAGAGGGTCCTGGGCATGTTCCTCATGCTTAGGCCTGAGACCAGAGCCATGTGGACTTGGAATGATGTCATCTCGGTTTTCCACCTCCCTTTTTACAAAATAGTTTTAACTGAAATAGAATTATGTTCCCCCTTCCTTTTTTACCCTCTAGCCCCTCCTAAGTCCCTTTCCTCAAACTTCTCTACACCTCCCACTCTCAAATTGATACTCTTTTTATTATTGTTACACACACACACACACACACACACACACACACACACACACACACGTATATGTATGCACAAATATATAAACACAACTTGCTGAGTCTGCTTTTGTTGTTTGTGGGTATGGCTTCAGGGCTGACCACTTTGTATTGGATACCCAATAAAGGGAATCATCCCTGGAAGATGCTAATTCTCTCTCTCTCAGCAGTTCTTTTTCTAGGGATGGAACCCATGAGGTATCCCCAATTCTGTGTTAGCATGTCTATTGATACTATTATTGTCCTGATCTTGTTTATATAGCCATTTCTAGGGGAAACTGTTTCACAGAGGACTCCCAGACATACTGGGTTCTTGTAATCTTTTTGCTTCCTCTTCTGAGATTCTCCCTGAGACAGAGATGCAGGAGCTGTGCTGTAGAGGTTTCCACTGGTACTGGGCTGATCCATTGATCTCCACATTGTGTCCAGTTGTATTTTCCACCATGGGCTCCATTTGCTGCAAAGAGAAGCTTCTTCCTTCTTTCCTCCTCCTCCTCTTCCTCTTTTTTTTTTTTTTTTTTTTTTTTTTTGGTTTTTCGAGACAGGGTTTCTCTGTGTAGCTTTGCGCCTTTCCTGGAACTCACTTTGGAGACCAGGCTGGCCTCGAACTCACAGAGATCCTCCTGCCTCAGCCTCCCGAGTGCTGGGATTAAAGGCGTGCGCCACCACCGCCCGGCTCCTCTTTTGGTTTTTTGAGACAGGGGTTCTCTGTGTAGCTCTGGCTGTCCTCCAACTCACTCTGTAGACCAGGCTGGCCTTGAACTTAGAGATCCACCTGCCTCTGACTCCCGAGTACTGGGATTAAAGGCATGTGCTACCACTGTCTGGCTAAGATAAGCTTCTTTGATGAGGGGTGTTAGCTACACTTGCCTGAGTGTTTAAGACTAAGATTTAAAATGTAATTAGGAATTATGATGGTCTAGCAAAGTGGTAATAGTATATTCTCTTTTATGATCCATGAACTCATTAGTCCCAGGAAGTTAGGTTTCTATACCAGGTGTGACTTTGCTGCTGTTGACTGGACCTTCAGTCCAATTAGACAGCTGTTAGTTACCACCAAGATGTGAGTGCCACTATTGTGCCTCTATGGACATTTTGCCATAATACTATTGTGGTAAATAGGCATTGCAGCTGGTTAAGTGTCTTACCTTCTTTAACTGTAGAATGGAGATGGTAGCATCCATCTCGCATGGTTGTAATTTCCCTCCAAGAAGAGAGCTTAATAAATGTTAGCTATCTCCATGGCCACCATTACCACATTCATCTCACTCACCACTATCACAATTGTCCTCCATCATCATTAAGATCAACAGCACTGTCATCTCCATTCTATTTGCTTTGCTTCCCTGTTCATCCTCAGAACATCCCACCAGAAGAACTTCAAGGCTCGAGATTATAGGAGCTTATTTCCCTGTTTTTATTTTATGGATTACAATCCTGAAGCATGAGGCACAAGATAGAGTACCCGAAGACAAAATCAGTGATCTTGTTAAAGATATGATCAATGATTCTTTCCAGGTGTGTATTTACTCTGTAGCCCAGGCTGGTCTAGAACTCACTATGTACCCTAGGCTGGCCTCAAACTTGTGCTGATCCTCCGGCCTCAGCTTCTCAAGTTCTGGACTAGACACACCAGCTGCCTTGTCTAGCTGCTCTTATATAACTGGTTCACTATCAACTCAATTCATCTCATTTTGATGGTTTTAAAAACTACGTTCAAAATGTCTTTCCTTCTGAAAATGCCAAATAGTATCAAAATAGACAAAGTGAATACTTGAATCCTCTCTTCCCACTTCTTAAGGGTAAATGCCTTTATTAATATAGTATGCATTCTTATGGGTATTTTTCATTACACATTAAAAATCAGAGTACTGGATATACTGTACCAGTAGAATAAAAAAATTGAGTATGCATGTGCATGTGTGTGGGTGTATGCATATGGCAGCATGTATGTGGAGGTCAGAGGATAACTCGCAGGAGCCAGTTTTCTCCTTCCACCATGCGGGTCCCTGGATGGAACTCAAGTAGTCAGGCTTGGAAGCAAGCACCTTTGCCTGAGGAGCCATCTTCCATAATGGCAGAAGCTTTTTGAAGGCTAAGATTTTAAACGTATTGTGGTCAAGTTTAGCATCTTGGCGATTTTTAGGTGTACATTTCAAGTACTAAGTAGAGTTACATTGATATGAAGCAGGATCTCCCACACTTTTTTGTCTTGCAATCTCCAACTCTAAATCTGTTAAATATCAACTCTGCTTTGCTCATCTCCTTACTCTTGCTAACAACAACTGTATTTTCTACATCTATGACTCTGATTCACTTAGTGGGCTCACACAAATGGAAGCATACAGTAGTTGTCCTTCTCCAATTGGCTGACTTCACTTGGAATTAGGTCCTCAAGGGTCATCCATTTTGTAGTATTTATCAAAATTTTCCTCCGTTACAAGGCTGCTTACTATCCCACTGTAAATTGCATACTTTATTTATCCTTTCATCTACTTTAAAACAAGTTTTTGTTTCTAATGATGGTATGAACACGAGTGGGTAAATATATTGAAAAAAGAAAGGAACTGTAATGGTATTAGCTGCCCACTTGACAGGATCTAGAATTACCTGGAGATGGGCCTTTGAGCAGCCTGTGGGTGATGAGCCATTAAGTTAGTTGATGTAGGAAGACCAATCTTAATGTGGGCAGGATCATTCTCTAGGCAGAGGATTCTGGTGTGTATAAAGTGGAGAAAGCAGCTTCTCACTAGCGGGTCTTCATTGTTCTCTGTCCACTTCTTTCAAGATGTAATGTGACCAATTGCTTCAAGTTCAACTTCAATACTTCAAGTTCAATACTGCCTTGAGTTTCCTACCATCATGGACTGTACCATGAACCATGGTCCAGAAAAACAAAACAAAAGAAAACCTTTTCCCTTAAGTTGCTTTTCTCAAAGTACTTTGTCACAGCAACAGGAAAAGAAACTAAGAGAGGAAGGAAGAAGTGAGGAATGAGTCACTCTTTGATGGGAATGTGCTTAAATAGTGAAGTGTTTGTTTAGTATGCCAAAGTTGCTGCTTCAACCCTTAGGAAAAAGAAAAGCAGACAAAGGAAGTCATTTCAATGCCTCTGGGGTGCATGGTCTGGACAGAGAAGATTCTGAATGGGGAGGCCAATAGGGAAGGGTGCAATAGTTAGAATGACCAAAAGACCAAGAGTAAATATATATTGAAAAGGAGTAGAAGAGATATTTGGAGACATTATCAGCCAGTAAATTGTTAGAAAGAGGGTGTAGCAAAGCAAAAAAGAATTCTCAGATTTGTAATTTGTGGATTAGGTGGATGAAAGATGTGGGCAACTAGGAGAAAGCCTGTGATCTTTAGTGCCATATTAGTTCCTTATTAGTTGTGATTTTTAGTATCTTATAAGTTCCCCTTCCTTCATATGGATAGTGGGTGCTTGCTTAGTGTTTTGTAAATTAGTAAGCAAACAGCATCCATCTTCAGTTCCCTCTTTTAGTGAATTTCCTAGCCAGATATTTCAACACAAGTGGGATGTGGGGACATCAGTGCATGTATGGGAAACAAGACCAGAATTACACATAAGGACAAATGAGGTTTGTGATAGGTCTTGTCAACGTGCTATTTAGAATCGGCTATGAAACAAAACTCTGTGCAGGTCTGTGTGAGCATTTTGAGAGAGGAAAACAGTATTGTTTAATGTTTCTGATTTTGTTTTTCCTACGAAGGGGAAAAGGGAACAAGTCAGAATAGGTCCCCGTCTTCAGTAAATATTTTAGGTAGTTGTATCGTGAAGAGTGACCAGGTGCGGTGTGGCACACACCTGTCATCACTTGGCAAGTTGAGGCAGAATTTCCAATTTGAGGCCAGCCTGAGCTGCATAGGGAGACTCTGTCTTTAAAAAAAAAAAAAAAAAAAAAAGCCAACCAACTAAGCCAATCAAACCCAAAATCAAAGAACAGGAATAATCGGAAAGGCCAGGGAGCAGACAGGATGAGGGTGACTGAAGATTTCAAGGCAGACCTCTTAAGCAAGGCGACGTGTGAGCGGATCTAGGGGAAGGGGAAGTGATGAGCTAGCTGCCCACCCGAGATCGGAAGGAAGGGCGCACAAAAGATGCGTTGAACCCGAGACGTCTATTAGCCCAGAGTTTCAAGAGAGCGCTCAAGCGGAGCCTGGGACTTGGCAGTCCAGTCAGGCTTCCACTTCGAGATGCTAGGAGGCTCCAGTCACGCGCCCCGCACTGTGCTAAGGGGCCGGGGCACCGACGTGACAGGACGGTGCTAGCGCGGTAAACCCCGTCTGGCCGTGTTCCGGGGCGCTGTCTGCGGGCACCGAGGGACAGCGGGAAAGGGCGCGGAGAGCGAAGACTTGGGCTAGACCCGGGCAGCGGACCCCAGCGAGGCGGCCGAGACTGACGCGCGCGCTGCGTCACAAAGCGCGCCCGGAGCGCCGGATTCCGGAGCAGCCAGCGCCGCGCAGCCCGTCCGTCAGAGCCGCGGGAGGCGGGCGGCGCCCACCGCGGGCACGCGACGCCCTCTGCAGGCCGCAGGCGGCAACACTGGTAGCCTCATCTTCCTTCGCTCTTCCCGCCTCTTCCTCAGGCTACATTTTTTTTTTTTCCCCCCACCCACCTACAGCGTGTCAGCCTCCGACTTCCGTTCCTCCCCTCCACTTCCAGGCCAGGTGTGTTCGTGTCTCCTCGGGGAAACTGACAATAAAGTTTTTCCTCTTCTCGCTCCCAGGAGCCCCGCCTCAACTCTAAACATCGCGAGATCTGGAGGCGCGGCTACCATGGCGGCGGCTTTTGAAGCCCCGGCGGCCTTGACAACCGCGGAGTCCGCTATGGCGGCCGAGCGTGTGGCCGGGCCGGCGCCGGCTGCGGAGCCGGCTCCCAGCTCCCCGTGGAGCCTGCGGACGGCTCACGACATCGGCGGGCCGAGGACGCGTACGGGGGACGTGGTGCTGGCGGAGCCCGCGGATTTCGAGTCGCTGCTCCTGTCGCGGCCGGTGCTGGAGGGGCTGCGGGCGGCCGGTTTCGAGAGGCCGTCTCCCGTGCAGCTCAAGGCCATCCCGCTGGGGCGCTGCGGGCTCGGTGAGGGCCGGGGTCCCCCGGGGGACGGGGCGGCGCGGCCCGCGAGGGCTCCGGGTCGGCGCCGTTGCGGGGCTCGGCGAGGCTCTAGGCGCGCCATTGACTTTGTCGCATGGAGTCCAAGTTGGAGAAGATCAGCGGTTAGAGATTCGGGGCCCGGGGAAATGGCTCGGTGGTTGGTTGAGGGGCCAGGCACGCCTCGTGCGCGTTTGAGAGTCAACTAAAAAATGCAGGTGACAGCTAGGTGGTCTTAGGAGAGAACCTGGTCGTTCCCTGATCCCGTATCGGTGTCTAGTTGCTTCAGTGAATCTAGCTAACGATAGCTATATTTTTTTTTCTTCCTCAGATTTGATTGTTCAA
Organism: Peromyscus maniculatus bairdii; assembly: GCF_049852395.1. Classification (NCBI taxonomy): domain Eukaryota; kingdom Metazoa; phylum Chordata; class Mammalia; order Rodentia; family Cricetidae; genus Peromyscus; species Peromyscus maniculatus. The sequence goes on along the minus strand of NC_134857.1, from coordinate 86,060,964 downwards.
GCTAAGTCTGGCACTGGGAAAACTTGTGTATTCTCCACCATTGCTCTGGACTCTCTTATTCTTGAAAACTGTAGTACTCAGGTGAGTTTAACTCAGAGGATCCAGAGGGGGTGTGTGTGTAGCACGTGGACACTAGCTAGACTTAGGAAAAACTTAACTCCTCACAGATGGTGAGTTTGAATGGAAGCCAAGCCATATGAAAATTACAGAAGTGAATATCAGTTTTTTAAATTTGGAATTTTCTGTAATTACATCTTGAATATGTGTCAATTAAAATCATTATGCAATAAAAAACTTGTAAAATCATTATGCAGTTAAAAACTTTCCGTACTAGATTGGGGTTAGACATAGAAGGTACAAGTTTTGGTTTATATAATATGCTATGGAAGCACTTCGTATGGTTGGGTTTTTTTGTTTGTTTTGTTTTTTCTAGAGGGTTTCTCTGTGTAGCCTTGGCTGTCCTGAAACTTGCTCTGGAACTCACAGAGATCCTCCTGCCTCTGCCTCCCAAGTGCTGGGATTAAAGGTGTGCCCTTGTTGTCTAGGAACCTTTTTGAGTTCTGTATCTACCAAATTCTGGGAGATACTGAAATACTTCTTAAGGACAGTGGCTGGTCTATTTGTAAATTAGGTTGTGTTTGAGAGTTTTGGCTTGTGATATTTGGCAGCATACCAAATCCTAAACCTAAGTAAAATTCATATTTTAGTTAAGGTTTTTGATATTATTGAAAGTGTGTGTGTATCAAAGTAACACTACATAATTTTTTTAAGTTGGGAAATTTAAGAAAAAAAGAGATCAAAGTACCAGAGAACCCCGTGTGTGGTGTGTACCCAGAGTTAAGGGATGGACTTTAAAAAAACATTTTTATTATTTCCTAGTCTTTTTTTTTTTTTTTTTTTCCCCAAACAGTATTTTGTTTGTTTGGTTTGGTTTTTTGAGACAGGATTTCTCTGTGTAGCTTTGCGCCTTTCCTGGAACTCAATCTGTAGCCCGGGCTGGCCGTTAAGTCACAGAAATCCACCTGGCTCTGCCTCCCAAGTGCTGGGATTAAAGGTGTGTGCCACCACTGCCCGGCTCAAGCAGTATTTTCTTACAGTGACAGCATGTATGTTCTCCAGTTGTTATATTGCAGTTTTTACTATGTGTGGCTCTCATGGCCTTTGGGACCTAACCCTGGGAGTTAGCTCTGAGATAGATTCCTCTTAAAATTTATCTCATACATGGGCCTTTTTGCTGTTCCTCATGTGTATCTTAAGGCCTTTGAATTTACTTTTTCTTTTCATCTGGTATGTCTCACAACTAGCTCTTCTCAAATGTTACTTCCTTATGGAGCTCTTAAAATTCTTTTGTTTGTTTGTTGGAGGAAGGCACACTCTCCATCCATAGTTTTAGATGGACCGAAACTTGCAACATAGACTAGTTTTCAATTTGAGGCAGTCCTCCATTATCTCTTTCAGCATGGTGGAATCACAGGTGTATGCCAACACACCTCACTTCAGACAGGCTTTCTGATCACCCCGTTTAAAATGACTTCCCTTGTCAGGTCTTTCTTTTTTCCCTATTTGATTTTTTTAATCATACTTTTTATTACTTGCTATTACATGTATATATTTTTTTGTTTATATTATAACCAGAGTGCCAAGAGAAATTCTTTACAACTTGTATGTTTTCTCCCATATAGTAGGTTCTTAATAATTAACTGAGTAAGCCGGGCAGTGGTGGTGCACGCCTTTAATCCCAGCACTCAGGAGGCAGAGGCAGGTGGGTCTCTGTGACTGTGAGTTCAAGGCCAGCCTGGTCTACAGAGTGAGTTCCAGGACAGCCAGGACTGATTTCACAGAGAAACCCTGTCTCGAAAAATCAAAAAAAAAAAAAAAAAAAAAAAAAAAAGGAAAGAAAAAAATAAATTAACTTAGTAAATGCATGGAATTTATTTTCTCTTGTCTTAAAATGAAAAGTAGTGCAGCATGCAATGAATGCATCACTCATGTATTCCTCTGACTTGTTAAAGTAATATTTTACAATTTATTTTAGATTTTGATATTGGCTCCCACAAGAGAAATTGCTGTTCAGATACATTCTGTAATTACTTCCATTGGAATAAAAATGGAAGGGTTAGAATGTCATGTCTTTATTGGAGGGACTCCATTATCTCAAGACAAAACCAGACTTAAAAAGTGTCATATTGCTGTTGGATCTCCTGGTAAGTTATTAATACCTGTTGGTAGCTGAAGTTCTTGAGGAATTGAACACTGGATGGGAGTCTTTGATGATGGGGATAACGACTTTGACTAGAAGGGAAGAACATTAGACCAGTGAGACATGTGGCTGGATTATCAACAGAATCTGTTTATCTCCATTCTAAAGCATGTTTGAAAATACATATGGGCTAGGCTTCTGAGATGTGATATGACTTGGAGGAAACTTGTCTAAGCCATGGATTGAGATTTTTGTTGTTCTCGATGGTAATTTGCTCGTCAGTCACTCAGACTCTAGAATTCAGTGTTTTAGCATTTATGTCTTTTGATAGCAGTGATGTTTGTTTTCCATATTTATCAGGGATGAAAAGTGTGTAGGGTGGGGGATTCAGGCAAGATGAGAATTTAAGATTAGTAAGATTGCGAGTTAGTGTGTGAATGTGCACTGTGAGGAAATTCAGCAGTATAAAATTCACCTGTGGATAAATACAGTAAAGCATTCCTGAGGTTTGTTTGTACAGATTTGATATGTCATAAGTATTTCAGGCTTTGCTGTTTTTCTGGCATATAGGAAGAATTAAACAGCTCATAGAACTTGACTACCTGAATCCGGGCAGTATCCGTCTCTTTATTCTTGATGAAGCAGACAAGCTCTTAGAAGAAGGCAGCTTCCAGGAGCAAATAAAGTAAGAAAACTAACTTGACTAGAAAAATGTGTGTCTAAGTGTCCGTCTGTACTTTTTCCAGGTAGTGTTTGCTGTCTGCATAGTTTTCATGGTCTATGTTTTCTTGTATTTACAGTTGGATTTATTCTTCTTTACCTGCCAGTAAACAGATGTTGGCAGTATCTGCTACTTATCCTGAATTTTTGGCTAATGCTTTGACAAGGTATATGAGAGATCCCACATTTGTAAGATTGAATCCCAGTGATCCAAGCCTCATAGGTATGTATAGATTTTACAGTATTAGTGTATGACATTGTGGAGCTTCCCTTGTCTAATTGGCTATGACCACATCATAGTTGCCATTGGAATTCATCAGATGTGTTTTAACTGGGGACTTTTGACTTCTTTGTAGGTTTGAAGCAGTACTACCAAGTTGTCAATTCTTACCCTTTGGCTCATAAGATTTTTGAGGAAAAGACTCAGCACTTACAGGAACTTTTCAGTAGAATCCCATTTAATCAAGCCTTGGTGTTTTCTAATTTGCACAGCAGGTAATATAACTTAATCCAGGGAACTTAAAAAAAAAAACAGAAAAAAAGGCCTGGAGGTGGTGGCGCACGCCTTTAATCCCAGCACTTGGGAGGCAGAGCCAGGCGGATCTCTGTGAGTTTGAGGCCAGCCTGGGCTACAGAGTGAGTTCCAGGAAAGGCTCAAAGCTACACAGAGAAACCCTGTCTCGAAAAACAAAAAGCAAAACAAAACAAAAAAACCATAAAAAAAACCAAACAAAATAAAACAAAACAAAACAAAAGAATAGGCATGAGGCAGTAGTTGAAAGTTGTAAATCTCTTTTTTTTCTTGTAGAGCTCAACATTTGGCTGATATCCTTTCTTCTAAAGGTTTTCCTACTGAATGCATTTCAGGCAAGTCCAACTCTTTGTTTTTGTTTAATGTATTGCCTTGAAGCTTTCCACATCAAGAGAAAAACATCACTTTTTGAATTGTTTCATGAGTGTGAGGTTGCACTAATAATAAAGGAAATTCAGGCTTATTTTTCATTGGAATTTGATATCAGTCTCCTGGATTTTTTTTTTTTTTAATTTTTTTTAAGGAGTAACTTGGTCTACAGTAACAACTTAGAAAATCAGTAATCAGAGATACTTAAATACTCTTAAATACTTTAATTAAAGTCTCTGAGTTATATTTGCAAAGGACTTAATTCTATAAAAGAAAATTTATCTTCATGGTCTTAAGACATTTTGTTTCTTCATATAATCAAGTCATTATTAAAATGCAAAATTTAAGCAGGGTTATGTTATTCCATGTGCTCTCCAGGCTGGAGCAGGAAGGTCATGAGCTTGAGGCCATATTTGACTATATTAAGATTAAGGCCAGTGTGAGTGGAATAGCAAGACCCTGTCATAGAAAACATGCTAAGACTAGCTGAGTTATCTCCTCTGCTCCCTACCATCAGACTTGGTCTTTTGTGTGTTAGGTAAGTACTCTTCTCTAAAGCTATACCTCCAGCTGGTGAATTGACTTTAATGGTCTATGGAAGGCAAAAGTGACTCACTTTATCCACAGAGTTTATTAATTGCTGGATTAATAGAAAAAATTTAAAGGAATTTTTGGTTAATGAGATCCTTTCAGTTTTATATGTTGTAGTGTGATTCTTAACTTGTTTGCTGGAACATATTCAGTATGAGATACTAGGGAGACTAATTTCCTAATGGGCTGTTAGCTTAGCCCTGGATCACATTTTAAAACCAGCTTTGTGGGCTATAGAGAGGACTCGGTGTTAAAAGTACTTCCTGTGCAATCATGTGCACAGGAGTTTGGACTCCAGCACCCACCCACATAACAAGCCAGGTGGTTTTGCTCCTGGGGATCTGATGACCTCTCCTGGCCTCTGAATGCATAGGCCCATGCAGCTATTTACAGTCAGATACATAGACACAGGCATATACAGAGTATTAAAATAAGATTTGTAAATAGTTGGTAAGAACTTTTTCCCCTAAGAAGTATTTGTTAAACTTCGTAATGTCACCATTTAAAATTGATTTTTGAATTTCAAATTGATTACCTAAACTGTACTTTGAAAAATACTAACTTGAGATTTTAGCACTCAGATTTGCATAGGATAGAATTAACTGGTTGGTGTATTTATTTAAAACAGTAAGACTGGGAATTATGATTCTTATTGTGGATTTGATAAATATATCTTAAGTTTTTGTTGCTGTTTTTGAGAGGGAATCTTATGGAGTCTAGGCTGGCCTTGAACTCTTTCTCTTTCTGCCTCAGTCTTGAGTGCTAGGATGACAGACAGCAGGTGTGTGCCACCATACCCGGCTTGCGTAGGAGTTGTAAAATGCCTTTGTTTGGGTCTCTCTAGGAAACATGAACCAGAATCAGCGCCTTGACGCTATGGCTAAACTGAAGCAGTTTCATTGCAGAGTCCTCATTTCTACAGACTTGGTAAAGCTCCTGGGAGGTCAGAGGGACTGTCGGTCTTGGTGTGTGTTGTCACTAGATTGCCGTCCTAGTTCATGTATCTAGCAGGTGCCAGACGTAAAAATTAGCTTTCCAGTGTGTGTGTGGGGTGCTTTCTTAAAGTGCCTTTAATGTTTAAGATTTGTTTTTGAAATAGTTTAGTCCTAGTTAGTCATTAGAAATAGAATTTTTCCCTCCAAATCCTAAATATTTGCCTGTTTTAAATCTGACTTTGGGTTATATGAGAAGAGCGTACATTGGTAGCCATGCTGTAATTAATACAAACAATTGTCTTCAAGACCTCCCGTGGGATTGATGCTGAGAAGGTGAATCTGGTAGTGAATCTGGATGTGCCGTTAGACTGGGAGACATACATGCATCGGATTGGCAGAGCTGGCCGCTTTGGTAAGGAAAAGGAAGTTTAGTGTTTTAACGAGATGACTGTTGTTTCTGTGGAAATGTGTTACTATGTCACTCCATTCTCTCAGGAACGTTGGGACTGACAGTGACCTACTGCTGTAGGGGGGAAGAAGAAAATATGATGATGAAAATTGCCCAGAAATGTAATATCAACCTTCTCCCTTTACCAGGTGTGTGTTTCTGTTTCCTTTTGACATTCTTCTGGTTTTATTTATTTATTTATTTATTGTTTGTTTGTTTATTTTGAGACAGGGTCTCTTTGTAGTTCTTTCTGTCCTGATACTCACTATGTAGACCAGATTGGCCTCTAACTTACAGAGGTGCCTCTCAAGTGCTGGGATCAGATTCATGCGCCACCATGCCTAGCTTCCTTTTAAATCAAAAGTTTTGACATTCTTACAGTTGTAGTGATGGTAGGCATATTAAAAATAATAGCACATAGTGTCTATTATGTCTACTCTATATATGTTAATTCATTTAATTCTCACCACAGGCTTGTGAGGTACATGCTGTTGCTAATCGGTGTCTTGTAGATTAGGACATTTAAGCATAGGTTAATATGTAGGCTAAGTAAAAGTGTTAACAGCTGATAAGTAGAGAAGATAAGTAACTATTTGACACATGAAATGTATTCTACTGAATTAGAGCCAAAGCTATAGGCTTTGCAGTTTTATTCTTGAGACAGTGTCTTACTCTGTAGCCCTGACTGGCCTGATTTGTGATATGTAGACCAGGCAGGCCGCTAACTCACAGAGATCACCTGCCTCTACCCCCAGGGTGTTAGGATTAAAGGTGTGCACTACCATGCCTGGGCTGAGAATTTTAATTCGTATTCTTTCTTTTCTATATAGATCCCATTCCTCCCGGCCTGATGGAAGAATGCTTGGATTGGGATGTGGAAGTTAAAGCTGCGATGCATACATGCATCTTACCAAGCACACCTACCCAGTCCACCAAAAAGCAAGTTCACAAACTGGAGAGAGCCTTCCAAACTCAAAGAATTCCTGGTAACCAAATACCTTCCCCTAGAAATACTTCTGTATCTACAGTGTCAGCCAAATCAAAACACAGCAGCAAACAAAAGCTTCCTGTGAAAAGCCACTCAGAGTGTGGAAACATAGAAAAGACTGTTCCACCCGAAGAGTTGGGCTGTACCACACAACTGGAAGAGCAAGTGAAGAGTTCTGTTCAGACCACTGTTGAGGACTCCTCCAGTAGCAGCCAGCAGCAGGCCAAAGAAGCTTCACCTGGCTCACTCCCTAAGATTCCTTGCCTGTCTTCCTTCAAAGTCCATCAGCCGTGCACTTTGACTTTTGCAGAACTGGTAGAGGATTATGAGCACTATATTAAAGAGGGGTTAGAAAAACCCGTGGAAATTATCCGCCACTACACGGGGCCTGGGGCTCAGACTGTGAATCCTCAGAATGGTTTTGTGAGAAATAGACTTCCTGAAGATAGAGTACAGATATTGGCGAGTAGTAGCCAGTCTGGGGACTCAGAGAGTGAGAGTGATTCTTGCAGCTCAAGGACTTCTTCTCAGAGCAAAGGCAATAAGTCTTACTTGGAAGGCTCTTCTGACACTCAGTTGAAAGACTCTGAATGTACACCTGTGGGTGGACCTCTCTCTTTGGAGCAAGTTCTAAATGGAAATGATACTCCAACTCAAGCAGAGTATCAAGAATCTCCTGAAACCCAGGTGAAGGCCAGGCATAAAGAAGGAGCTAACCAAAGATCTAAGCAGAGTCGGAGAAACCTGCCACGGCGCTCCTCTTACCGAGTCCAGACAGAACCCCAGGAAGAGGCTTGGTATGACTGTCACAGGGAGACAAATGTGAGTTTTTCTGATACCTACCAGGATTATGAGGAATACTGGAGAGCATATTACAGGGCATGGCAGGAATATTATGCTGCTGCTTCCCACTCATACTATTGGAATGCTCAGAGACATCCAAGTTGGATGGCTGCCTACCATATGAATACAGTTTATCTACAAGAAATGATGCGTAGTAACCAGTGATGTTAGGATGTGCCTGAAACCATTGACTTTCAACACATAATTGGATATGCATTCTTCACCTAGAGCAAGTGGGGTATGGTGGCATTTTGGAGGAACTTGAGAGGACTCTGAGGCTTTCTACTGGGACACAACTATTTTTCAGATTCTTTTGACTTGGTCCAGGAATATTCTTTTTTTTTTCAGTTTCATCAGACTTGCAAGAGAATTTTTAGAACTTGGATCTAAAGACCCCCAAGGTGCCACTTCATGTAGACTGTTCCCAAAAGAAGCCTTTTAAAAGGTGACATATGGCACTCCTTACTTAAAAAAAAAATAAAAAGTTAAAATTTGAATGTAATGTTATTCTGTGGACTTCCTTACAAAAGGATTGCACTACATTTCTGTATTGAATTCTCATGGGAATTTGATCATGGTGGATCTTTGAGTATTAGGCAGGAAGGAATCTAAATGTTCTCTGCTTCCAGTGGTAGTTTCGTTAGTTGTGAAAACAGATTTAGGTGAGTGTTCTGGATGCTTTCTGTTCATCTTCCTGAAGAAGCTGTGGAGGCTGCCCACGTTTCACTGTGTTAAGTAGGTCAGTGTCATCTTGTGGCTGCCTTCTGCTGCTCACAGAAAGGGGAGCTTCTTGTTGCTTCTTGTCTTCTAAATGAGTCTCTTAGAAGCCATAGATAGGTCGACCCAAGAACATTTCTCATTCCGTAAGTGGGATTGTGAACAAAATTTCAGAGGGCTCCTGGTCCTCTGAAGTCCATCTATGCAACCCAGGTTGAGACTTGATGTGAGATGCATAGATGTGGACTTGCTAGTTCTGTTGGTAGGCTAATGAAAAGTTCTAGCTCTTAGTGTTGAGTGTTTGCTAGAAGATGAGTTCATTCTGTTCTGGCTCTTCTAATAGTATGTCATAATATCGTTAATTTGTGCTAAAGAGTTTTTTTTTTTTCTTGAATGCTAGGATCTCTAAGAGGAGCTATCATTTTTCAGAACTGGTAGTGCCTCTACAAATTATGATTTAGAAAAGTTATAATTAGAGGCTAAATGTTCTTTTATCATTAAACTTTTTGGTCTGATCTTGCTGTGAAATAGATTTTAGGTGAGAGAATCCCTTATGTATTGGGAAATTATTCACTTTAAGAAAGGAAAGTTCTTCGCTATGTACATAGTTAGCAGTATAGACCCTTTACACTAGTGTCAGCAAACACCCACAGCCATTTTCATTTAATGTGGAACATCCCTGGGATATAGTCTTACAGTGTTCAGTGCTGTGGGATGGTCTGTATGTCAAATGTGTTGCTCTGATTGACCAATAAATAAAACACTGATTGGCCAGTGGCCAGGCAGGAAGTATAGGTGGGACTAACAGGAGAATGGAGAGAACAGGAAGGCAGAGGGAGACACTGCCAGCCACCGCCATGACAAGCAGCATGTGAAGATGCCAGTAATCCATGAACCACATGGCAAGGTATAGATTTATAGAAATGGATTAATTTAAGATGTAAGAACTAGATAGCTAGAAGCCTGAGCCATTAGGCCAAACAGTTTAAATAATATAAGTGTCTGTGTGTTTATTTTATAAGTGGGCTGTTGGACTGCCGGGACTTGGTGGGACCCAGAGAGAAAACTCTACAGTTACAGTTCAGCTTGAATTTCTGTGATTTGGCATAGTCAGTTGCATACAGAAAAATCAATACTATACTTGTGAAGTTAGATGAAATAATTTGGCAAGCCTAGATTAAGTCCAATATATTACTAAGATAATAGAGATTTTAATTATACACTTAAATAAGATGCTGTCATTACTATGTAATTGAACTTACCTCTTTCTATCCTTCCCCCTACAACAGAGCCAACTTCATAGTTTGTCATTGCTAGGGGATTTTAATTAGGATACACTACTGCATCCTAATTAGGGAGGAGGCCACCATTAGTCTTGAAATTAATTGGATTCTCTCTAGGTTTGTTTTGTGTTTGCCTTTTTTTTTTTTTTTTTTTTTGATAGAAAATTACTTTTAGTTACTCCAAGAATAATGTGCATTCTTAGAGTTATCCAGAGGAGCAGGCTTCCTCAAGATCTCTGTAAATGTTAACACTGAATGCCTAATTTAAGCTTCACGTAGTTACAGGGCTGCAGAGAGAGCTGGTAAGCACACTTGCCACTTGTCACCAAGCTTGATGACCTGACTTTGATCTTCATGGAAGGAGTTGTCCACTGACTGCCAGGAGCACACTCTGTATTCCATACACTCAGTAAATGGAAAAAAAAAACCTCCCAAATCCCAATAGCAAGTATATGAATTAAAGCTTTAGAAATCTGAGGCACTCTGAAAATGGGCTGATAGCAGCTGTTTCCATTTACCTGCAGAGGTGAAAGTGGGAGACATTCACTACCACTTGTGCATAGCTTACTGTGTATGTGTGACGGGACATTTTGCTAGAAACCTTCAGTCAGGCGTGTGGCCACATAATGTTAGGAACCATGCACACAGGTTTTCTGTGAAGTCAGTTGGGAATTTGTATCATTAAAAGAAAATTTGTCCTCATGAAGACATTCTACCTACTTTGATATCTTGTACAGTCATCTAACCTCTCCAAACCCAGCTTTCTCAATAAAATGAGACATTGGGTTAGATTTTTAGGGTTCCTTGTAAGATTTAATTTTTATATGACTCATAATGAGAAAGTATTTTATGAGAAAGGTAATTCAAATTTGTAAATAAGAGTCTAGGTAATTCTTTTTTGTTTGTTTGTTTGTTTTTACTCTTTTTTTTCTTTCATTTTTCTTTATTATGAAATTTTCTACTCACTCCACATATTATCCACAGATCCCCCCTCCTCCCACACCCCAAGCCCTCTTTCCCAAGCCACCCCGCATCCCCACATCCCCCAAATCCCCCAAATCGAGGTCTCCTATGGGGAGTCAGCAGAGCCCAGCACACTGAGCCTAGGCAGGTCCAAGCTCCTTCCCACTGCACCAAGGCTGTGCAAGGTGTCACACAACAGGCACTGGGTTCCAGAAGCCTTCCCATGGACCAAGGACAGATCCCGATTCCCTGCCTTGGTGCCCCCCCCCCCCCCCAAACAGTTCGAGCCAAACAACCGTCTTCCGTATCCAGAGGGCCTAGTCCAGTCCCATGGGGGGTCCACAGCCACCAGTCCACAGTTCATGGACTTCCACTAGTGTGGCTGGTCATCTCTGCACATCCTCCCATCATGATCTCGACATCCCTCGCCTGTAGTATCTCTCCTCTCATCAATGGGATTCCTGGAGCTCAGCCTGGTGCCTGGCCATGGATCTCTGTATCTATCTAGGTAATTCTTGAATTTTCTTTTCTTTCTTTTCTTTCTTTTTTTTTTTTTTCTTCGAGATAGGGTTTCTCTGTGTAGCTTTGCGCCTTTCCTGGAACTCACTTGGTAGCCCAGGCTGGCCTCGAACTCACAGAGATCTGCCTGGCTCTGCCTCCTGAGTGCTGGGATTAAAGGTGTGCGCCACCACCGCCCGGCATTTCTTGAATTTTCAAAATTTCCAGTCCATTACTGTAAGTTCAGGTTAAGCTTGAATTAGGCATTCGTTATTACATACAGAGATCTTAGAGAAACTTGCTTCTTTGGATAGTAGTATTTTTCTTTCTATTTGTGCGAATGTGTGAGAGCCCACGGAGGCTAGAAGAGGTTGCTGGATCCCTTGGAACTGGAGTTCAAGGCAGTCCTGAGCTGCCCAACATGGGTGCTGGGAACGAAATATGGGTCCTCTGAAGAGCAGCAAGTGCTCTTAACCACTGAGCCGTCTCTCCAGCCCTCTTTGGATAATTCTGAGAATACAAGTTACTTCTTCAGTGACTTTTAAAATAAAAGCGTGTGTCTTTTAGTTAAACTTCAGTTCCAGAACACTAAAAGTAATTGAAGAATGATTGTACTGTGGGTCATGTCTAAGATAAAGGAATGATTTGGAACAAGTTTTTGAGGGCTTTTTCCATTTCCTTTTAAAAATAAAATAACTTACACTTTTCGTAGTTATTGTTGACACCCCTGTCACAAAGGTCTTGTCTTGTTGGGGCAGAATGTGTTTTGTATCTTTTGAACAAGTGTGTGTATACTATTTGACATTTAGTGCTTTAAGAGTTGGAGCCAGGCCGGGCGGTGGTGGCGCACGCCTTTAATCCCAGCACTTGGGAGGTAGAGCCAGGCGGATCTCTGTGAGTTTGAGGCCAGCCTGGGCTACCAAGTGAGTTCCAGGAAAGGCACAAAGCTACACAGAGAAACCCTGTCTCACAAAACAAAACAAAACAAAATAAAACAAAACAAAACAAAGTTGGGCATAGTGGTACACACACTCAGGAGGCAGAGGCAGGCAGATCTCTGAGTTCAAGGCCAGCCTGGTCTACATAGTTCCAGGATAGTCAGAGCTACATAATGAGAAAAGTTTTATTATATTTTAATTTTATGTGTGCCTGCATGTCATGGTGCATGGGTGGAGGTCAGAGGATAACTTAACAGGAGTCAATTCTCTCCTCCTACCCTGTAAATCTGGGAATCAAAACTCACCATCAAACCTGCAAAACACACTGAGTGCTTGTTAATTTAAAAGAATTGCTGAATGCAGGCAGAGTTGCTGAGTGCATGTTACTTCCCAGTTTTCGTCCAGATTATTTGAGCTATGGGTCTTTAGTGACACCTAGTGGGTAGTAAGGATGTGAATGTCAGTGCTTACAATGAATTTCATAATGGACTTGGACTTTTGAGCATACTGTGTTTCTTCTTTTACTGTTTCCATTGGTTGGGATCTGGTGATTTTGGAGAATGAAAAGGATTTAAATTTGTGCTGTTGCATGGCAGAACATGAAAATGCTTCTCTTACATGAACAGAATTATGAAGGTTAGACAGATCTTAAAAGGTACTTAATCCCGCCCTACTCTCCTTTAAAGTCAAGAAAGGAACTGAAGGGAAGAAGTAAAAGGTGACAGATGTGAAGTCACCAACATGTGATGAACCTGAGCTTGTGCTTCTCTTGCTTGTCATGATTTTTACTAGCATTTAATGGAGAGAGAGAGAGAGAGAGAGAGAGAGAGAGAGAGAGAGAGAGAGAGAGAGAGAGAGAGATTGATTTGTTTCAGACCTTGGTCTAAGCGGAGCAAATATTAGAGGAAGCCTTAGTAGAACCGATACTGATATATAGACAGATTTTTGTTTAGTAATTGATCCTTAAGAGAGAGCTATAGACAAATTCAATCCACTGGTCCCCTGTTAAAGCAGTGAACCTGCCTAGAGTGTGTCGGCAGGCAAGCTCCAGGAAGCAGTGGCCTTGCTTATATGGAAGGCGCAGGGGCAGCTTAGATGAGGCCTTTACCCGTAAGAGTATGCCATTGAGAAAGCTTCCTACTGTACGGCCATGCTTTTGGAAGGGAAAGAACTGGTTTTCAAAGAAACTCCCCCACTTCAAGGTTTGTGGCACATAGTTTGTTTAATCCAGATTGGATACATCAGGTACAGCAGTGGCACAGGACTCAATACTGTAAATGATATACATGTTATAACATATGCACTACAGTTTCAAAAGAAGACAAGAAACTTAAGAGCTTTTTCTTCCCCCGCAGAAAGTTTTCACATTTGTCTTCCTGCAGTTTTGTACAGTGTATTCCTTTGCCGTTGTGATGTTGTTAAGCAAAGCCCAGTAATTATACGAAAATAGAAAAAACACACTTGATGTTTTTCACAAGAACATTAATGGGAGCTCATGACCTCTAAGGAAAACATTGGAATGTCTGGTTATCAAAAATATACCATCCCTCCCACCTCCCTGGTTTGTAAAATAGTCCATTGGTCCAAGTAGTCCCCCAGGACTTGGGTCAGTGCCCTGCACTGGCTAATGTGACATCAGCCAGCTTAGTTTAAAGAACCTGCTAAGATAAATGTCATTACTACATTTGATGAGAAAACATAGAATATCCTGAATAAAAAACAAGACCCATAAGGAACCCCTTTAAAAAGCCATTTCATTCTTCAAAGCCATGTTTCCTTGGTTCTAATGCTTTTCATGATGCTGTTTGGGCTCCAAGTGTCATGGGTCATGACAATGTTTTTCCTTTATCCCATCATTTTAAAGCTTTGCAAGTAATGAGAATTCATTAGGAAATCAGAGGGAAAATAAAAGTCTCTCGTGTTCCTTTTACGGTGGTTACCATGCCAACTAGCATGAAAGGGAAACTATTACTTCAAATGAATGGTATTGGGCTCCTTCTGCCTTACTTAGTTACCTAGTAATTGAAGTGAGGGAGCCTGAGTCACTAGAATTCATTAATAATTTCAAATCTAATGCTAGCTCAATTTCAATCACTACTGCTATTTTTAAAAAGACAAGGAAAATGATCTAAGCATATAATGCTCCCAGGTACTTTCCATACCTGCTTTCTGATAAGAAAATGACTTGATCCTGAACTGCGGGGAAAACAAAACAACTGTATAATGTCCTCAGCAGTTCTGTATGTGACCATTGTCAACCATGGATCATCATTTACCGTCCTCCTTAACATCTGTTCAAATTATGTGGTCATATTCTAATATGTTGTTGAGAGTATCTACTGGTCTTTTGAAAGGGGTTCTGTACAATTAGTCCTGAGCTTGAGACTAGTTAGGAAAAAATGGGAATGAGGAAGAAATAATGGTATGTTTCAGGAGGTCTTGCTACTTCAGGAATGTTTCCCATAATCATCTCCCTTGAAATCCAGCTTTTAAAAATATGAGCAAACCTTAGAGCCATAGAGCAGGATATAGGAGACTCTCCCAAGACGTGATGTCTAAGTTCTGGATCAAATCACAATTCTGCCATTAACTTGCCATGAAACCTTAGATGAGTCATTCAGTTTCTTTGTGCCCATTTCTTTTCTCTGAATCAAAGATTTACTAAGTTGACTACCTTCACAGATTGTGGTGAGAAGCAACAGAAAAATATGCTTTGAAATGTCATTGTCCAAGTCTCTTTTTCATTGAGAAAATTGAGCATTTGCCTGGAAAATCTTGGATATTCCCTCTTCACTGATAAATGATCACCTGTAGCTTGCTCTACCCAAGAAATGGTGGCTCTGATGTCTATAATTTGTGTTAGTATAGTCAGGTGATTTCCAGGGCTACATCAAGTTGTGTTGACATTTACACAAGAATATCTCTAGTTATGTCATGGCATCTTTGATGGACCTTCCCCAACGTATTAACTATGCGAGGCAAAGGGTGTATTGAAAAAACAAAACAAAACAAAAAACAAACAAAAACCCCCAAAACAAAACAAAACACATTAGACTAGTAGCCAAGGGTCTTGTGCTCTGGTCCCTATTCTATTCTTAAATGACTACATTACCTTGAAGGAGTCAAGTTCTCTGGGCCTCAGTTTTCTACACTGTAAAATGAATTAGCTATTGTTTAATCTTCTCTAGGTCTGGTATATTCAATATTATATTTCCAAGTCATTCCCATTTGTTATTTGAATGTAGTCTTAGGCTTTTTATATTTGTCTTTTTGATACCCTCTCCCCCAGTGCTAAGTAGGGTTGAATGGAGTGGTAGCTTGGGGAATTTTCAGTTATTCTAACATGGTTTGTGCACCATGAGTCATTGCACCAGAAAGCTGTTGGTCTCCAGAAGATTCTGATATCCTGGCTCTTCACTTACTAGCCAATGAGTCAGACTTACTAAATTGTTCCAGCACACTTTTGTCCCTGTACTTAATCACAAATACCCTTAGGAGATATATGGCTGTGAGCTGTTTTCCTGCGTTGATATCTTTGCGCACATGTGAGCTGGGTCCCTTATCCCCTAACAAGACTGCAATGGGAAGATGAAAATGAAGAGGGTCTAATGCTTTTTTTGCGGGGGGTGGTGGGGGGTGGTGGTGGTGGTGGTGGTGGTGGTGGCGAGGACAGGCATGATATGGGCTTTGGAAATGAAATAGAAGCAACACAACATCAGTTCACTCGAGTCAATAAAACGTGGAATTTGGGGGACACAATTTTAAAAATATATTTCTTTTCATGAGAGCCATAGTATGCTGTGCTGTGCACTGTCCAAATGACATGGAGATGCTTGGTTGAGTCATCATCTTAGCCCTGTAGTGACTTGTTCTTAAATAGAACGGTGGCGTGTATGTGACTGCAACAGTGTTCCTTTTAAATTCTGTATCCTTATCCCACTCAGTTCTTAGGATGTACCATGCACTTGGACATTCCTTTGTCCCATGGCCCATTCTTTCAAAAGAAATATCCTTTTCTAGTTCTTTGTCTACCCGCTAAAACTGGGTCCAGCTTGGCTCTCTGCCTTGGCTGATAAAATGTATGTATGGAATTACTGGATTGCAAGAATAACTCCATGCCCATGATAAGGGGAAATCCTGGGGCCAGATCTAAAGAAAGGACTGTCAGTAGCCCTTGAGGATAAGGGCAGGGAGACAAAGATGGAAAGAAGGGCACCTTTCTTCTGCCTTTCTGTCTACTTTCTGGTTTGGTACCCCCTCAAAACACATGGACTCCTCTGTGTACAGAGTCCCTGGAGCTGGGGCCATGGAAGCCCCAGGAGTGCTTTCAGGCCCCTGACCAGAAAAACCCATCTATAGTTGTAGTAGGCAGAGATTTGGGACTTGCAAATGAACAGCTTATCTGTGAGCTGTAGAATGGATGAGAAGTTCCTAAGCAGCTCATATGCCTCAGATCCCACCCAGGCTTCAGAAACCGCAGGAAAGTAGTTGGGGTTGGGAAGGGCAGGAAAGGGCACTTGTAACTAACCCGAGGCTAACCTGCTCCATTGTAAGTGGTGAAAATGATTAGGAAGATTCCAGAAATACTGTTCCCAGGCCCACTACCATGTAAATAACTTGAACAAACATATTATCCACATTTTCAAGAAGTAATCTCCACTCCCTCATTTGCGTGGAGGTCATCAGTGTTCCCACACTTCAGCTATCATTAGAGATGAGGCCTGAAGATGACTCAGACCTCAAGGCATCTTTTAGACCAGGAGAGAATCATCTAGAGCCTCGTGCTTGCTTTCTTGCTTTGAAACATCCCTCACGAGGCACACAGGCTTAACCTTCATAACCTCTGTATAGGAACTGCCTTGGGCTGTAAGTCCATTGTTCTTGAGGATGCTCATGGAGCCGCGTGGCGGAGCACTCACTGCATGGGCTTCATGGTGGATCCTAAAGGAAGGTCCATAGCAAAGTGCCCCGGAGCTCTGGAAGCTGTGAGCCTTGGTGCTTCTGTCTTCCCTGGGGTAGAGCAGAAACAACTGCTTTCTGAAGTGGCTGTTTCCGTTTTCAAGACTCAGTGTGATACACATGACTATTCCCCAACTCCCCCTACAACAAACTACAAAGACAAGTGGCTCCAATCACAAGGGAAGCACCTCTGTTCATAAGGTAGACTTACCTCACCCTTCAACTCACCCCACTTGACTTCCTTTCTTTTCTGTATTTGCATTTGCTCGGCCTGACTCCCAGGCACAGGTCTGCAGTACTTGGCAGTGACAGAGAAGGCTTTACTGTCCATGGTGAGACAGACGGTTGGATACCGAGACAGCCAAGGTAAAGCAGATAGGTACAGAGACAGGAGACAGACGAACGGAGCAGAAGGGTTGCTGTGTGGTTGCTTTGACAGCTCTGTGCAGGTCAGCTGGGCAGTGAGGACCCAGCAAAGGGGACCTCACTCCCCCTGGGAGTGGGGAGGGAACTCAGCAATAACTGACTTTGAGCCTAAAAGCTTTTGCTATAAAAGGAGAAAAATAAAAACCAACCTCACAAAATGCATTGTTTTGGTTTAAAGGTGTTGGGTCCATGGAGAAAAACATTTCACAAAAATCCATTGATTATTTTGTTTTCCACCTTTTCCCATGAATAAATATTATCCATTAAGATCCTTGAAAAAGGTGCTTAATACACAGTGTTATATTTTCTTCCTGTTTGCGTGTGACGACTCGGCCTCTGAGCTGCTCTTGGTCTTGTGTTTTCCTCACTGGGGTCTCCAGAAACAACTGTTATTTGGTCTGAGGTCCCCCCACCAGGCCCTGTCCAGGCAAGCGGCCTACACCTCCTAATGGCCCATCCCCTACCCACCCCCTCCCTTCCTCTGGCCCCAGCAAGATGCAGTGTCACAGGGCTGTGTCCACACCGGCAGTGGGATCCTCAGGAACCCTTTGCTGCTTCCTTTCCCCTCCAGGCACAAGTCTCAGTGCTGGGGTGCAACGGGGCAGGCAGAAATAGTGGGGAAGGGGGAGGGAGTGGTCCCAGGGGCCACCCACCAACATGCCAGCCCCCTTGACTCCCCACTACCCCCTCGGGCCCTCTGTCCAGTGGTTTTACAAGGCAGAGACCTTGACAACGTTGCTGGCTATGGAAGGAATGTTCGTGTTGGGTCCTGGGCTGGCAGGAGGTGGCCGACTTTCTCCCTCTGGGGTTAGAGCTGGGGGAGTGGGGATGCTGATGATGGCTGTGGTAATCTGGGATGTTTTGCAGTTTGGTCTCAGTCCGTCGTCTGCTTTCAAATTAAGGCTGGAGCGACTGGGAGAGAAAAGAGTGAGTTGGTGATGGTTCCTGCTTGCGTGCCCCTCAAATCTTCCTTGACCCCCTGCACGGTTTTTTGCTCTATGCTATATCAAGGGACTCTATCCAGCCTTTGATCTGTCCCTTTAACAATCAGCTTATAATTACCATTCTAGTCACTAGTAACAGTTCCTATGTCATCAGATAGTACTTCTTCCCAGCCCTTGTGGGCTTATCACTTGTGTTGTTATGACATTTGCTTTCCCTGAAATCTCTGCAACTTATTTGGAAGTAACAGGAAGGAAAAGTCAGTCTGTGATTCACAATCATCTTGGGATAAGCCCTATATATGTAACACAGTTGGGAAAAGTATTTTCTTAGGAAAATGATGATAGTTTATCTTTTTAATTTTTGCATTCTTTTTTAGTTTTTTCCCTCTTACTACCTAAAGCCACTTTCGACCTAAACTGCTATAGTATCACCCAATATCCCATGAAGACCTCTGGATTACTTTAAAGCATGAGAAGGAAGGTTGGGAGGAAAGCAGAGGGGCCCCATGCAGTAGATCAGGGGAACCACTACAGGACCCCTGAGGTTCTAATGTGGAGATTAATTCTGGGAAGGGGATGGAAACCACCCACCTGGTGGTGAGGGAGGGCTGCTCACTGCCCTGGATGTGGATCGTGCTGAGTTCTTGCATGCTGCGCAGGCGAGTGGCTGGCAGGTTGGAGTTGGGCAGGTGTGTGGTCTTCTTACTGCGACGGGAGCAGCAGGTGGTGGTGAGGCCCGAGTGGCTGGACAGAGAAGGACTTCTGGTGGACGGGTAGTTCTGCATTGAGCTTTCCATGCAGTTCTGCTCAAACATCTGCTCATCAATAAACTCGTGGTTCTGTGGGAGGAAGGAGAAACCGTGAAAAAGAAGAAGGGAGGCGGGGGAGCCCCAGTCTCTGTATGGCTGCCTGTCTGTTTTGGGCCTTTAATGAAGGACCTCCCCCCTCCAGATGCCTGGATTACAGATAAGTGTTTGTGAGGGGTTTCGTTTCCACAGGTGTCAATGTCAAAAGAATCCATTGGCCTCCCTGGCCTTGAGCCTGGGCAGGGACATGGTTGTTAAATCATTATGTGTCATATACTCCACCTTCAGCTTTGAGCAGAAGGGACACAGAGGACATGGAGGGGCTTAGTGGCATCGTCAGAGAGAGAATCAACTTTTTGTTAGTAAGCCACTGAATATGAGTCTTCTGGTCATCTTTGCACATCTGCTGACTCTTACAGGTGTGACTTAAGTCTGTAAAGGTTTGGGACCATTCACAGAATTGGGAGAGCATTGCTCTTGAGTGCAAAGGGGTCAAACTGCTAAGGATAAGATTTCTTCCAATTTTGTTTCCCTTTTGCCTGATTATGTATGGCATATGGATCCTTAACAACCTGGCAGTTCAGGATTCCCTAGGCCAAATGTAAACATAGGAAAGAATGTTAACAGTTTCCTGTCTGTAGGCCATGAGGGTGGCTCATACATAGCTAAACCCAGAACAATGGAAAAATGGATACTTGACCAAAGTGACTAAAACTCTGTGGCATTGACAGTGTGAGGAGAAAGAGAAGTGTAAGGACAGTGTTCAGAGAAAGTGTCCCCTGGCAGCCAGTACCAGGAGTTCCCAGGAAACTGAGGAGGTAGCGTAGAGATATGTGGCATATGGGCATTCCAGAGGAAACGTTCCACTGCCCCCTCTAAGCCCCTGGGGGTGTCAAAGAAAAGAACAGGAAAGGAAATTGGGTAGTTGGGTGCAAAAATACTGGAAGCCTGAGCTGGTACTGGGTGTGGCAGCAGAGATAGCAAAAGCCCGGGGAGAACCAGCAGCACATGCAGAAACCAGACTGGGGTAAGCAGAGTAGATCCACAGACTCAAGATTCAGAGAGAAGAACAATTGAATTTGTAAAGCTATACCTTGATGGTGGAGGTTCGTACAGATAACAGGGGATCATCCACAAGATAGGATAACCCCTACAGGACAACATGCCAACAGAAGATAGAAACACCATTGATTGTACATTCCAGCATTCCGGTTTGGACATTCAGTTTCTCAATCCCAGCAATACACCCTCCAAATTCAACATTCCAGCCCCCATTCCCAGCATTCTGCTTCCCTTGTCCCAACATTTCACCCATTGGCTCCAAAAGGAGCCTGCTTAACCCAACATTCACTCTTTCCATACCAACATTCTTCTTTTCCTATCCCAACATTCCCCCCCTTGGGCCCCACATTCCTTACCCCAAACCCAGCATTCCGATATCCCATCTCTACAATCAATTCAACATTCCCTCAGACCCAGCATTCCACCCCTTCAATGCCAGCATTCCATCTCTCAGTCCCCCAATGCCAACATTCCAGCCCTTCAAACCCCAATGCTTTCACCCACGTCCTTCTAATTTACACATTCCACCCAGTGCATGCAACTTGGAAAGGGCAGTGGGGTCTGGGCCTATCCCGTTGGCAAGTTGGGTGTCCTTGGGAGAACTTCCAGATATGCATACATGGTCTTTGACCATAGATGCTGGTACCCGGGCTCGCAGAGCACTTTCTCATTTAGAAGATCTCACTGGGGTTCCACAGTCATCCATGGTATCCGTTTATTTTGCTCAGAGTAAGAGGCACCTAGCATCTGGGAGGCCAGGTTACAGGCTACTAGGAATTAGGAAGTTCCTTTCAAGGGTGTGCTGAGCCCTGACTCTAGGCTCTTTGGGTGGAAAACTTCTGGAAAGGAATAGGGAAGAGGTTCACTTTAGCGTTTCTATTCTGACTTCTCCCACCCTACTGGTCCCAGCATTTTTGCCAAGGGTTCAGGGTTGGCCCTACTGCCCTTCCTTTCAGGCTGTCAGGAAGGCACAAGCATCATTCCCATTCCAGCTGTGGCACCCTACGCCATGATCTCCTTTAGCAATCAGCCTTTCACAATCTGAACTCCCTGCAAAAGTGCAAGGTTACTTAAGTGGGGTTGGGACTGGTAAATCCTTGGCTAAAGAATATATATGTATATATACACTGCCTCCTTCATTAATGTAGGCACAGAGGGACCCATGGGTTGCCTCAACCCAGCTACAGGGGTGGAACAAAAATCTTCCCTCTTCTCTATTGTCCTGTGTAAATTCAGCCTGAGTCTTGTTGGCTGATGCCCATCAGAACTGAGAAATGAAAAAACGAAATGCTTAGTCCTCAGTAATTAAGACACACGATGGTGTTGGTGGGGGGGGGATGGGAAGGCTATGGGAGTGGCCTCTTCTCTACAGCTGCAGGACTCAGCTGATCTCTCACTCTGGTGACCTTGCCCCACCCCCTGGGGTCTTCATCCTTCAGACCTTGCTGCTACTCTTTTGGATTGGAAGGGGACAGACTGACTATCTGGTCTAGGATGACAACGTGAGTAGGGCCTTGGGAGGTCAGGGATGAAGCAGGAAGGGGCAGCAGGCTGGGACTCACAGTGGTCTTTTCTAGGCAGTGTAGCAAGTGGTGGTGCTGGCTCTCGATGAGTGACGTGGTCTTGCCCATGTGCTCCTCTTCCGGGGTGCCCTAGTGAGAAAGAAAGAAGGACTGAGCACGACGCTGTTGTCTTCTCCTCTCTTCAGCCTCTTCATTTCTTCACAGAAGGTAGGAGGGCACGAGGGACATCTTGGTAAGCCAAATCTTAGGGCCGCCATAAAACCTGCTGGTCTTGGTCTTGGGGTCCTCGTCAATAGCTGGTTTATGGGCAGCGGTGTTAGTTACATGGGAGCAGTATGTTGGTGGGGACACTTGGAAATATGCCCCTGTCAGAATCTAACCTGGGGCGGCCTGGGGGAGTGCTGGGACCTGGGGGTGAGCAAACAAGCCTATTTCTGTTTCATCTCCTCTGTCAGCTCTCGCGGACACCTACCGTCAGCTCCAGGGCTTCGTTGAGGAGTCCATTGCGCTTGCTGTGCAGGTAGGCATTGGAGCTTCCTGTTTTGGCCACACGGATCCTGGCAAGGCGGGCTTTCTGTGACGGGCAGACAATAAGAGAGACAATAAGACACAAGGAGAGCAAGCCTGGCAGAGTCGGTGACAACAGCTGCCCTGAAGGCTGGTTTCCCTAGCATTGTGTGCGAAGGGAAAATACGCTCCCTGGTCTTAGCCAGTCTTAGCCTTACGCATCTCTATCTATAGACCCTGGAAGGAATCTGAGACCCGTGTGCCCACTTTTGCAGTTTAGCCATGGTCAGGGACTCTAGGAATCTTCACAAATCTTCAGCCTGGGTGGACTCTTGGTGGAAGAAATACCATATTCTCAAGTCCTTTCTCCCGAAGCCTTTCTGACATTTCCCAGTCAGTATTGCACTTCCTGTCTCTAATGAGACTGTAGGTTTCCTAGAGGACAGTGTGTGCTAGCTGTCCTGAATCTCTCCTGGGTTCCAGTGTGGCTGGTTCTCTACTTGCTGTAGGTTCCGAGGTAATAGTTAGTTATGAGGCAAGGCAAAGGTAGCAATGGAACGGCCCACACCTCAGCTCCCCTGTCTGATCTCCTCCTAGCACTTCCCACTAAGGTGGCACACACACTTACTTGTCTTGCTGCTGTTTCTCTCCTGTGCTAAAACATAAACTCCCTGAGGGCAGGAAGTTCGCTTTGTTTGTTACCAGGAGGCTCTCGAGCTTTTCAAAGTCAAGAAATGTATTTATAGATGTGCAACTGACTTTGGGACTTGATGGATGTGTCAATATACATCTGTGCTGTGCATAGGGGAAGGAAGAGCATAGTGTACGTAGAAGTGGCCTGGTGTGTATATGGCAGAAAGGAACACATTACAATATGCCACTTCGGCTTTACTTAGCACAGAACTGGAACTCTCCCTGGGAAAGCCCTCAGCAGACAACCCCCTCCAGAGGGGGGGCCGCATAGCATCTTGGGCCGAGCTCATCTTACTTGCTTGCTGAGGAATGGGAGAGGCTCGCCAAATGATGTATGCTGGCTGCCCCCCCCCCCAATGACCACTAGCCATGAAAAACAGCATAGCAAAGAGAGAGGACCATGAAGTTCAGTCTGGGCCTAGAGAGAAGCCCTTTGGGCTTAGAGTACATAGCCTGGGCTCTGTGGATCCAGAACCAGCTCCAAGCTATTGCTCCAAGCAGAAGAGCCCATGAGACTCATAGTCACAGTATGGAGTAGAGGACCCTCTTCCTGCCTCTGGGTGCAGGGACATGTGACTTGATTCTGGACCCTAACAGAAAGGTTTTGGGAAATTGTGGCCATTTTCACTTCTTGTTATGCTCTCCCGGGTACTCTGCTGGGATTGGTTCATCTGCTAGGAGGAGGCCATGGGCTGTCAAGAGAATGGTAAAGGATACGTGATGTTCCCTGCGTCCTGGGAACTCCCCCACCCACTTGCAGAGACAATTAAACTCTTTCCCTGGTCTTCAAATGTGGGAAAGAGGCTAGAACTTGAGTTGGAAGGTCTTCCTGCAAGTCCAAGGATGGCAACTCCTCTAGATGAAGAGGATGAAAAGCAAGTCAGCCCTATCACCCTGTCACCCTGCCTGTCTCAGAGCAAAATACATTCATTCATTCCACATCTAGGATGAGTCTGCCCAGGAACCCTGCTGCAGCCCTCTCATGGCCTGAAGTCTATAGTCAAGTGAGCTCCTCACCGTTCATGGCATTGGCTGCTGTCACTTTGGGAGAAGGCTAGGTGTGGAGAGCTGCATATGGAAATCCAGTTGTATCAAGCTCATTACAGCCTTATGTCATCGGATTGCCACTTAGAGCCAGACCTTTCCCCTAGGTGGGGTCTGTCTTTATTACTTCCCAGAGATGAAAGGCTCTCCTGTTCCCCTCCGAGGCACTTCTTTTAATCTTATCTCACTCTGGACTCTATTAAGGTAGAAGATTGTCACATCAAACACACTGTATCGTTTAATCATCCCTATATGGGAAACAGGTTTGAGGAAGATTTGCAGAACGGTATCCAGTGTGTGAAACTTGGTGGTGCCCTCTACTTGGTTTTGTGTTCCTGAGGGTCAGACCCTGGGGCTTGTGCACATTCCTTTATTGCCAGCATCCAGTGCATGCTCTGTGCTGAACAGGAATTCAAGCAAAGATTGTGGTAGCCAAAGAAGGAAAACCGAGCATGGTTGGCTGGAAGTCTATGCTTATAAAGTCGTTGTAGTGGGCTCAGTCATTGTGTGAACTGGCCAACTTCCACTCTCCTCCACTACCATAAGGACACCATGAAAGAAAAGAGAATGTAGAGCCCATCTAGGCTGTTTCAAAGGCCAAACAATTAATAATGAATCAATTTTTTTAAAAAAGGAGTGCATGAGAGGGAGCCACTCAGCCAGGGTAAGGGAATGGATTAGAAAGGTTTCAGCTCATATCTTCCTACTAGGAAGTCAAACATAGCTTTCACGGTGTCTTCCTCCTCCCTCCTTGAGTTCACCTCCTTTCAGGCACATTTCTAAACTTGAAGGGCAAAGCCCAGGAATCTGTATCTTCAACAGGTATAAATGGAGCTTTGGGATTGGAGGAGAGCTCTGCTACAACACTGTCAGCCCTGGACACCATCACTGGTCAGGACCATTTGGGGACCCCTGAGGAACCTGGCACAACTGGGACGTTCTAGCTGGCATCTGGCAGGGACTGCCTGGACATGAGTCCTTGCATCGCTTGCCCTCAGAGAGGCAGAAGGAAGGCAAGGGAGAAATGGGAACACAGGCAGATGTACATGTAGACATTTATCAGAGAGCCATTAAGACTTAGGTTGATGTAAACCCACACACAAGAACGCTTACTTGTAATAACTGGAAACCATTTCTGTCCCCAAAGCTCTTCAACAGGCAATAGAACACTACTGAGTGAGAAAAGTGAATGGACTTTCTTTCTTTCCTTCCTTCCTTCCTTCCTTGTTTCCTTCCTTCCTTGTTTCCTTCCTTCCTTGTTTCCTTCCTTCCTTCCTTCCTTCCTTCCTTCCTTCCTTCCTTCCTTCCTTCCTTCCTTCCTTCCTTCCTTCCTTCCTTTCTTTCTTTCTTTCTTTCTTTCTTTCTTTCTTTCTTTCTTTCTTTTTTGACAGATCTTATTGAGTTACCCAGGCTGGTTTTGAATGATGCTCTATCCCAGGTTGACCTTGAGCTTATGATTCTCCTGTTTCAGTCTCCTGAGCATCTGGAATCACTGTACCACTAGGCCTGGTATAAGGAATTCATGATATAATTTGAATTAGTCTCTGGGATTTATATGGATGAAAAAGGCTAACTCCCAAAGGTTACCAACTGTATGAGTACATTTATGTAACTTTTCTGAAATGAAAACATTTGATAAGTGGAGATCAGACAAATAGTTCCCAGGAGTAAGGAACCAGTAGAGGTACAGCAGGAGTGTGGTTATAAAGGCCACGAGGGCTCTCATGTGGGAACTGGCTAGTCTTATAGTCATGAAGCTGTTGGATCTGCAGGAACCCACATGGGTGAGGAAACTGTAACACACACACACACACACACACACACGAAGAACTAGGGCAATCTAGGGAAGACAGGTAAGGGGTGGCTTCATATCCTTTATACCCTCTGTGCACTGGATAGTTCTATAAAATGGTTCAAACAAAACTGGGCATGCAACTACATGTGAATTTTTAATGACTACAATAAAATATTCCATTAAAAATAAAGGATATGGTACTGGAAGCATAGTCAAGGAATAGAGTACTTTTGCCTAGAACACACAAGGCCCTGGGTTTAATCCCCCAGCACAACAAAAATAAAAATGTAAGCAAAACTAAACAATCTCCCTTGAAACCAAAAATTGTGGGTGGAGCTGGGACAGGTGGTGGCTTCTTTAGGCCCCATCCCAGGTGTCTCTGCTAGACAACCTTGACTCATCTCTGCTTCTCTTGGCCTAGGGAAGACAGTCCCCATGGGTAGATGTGACAACACTAATTTCTTTTGAGCCTTTATCCACAAGGCACCTGAGCTGGAGCTTACTTTGATGTCCACGATGCTCCCAGAAAGGTGGTCAGAGCCAAGGACTATCATTAGCCTTCCTGACCTCCTCCCTGTCCCGTCTCTCCACTTTCACCAAGTCCCCTGGGCCCGCCCGCCTTGCCTTGGCTCACCATGACAGACTGAGTGCTGGAAGCAGACAGTATTGTTTTTTTTTCCTCTCACAGGAAGCCCAAGGTGAAAGAGACAGAGCTGTGCAACCTTGAGGAGAAACGGCATCCAGGCTAGGGAAAACACTGTAAATATTTACTTATTTCAAAGGAGAAAGAGGGCTTGGGCAGGGTTCATCCTGAGTAGCTCAGAGAGAGGAGAAAGCTAGAGTTGGCCTTTCTGGATTTATACACCTTGTGGGAAACATTCACTGTTACATTCTTCGCAGATGAGCTTCTCTGAGATGTAGGAGTGGTGTGGCCAGGCAGGCGAAGGTGGCTGCAGGGCAGAGCTACCTCTGGAGGGGCTGTGACCATTGAGCCCCGCACGTCTGAGAACCCTAGCAGCTCTGTGAAAAGCCTGAGTTTGTGCTTGCCCAGGTTTAAAAGATGTGAGGGCAGAGTGTGCCACAGGATTCCCTGGCCCTCAGGACCTCAGAGTTTGGATATGGGAGCCCGGTTTTTCTCTGCCTCTTTATTTAGAACTGTGTGATGAATTTAGTCATTGTTCACATTTACCAGCTGACTTGAGCAGGGAGAGAGATAAGACTTCCATTTCTGGAGTGTCTGGGAGTGGGGAGACCTTGACCTTGGGTGAGGAGATAGAAGATAGATGTTGTAGGAGACAGAGGGTGTCAGAAGAAGGACCTTACGGCTGGCAACATTACAGACCAGGCACAGGTGTAGGATGGTAAGGCGGAGGTGATACACACAAGAGGTCATATTCGGGATTGGGGGACCAAGCAGGCTTGGCATATGATTATTTATTTACTGTTCTAAGTAAATTGTTATGCAACCATTGTTTTAGAGTTAGCTTAAACTTGTGGCTTTGTTACAGTCAGTCCACACAGACCTGTCCTGAGGTTCTAGACCACTTTGTCCAGTATTAGGGCCCGGCTACCCAGGGGTTATTCTTGCAAGTGCGAGCAAGTAATCTAGATGCAGGGCCTGTCACATGGAAGGTGCTTACATAAATGTCTGTAGAAGAAGTGAAGGGATGGAAGGAAGAATAAAATAGAGAGCAAAATCCTTGTTGTGTCTAAGCCAATCTTCCAACAAGGTGCCCTTCTGTCCTTTGTACCTGAGACTCTGATCATGACTTCCAGAGGCTGAGATAATAAGGGTACCATTTCAGCCCAGATTGAAAGGGAAATAGAAACAACCCTTCCCCCATCCTCCCCACCCCCGGCTCCAGATTCTCTTCTAGTCTTTGCCAACTTGATTGACTTTGGAATCACCTAGGAGACTGGTGAGGCACACACATGCTGGGAGTGTCTGTGATGGCGCTTCTCTAGAGAATTAACCGAGGAAGACCCACTTTAATGTGAGTGGGCTGTGGGCCTAGATGAAAACACAAAAGGCAAAAGAGAAAGACAACCGAGTGCTGGCATTTCCCTCCTCTTGGTGGCTTGTCCACCAGAAGGTGAGGAACCATCTCCACCACCTGCTCCCCCTGCTGCCATGATGTTTGGGGGGGGGCCAAGCAGACAGACTAATTCTTCTGAAACTGTGAGTCAAAATAATTATTTCTTTTAATTATATATGGCAGGCATTTGTCACAGCAGTGCAAATGTTAATAATACAGGATCCCGGCAAAAGTCATTGGCAGGAACCATCTCTGGAAGATGCCTGGGGGTTGGTGGTATGGCTGTGCTGTCCCAGAGAGAAGCCTGAAGGCCAAGTGCAAAAGAGGCTTCTGAGTATACCAGCCTGTAGACAGACATCTTGCTCTGTATAAGCAGACAATATTTCACTCACCTGTCATCCTAAGTACAGACTTGGCAGAACCTAGAACTCCCCCCAAGCCTGATGCTGACTCTCCAGTCATCAGCTGAGTTCTGTGACTTCACATGGCACCCTGGTGTCTACTAACATTTAATGTTCCACTTGACCCAGAACGTAGCGGCCACAGAGTGTTCTCCTCTCACATTGGTCATTTTTCTTTTTTGCACATTTATTTTTGTCACTTGCTTTTGTATAGGCCCTCAACAGGATATTCAAGTGACATTTTGTTTCCTGGTAAGCTCTGGTATGGGAAAAGGAGGAACCAGGATCTGCTTGGTGGCCATGGCTGGGCATGAAGAAATGGAGCATGGGTCAGTTCAATAGACTACTTAAAAGGACAATCCAATCATGTGTCAGTAGTGATAGTTTGTTGCATTCTGAAGCAGCAGACTGGGGCTGGAACTGAGGACATTGGTGGGTAGAAAGGGACATGAACTTGCCTTATCTTTCCAAGCCAGAGAGTGTCTGGGCAGGAATCCTCCAAAGAATCCAGGCCCAGCAAGCCTGCCTGAGTCCCCCACCCTGTCTCCTCCTCTCCCTCAACCCTGCTTCTAAGGCTTACCTTTTGTGCCCTGCGTTTATCTGCTCTCTGGTTCTGGTGGTAGATCCTGCTGAAGTTGGAGACTATCACAGGGACTGGCAGAGCAATGACCAGGACACCACTCAGGGAGCAGATGGAGCCGAATATCTTCCCTGCGATGGTCTTAGGCACCATGTCTCCATATCTGTAAGAGAGAGGGAGAGGGGCGGGGAGGAGAGAGAGGATGTAAGGAGGTAAGGGGCCATTTGGGAAACAAGTGAGGCTTCTCAGCCAATTGTTCACTCACTCACTCACACATTCATTGATTTACTCATCAACATTTCATAGCATCTACACGGGCCAGTGATACAACCTTAGAGCAAAAGAGGCAAAACTTGTATGCTCATGGAGACAAGTTTCTATAAGGAAGACCACACATGAGAAAATGTGACATTGAAAAACTCGGTGGTAAAAAGATAACCAGGCCAAGAAAGACAAATGTTACAAGTTCTCACTCATCTATGGGTTTTAGCATCAAATCTTAGATTTGTGTTTAATTTGGAGTATCTGTAGAACCCAGAAAACCAGAAAGGGACCACTGGTGGGGGGCAGGGGAAGAAGGATCTCCAGGGAGAGAGGAGAGTACAACACAGGAGATATGACGGGGAAGGGGACTCACATCGAGAGAAGTGTAAGTGGGAAGAAGGATAAAAGGGTAGGGCAGGAGGAGTGGGAGAGGGATGACTGACTCCAAAGATGGTTGAAGAAGTGATATGGCAACCTACTATTTTATAAGCTTCATGTATATGATATATGAGTTGTCAGCCAAGGGTGTCCTGGAGACCCCCCAAACAACACAGCTTATTACCATTGCTCTTGGCTGAGCACTAGAACTTGGTAAGACTCTGTTGCTGAAGACACCACACACATTGGTCATAGGGCAAGGAGAAATCAAGTCGGTACTGACCAGCAAGCTTCCTCCCTGCTGGCCAGTTTCATAGGACTAGGAAGTGCTATGCAGGCTCCTGGGGGGCGGGGCACATGGTCAATAACAGTCTTACTCAGCTGTGAACTCTGTGAACTGCAATAATGGCCAGCACGGCAAACTATGCCCATGGACATCAAAGCAGAATGAATGTTACGCGAGTAACCAAGAACTTTTGTTTGGGTTTAAGGCCTGATCGATGAGTCCCTACTCCTAAATGAGGAGTTATAGACATTTGATGGCTTTTGGTGGGGAGGGACAGTCAGCTTTCTGTTATGGCTCCTGGTAGGTTGACCACAACCCAGGGGAGAGCATATGGATAGCACAAATTGGAAAGCACGTGCCTGGTACTGTAAATCTGGCCAAGAACTCATGGTTGAGGAGCTCACAGGTTCCAGATGTGAACCTACTGCTATTATTTCTGTAAATGGACATAGTATCAAACTGCTCTCTAAATTCTTCTCTCTACACTCATAGATTAGTGATGCTCTCAGACCACATCAGAGAAGTTTCTTTGTGAGTAGATGGTGGTTAATGCACAAACTCACAACTGGTCAAAGTGCAGAGAATAAGTGACCGGGGAGTGCTCAGCCACTAATGAGACACCTACGTCGTATTTCCTTCCCAAGCTCCGGGATCGTCATGGATGAGGGGACAGGAAGACTGTAAGACCCAGAGGCTGGGGATGACTGAAGTCTTCTGGCTGCAACAGAATGGCAGCACTCATGAACTCACAGCAGCTGTGTTTGCCTCCACGAGATCAAGCTAGTCCCCCCTAACTGAGGAGATATGGACATTTGATGGCTTTGAGGGAGGGAGGGACAATCAATTTTCTTTGGAGCTCTCTCAAGTGCTTCACATGCTGGCTGTTGACCTCAGGACCAACATGTCCCAGCCCTTGCTCAGCGCCTGGCAGGCTGGCCAGAGCCTCCTTCTTGCAATCAGTAAGATGCTCTCCACAGCAGTTATGTTTGGCCTCCTCTTTACTGAGATAACTTAAAGGCCTTATGAAGGAAAGAGCTGGGATAACATCCTTGGCCAAAGCCATGAGCCCTCTGTGTCTGTAACAGAAACAGCTTTAGCATGTCCAGGACTCTTTGCTGCTAAAAAGATGAAACTTAAAAATAGTGATTCTTAGGGGACCCAGGTGTCCTGGGTTTCCATGGAGGATGTGGAAGGAGACGGGTTAGCCACATTGGAAGTCTAAGGTCCTTACCTGAACACTGGAGGGCTGTGGACAGGGCAAATGTTGGGTGAATGAATATACAAACGAATGACTTCGTGTACGTTCCTCAAAACCTTAAGAAGCAGTCTCTGGGGACTGTTTTCCTTCTCACTGTTCAGGGACCTGGGTTCTGGCTTAAGCTTCCCAGGCACACACTACCATTAGGACCTGCTCTGATCCTTTTGTGACCACATTTGCCTCTTCAGTCTTAACACTCAGGAGAGCGGGGAGGCTGAGGGCTCAGATTGCTTTTTACTAAGATGATCTGGGTTCAAGACCCTCCTAGGCCTCCATTAAATAACTGTGTGACCTTGGACAGTTATTTCTTTGGACCTCCGGTCCCTTTATAAAGTGAAAATAACATGAGTAACCAATGTTAGGATCTCACTGTGACACGTGTAGCCTATGAACTTTAAACTCACTAGCTTTTCTGCAGGCATTCTAGAAACCATGATTTCTGTTGGGGGGCGGGAGGGGCTCTCAAAGCAGTTCATTGTTTCAAATCCACACGACCCCAGTGATGGAGACAAGCAGCTTCCATGCAATAGATCATGTTAGTTGAGGTTTTCAGACGATATGACTGACTGAAGGTACCTGTGGGTGCCAACTAAGGATGGCACAGGGACGGAAGGCCAGAGTCCGGGAGGCTGCACTGGAGAGTGGCTGAGGCTGGTGAAAATGCTAAGTAAAACACCGTGCTTGTTTTAAACATTTGAAGAAAGAACAAGGGTAGGGGAGCTATGCCCACTGCTGGGCAGATGGTCTGGGGAGAAAACAGAGTGACTCCACTCCCGGGCACTTCTGCCTTCTCTGTTGAGAGGAATGCGTTTTCATCTGGAGAAGACTGGGACCGATGCGGATCAGAAGGGTCTGGAGCCTGGAGCCTGGGGGTTGGGGAGAGTGGGCAAGTGCCTAGCTGGACTCAGTGGATTCCCATCAGAGGTGTGCATGGCCCCTACTCTGGAGATAGGAGTACAAGCGGGGGCAGCAGAACCACGGCTTGTGATCTCTGATCACAGCACAGCAGAGACACCAAGAGACTAGAGGTGGAAGATTGCTTTGTTGGTATTTTTAAAGCGAGAAACCACAGACCAATGGGCTTGGCATCCATCACTTCTGCCATCAGATTGCTGGCAGAATTCAAAAGCAGATTATTAAGCGGACAGCTTGTGAACGCTTGGAAAATAAGCTGTGTTTGGTTTGTTATGCACACCTCTTGCCAACTTAACCTTATTTCTTGTTTTGAGAGTGAGGTTAACCGGCTGGCAGATCAGGGGATGGCTAGAGGCCCATTGTCAAGACTTTGCAGGATGCCGTCTTGCCCCAGTTCTTCACGTCCTTGACAAGCTAGAGGAAGTGGTATGGTTGGAGGAGTGATTAGGAGGGGCTGAGTGACCATCTCTAGTTTTCTGGCACGTTTTCAAGATAACCAATGGTGCTCCTAGGCCAGCAAAGCAAGTGCACAGCTCTGTTGGGAGGACCTCCTTTAGCAAAGGAGTAAACATCAACGAAATAAAGAAGGGATCTAAAGTCAAGTCTCCAATGGTGTGTTCCAGAATTTTCCAGCAACTTGCATAAAGCCAGAGGGAGGCAGCATGGCCTAATAATTGAGAGGAGAGCTGGAATCAGACCTGGGTTTATATCCTGGGCCAGTAGGACTCACTAACTAGTTAAATGACCCTGGACAACATTTAACGGAGCCTGTACCACCGATACCACCTATTGAATGGGCTTCATATCCCCAGAACTCTCATAATAATTCAGAAAAAAAAGTTTAGTTTCATGCTTGGGTGAATGTAAGTTGTCTACAAATAGTGTGGTAGACTTGGTTTTCTGTTCATAGTCTACCCTGTGCCCTTCACTCAACAATATGATATGAACTCTGTCTAGAAAAGCTGCCAACCACACACTGGGCACATGGCTCTCATTCCCTCCGGTCATAGCAAGTTCAATATAAAGCATCTTCCCTAAGCTGGGCCAGTGAGTCCCCACCCTAGATTTACTTCTGGCCAATTTATTGAGATACATTAACACACTATAACATTCAACTATGTGAGTTGTCTATTTCATCAGCTTCTAGTGTGGTTGCCCAGCTGTGCTTCTACCACCCACGGTAATTTTGTGTCGACCAGGAAGCAAATCCAAGGCTACACATACTAAGGAAGTGCACTACCACCGAGCTATACCGGAAGTCCCTAATGAGAAGATTTTCATTCCTTTCTTTCTTCCTCCTTCTCTCCCTCCTTCCTTTTTTCTTCTTTTTCTCCTTCTCCTTCCTCCTCCTTTTTTAGTTCTGGTTGTGTGTGTGTGTGTGTGTGTGTGTGTGTGTGTGTGTGTGTGTATGCTTGTTAGAGAATGAATCCAGGGCTTCCTGTATGCTGTACAAACGTCCTATCATTGACCTATATCCCACCCATGAGACATCTTTAAAACCCACCAAAACCACACATTCATTAGCAGTCTGAGACTATCCACATCCCACTGATGCTGTCTCTGTAGCTGTCTGTACTTTAGATGTTTCACCCATGAACCACACATGTCTGACTTCTTTTTACTCAGCATTCTCAAGACCCAACCACATGCTAGTATGTATCAAAACCTCTTCACTCCTTCTTATGTCTCAATCGTATTCACCTGTGAGGATAGGTCACATTTTGTTAACTGATTCATCAGCTGACAGGCAATGGGGTTGATTTCATGTTCTATCTATTATGAAGGATGCATCTTCTTAATAGGTGAACAATCATGTATTAACTTTTTCATGACTGAGTTTTCATGAGCTAGGGGTCACATGGTAATATTTATCAGCGTGGGGTACTGCTGGGCTGTTTTGCACAGAATAACATTTTATAACCTCACCAGTGATGAATATGGGGTCCAACGTGTCCTCATCTAAAATAACACTTGTTATTTTCTGTCTTTGTGATGATGGCTTCTGTGGTGAGTGTGAGGTGGTATCTCAATGTGATTTGATTTGCATTTTCCTGATAGCTTCGGATGCTGGCATCTTTCTACCTTCTCCGTTATCATACCTTGTAGTATACCTCACAGTATATTGCCATATGCTATTTAAGCTTGTTGAAGGCATTCTCTGGGAGTGAGGAAACCCTCCCTTGTCTTCTACAAAATTCTCTGTCCTAGGGCAGGCTGCCTTCTCCTGACTCTGTAACAAGGAGAAAGAAAACACCAAAATAGCTAACGAGTTTAAAACATTGTGTCTTTGAGATCAGCTAGAAGATAAGTTATTTCCAACCGAGGATGTTATTGTTTATTCCATAATATAGAATGCATACAGTGGGAACAGGAATCAGAAACCCATCCACGGAGAAGATGGAAAGGTCTTTCCGTCAAGACTCTCTCAGTCAGGAACTCCAGCTGACTGCCTCGGTTTCCCCAGTTTGCTTCTGCTGGATGAGTGTAAGTGCTCAATGTGATGATGCTGTTTCTCTGCTGCTGTTTGTTCTTTTACTTGGAAGCCTCACCTGAGGGGACACTCTGCTTTGTCCAGGACTCTCTCAATCAAGAACTCCAGCCAGCTGCCTCAACAGAGCTTTCCCAGTCAATTTCTGCTGGATGTTTGTAAGCCCTCGATTTGACGCATTTACCTGCTGTTTGCCTTTTCACTCGATTTGATGTTGTTTTGCCATCTATCCGCTGTTTCAACCTACCTGTTCCTTGCTATTTACTCCTTTTCCTTTTGCTTGCTACATGCTCGATAGACGCATTCATTCAAAACCCAAAGCATGGCTATTGTCGATCATTCTTGGACTGTACAGACTATACCTTTGGGACCACACCAATCTCTTTTAAAGAAATTTGAAGCTTCTCTGGAGCCACTGGTAGCTATGTTTTCTGCTGTGGGGAAACACCGCATTGCTGTTAGGAAGGGAAAGGCTGAAGCACAGAAGGAGATCAAAGCTGGAATATGATGGAGTTTGAGCTGTGGTCCTCGCTGGGTTTGAGGGCCAGCTGTACCCTTGACTTTTCACCACATCTCAGTTGATCTATCCGGGCCCCACCCACATGATCCGGCTCACTAGCGGTTTTGCTTACTCTTCGTTCATTTGGATCCAATAAAGATGATAATGGAGAGGCTGCCATGACTGATTGTTCTTAAGTTTTTCAAATTTCTAAATGGCAGAGTTACTATGCAATAGAGTCTTTAGGAGTCAAAGAGATTTTAACAGGTTGTAATCACGGGTGAAATCAGCCAGATTAATTTAACAAAGATAAATGATGCCACCAGAATTTGATTCAAATAATCAATGACTTACATAGCTGATGAGAATCTATATTTTTTTAAAAAAGCAAATCACCAGGGAATTTAGCTCCAGCACCCACCATCACTGTGATAGCTTCTGAACTCCTAATGGCATCTTAGGCTGGACTGACAGGAGAACAGATCCCAAGAAGGTGGTCCAGAGAATTGTTCTCCTCCACTCCTGATGCATACCATGGCATCTCCAGGCTGTGTTACAGGCCAGGTACCTCACATGCCTATAGAATTGCCTGACTGAATCCCACACAGAGAACGCTAGGGTGGAGAGCTTTGTGGAATATTCTGTTAACAATGGGAACATTTTGCCTGAAGGAGTGGGTCTGGGGAGGAGGGTTGGGGGGTGGGGCTAAACTGGAAGCTGTGCTTGGGGACGACTTTATCCGCACCTGTGGGGCTCATGGTAACCCGCCATCTCAGGCAGGGATGAGAAGCCTAAGTGTAAAGAGGACAAGACCATGCTCATGTCAGTTGAGTAGCAAGAGGCAGAATACTGGGGTTAGACAGGGATATTTCCCATAGCCCTCCGCTGTCCTTTACTTCCAACCTCCCAGGTAGGAGAAGACAGGAGTAGGTGGCATTGAGGGAGACAGTGGCCTGGGAAGAGAGCTCTAAGGACTCAGCAGGAATTGGCTCCCTCTTCCCCGTCCTATCTCTGTGCCCTCAGTAGTAGCAGTATGGTGTAGTGGTCAAAAGCATGGGTCCCAAGTGCCAGCCTGCCTGCCGGCGGCTCAGCTCCTGGCTTTGCTACTAGCTGCCGACTTCGGGCATATTTCTTGCCTTTTCTTTCCTTGGCTTCCTGGCATTTGTAGAACAGTGGAGTAAACGAGTTTCTATTTGTGAAGGTGCTCAGTCTTCACAGGTGTTTATCAAGTACGTCCTGGGCTCAGGTCACTGTTATTTTTAGACTGGACTTCGGCAAAGGCCTGTAAATATGACTTCTTATGTCTACTTCCTTTCTCCTTTGAGACACAAAGATGTGCTTCAAATGCAAACCTAAGGATGCCATCCCCCTACCCCTGCTCAATGTGTTTCAAGAAATGTTTGTGGAACATTCAGGCAACGTGTGAAGGCCATGTGTGGTGGCGATACAGAGGCAGTGTGCCTGTCACTTAACAGCCAAGGGGTGTTGTGATAATGACCATGACGGACAGGGGCAAGTGTCCATCCAGGCACGTGTGCCACGCATGGTGGGGGGCGGGGTACAGTTGGTAATAGTTCTCTGAGTTCCAATGGAAACATGTGGCCTGTTTTATCTGTGGAATTTCAAGAGAGAGAGAGAGCACACGCTACGGAAAAGCTCACCAAAACACCCCCCTGGACAGGCAGGTGGGTACTAGAGGTGGAAGGAAGCCTCTCCTGGGGCAGGTGAGACGGCTCAGTGGGTAAAGGGGCTTGCTGCCACACCGGACACCCTGACTTCAATTCTCATGGTAGGGGAGAAAAATGACTCTATCAAGGTGTCCTCTCGACCTCCACCTGTGTGCTCTGGTCCTCAATAAATATACAAGCATAAATAAAATGTAAAACAAAGGTAATGTTCTAGGCACAGGACTCAGGACTCCACCTAGACCCTCCGGCATGGGGTCACCTGTCTGTGCTGCACAGGGGGGCATCCAGGACTCACCGCTCTCTGTTTCCTGCCCCCCCTCTCAGCATGTCCTCAGTAATCCACAGTGATGTCTGGGCTGAGGCAAGAGCAGGGAAGCTTACCTCCCTAATACGGGAGGCTAATTAATTTGTATTAGGGCTTAGGGATAATTAAACTTTTTATCTGAACTTAAGCTGCACAAACCACCCGCCTTGTACAGTTAATTGCGCCTTCATTTCCTCCTCCAGGTGCCAGGAGATAAGTGCAGCTGAGCTCTGGCTGCTTCTGCCTGCCTCTCAGGTGGGGCCAGAAGACCATCTGGGGGGAGTCCACTGTTACTGGATGCCAAGGCACTGTCCACTTAGTACCCAACGCGGGGGGGGGGGGGGAGCTCTATCAAGGAGGCACATCCCTGATGGATTTTATAAGGAGCAAGTCTTGACTGCTAGCACACCTGCTCCTGAGTCCACCTTCTTCTCTGAGAAGCAATGAGATGGGCTTCCTCTTTGGGTGGGGCCAGGAAAAGAGTTCTGGGGGCTGGCTGGGCAACCATGGTGAACCCTGGGAACTTCAGACCTCTCAGCTTCCTCCAAGTGCAGGACTAAAGGACAATCCAATGGTAGATGACCCCGAGAACAATGAGCACACCCAAACCATGAACCTGGGCTGTTTTCTCTCGACAAACATTGCTGCAGCCTCTTTCCAAGCCCAAAGCCATTCATTCCATGAATCAGTGTAGCTGAGATGTGTGTATTCAAGTTCCTCTGCCCCGTCTGGCACATCACACATCACTTCATTTGTTCCTCCCAACAACCCTAAGAAGTAGATACATTATCCTCATGTTACAGATAATGAAATCAAAAAGCATTCCCAAGGTCACGTGGCTGGCTAGCTGCAGAACTGGGATCTAGGAGGGTCTTTGACTCCCGAGTTCCTGCACATAACTGCCAGTCGCTGCGAAGCTGCAGTCCTGAGGGGACCACATGGCAGGTGGCAGCTAAGCCAGAGAGTAAGGGGGAACATTTTTAAGAGGGACTCCTTAGGGGCCCGGGAAATGAAGCAAATGCTCCCTCAACTGAAAACACCCCTGCTGCTCACGTCTCCAAAGTAAGATGCACCTTAGTGCTCATCGGCTAACTGGATCCTGGCTCCAACCTGGAGCAGAAAGATTGGACTGCATCTGGGGTAGATCCACAGAGGGGAGCCGAGACTCAGAGAGAGGCCCCAGCAACCATGGCAGCAATAGCTCCGCAAATACTTTTTGTGTGTTTGTTTCATTTATATTTTTGTTTCAGTTTTTTTTTTTTTTTTTTAGAGGTTATTGTAAGCTGGCCTGAACTCATTATGTAGCCGAGGATCACCTTACATTCTTGACCCTCCTGCCTCCGTCTCCCAAAGGCCGGGATTATAAGCATGTGCCGCTTCCCCCCCACGCCGATCCATTTTCATTAGGCATCAGTGTGGGTCGTTTATTCCTTAGCAGCCTTTCTTCTGGGGTAAGTTAACTGAAGATGGGGTTAAGAGCACACTTGGGAGCGCCATGCTGGCGCTGAAAACCAGGCTGGCTGGTTTCAGGGCACCCTTGTCCTCTCCTGCAGGAAAGGAGAGATGAGTCCAAAGAGAAAGGATAGCCTAGAGAGAGGAAGAGGAGATGGCAAGGGTGGAGGCAAGGAAGCCCAGTGGGAGGCTCTTCGGTGCTGAGGAGAATGTTCTAGGCCCATGCACACAGACCACAGAGAAGGGGCTGTGTGAATTTCTAGGGCATTTGCTGTGTTAGTGTTGCTGCGCAGGGTTACCACCAATCATAGATGCAGGCTCATGGCAAGACATGGGCGACATTCTTAAGCTATGGCAATCATCTTGCTTTGCTGCCTCAAAAGCCATGCTGGGTAACAAACCTGATACCTCAACCCAGGGTCTCAAACTTTAGTGTCCATGAGAACTTCCCAGAAGCCACAGTGAAGACATCGGCTGCTAGGCTCTAGCCGCTGACCTGTGATTCTGGAGATCTGTGGGAGCACTGGAGAACCTGCACTGGAGGTTCCTAGGTGACATGGATATTGGTGATTTGGAAACCACACAGCTCTGAACCATGTTTTCCCCATGGGCTGGCTATACATCTATAGGCTCAGAATGTCGGAGGGCAAGGTCTACAGCCATCAGTTTCTGGCCACGTAAGTTACTGTACAAATGAGGAAAGTAAGAAATTTTCTGAGTTAGAGGAGAGCCTGATTTGTTGCCAAGAGCGTTTAATGCACACACTAACGCACATACACATATGCACACACACAGAGACACAAATACAGACACATCCACAAATAAACATAGATGACACACAATGAACACAGACAGACACACAGACACAAAACTGCCCCCTTCTCTCCCTTTCTCTCGCTGCTCATGCTTCTGCCACACTGGGAAATCTGTGCTCCAAATGCTGCAGGCCTCTCCACGACCTCCAACCTCCCTCCGAGTCCTTCTCTCCACTGAGACTGATCTGCTCTGGCAGCTCACACTCCTATTTCCAGATGTTGTTCAAATGTCACCTCCTCAGGCTCTCCTTGACTTGGCAGTCAACACAGCAGTCACCTCTGTCTTCCACATCCATCAGGGCATTCGCTCCTTTAGGCCCTAAGAGACGTTGCAAAATGTCAGTTTTCCTCATTGGTTAAGAACAGTCTGAGGGCGGGACTGTGCATCTTTGGATTCCTGGTGCCCAATATGTTGCATGGTGTGCAGTAAGGATTCAACAGTTCACAAGTGCAAGCCCCTCCTACTATGTGGTTCCATGAACTGGATAGGACTTTGGGACTGACTTAAACAGACTGTAAGCTTCAGGAAGGCAGAGAAATGTGCAACTATATCTAGCACAAGACAGATGCTCAAGATACTTGCTGAATGAATGAAAAAAAATTATAAATGTTTTTCAGTGGGACTTCTCTTTTGGCCAACTAGATTGCCAGAGGGCTCTATTGCTATAGGATGTCTACCTCCTAATTATATTTAAATCAAGTTTTATTTATTTATTTCTATTTGTGTGTATGTGTATATGCCTAAATGAATTTATGTACACCATGTACCTGCGGGTGTCAAGAAAGTCGAAAGAGGGTGTCGGATACCCTGGAGCTGGAGTGGTTGTGAGCTACCTGACCTAGGTGCTGGGAGTTGAAACTGAGTCCTCTACAAAGACAGTAAGCACTCTTAACTTCTGAGCCATCTCTCCAGCCCATGAATATACTTTTTGATAAGATGCATGCTCATTTGAAGTAGAGAAAAATCTGTTTTACTCCAATAAAAAGGCACCAATCACAAGGTAGAATCACAGCTGGAGGAGTGAGCCGGGGGGCAGAGAGAACACAGCTGCTCCGAGGCATATGCCAGCGAGAGCTCAGTGATCTGTGGTTTGTTTCCGGGCCAACAGCAACAAAGGACTACGGAAAACTAAGTTCAGTCCAGGGAGTGGGCTGAATGACTCCCAGGTGGTACACCATGTTTAAATTCTGCCCACAGGTAGACTCTTGAGCCTGGACCTTCAGAATTCCCACACACCAAGACAACGAAAGTCACAGGGAGGGAAACAAGCAGCCGTGAGGGAGGGTTGCTAAAGAAAGTGGGTTCACAAACCCATCCAGGCCTTCAGACAGCACATCCAGGCCTTCAGACACCCCATCCAGGCCTTCAGACACCCCATCCAGGCCTTCAGACACCCCATCCAGGCCTTCAGACAGCACATCCAGGCTTTCAGACACCCCATCCAGGCCTTGAGACACCCCATCCAGGCCTTCAGATACCCCATCCAGGCCTTCAGACACCCCATCCAGGCCTTCAGACACCCCATCCAGGCCTTCAGACACCCCATCCAGGCCTTCAGACACCCCATCCAGGCCTTCAGACAGCACATCCAGGCCTTCAGACACCCCATCCAGGCCTTCAGACACCCCATCCAGGCCTTCAGACAACCCATCCAGGCCTTCAGACAACCCATCCAGGCCTTCAGACACCCCATCCAGGCCTTCAGACAGCACATCCAGGCCTTCAGACACCCTATCCAGGCCTTCAGACAGCATATCCAGGCCTTCAGATACCCCATCCAGGCCTTCAGACACTCTGTCCAGGGCTTCAGACACCCTATCCAGGCCTTCAGACACCTCTGTCCCGGGCTTCAGATATCCCTGTCCAGACCCTCAGATATCCCATCCAGGGCCTCTGATACTGGTACAGAGTAGATATCTATGAAATGTTCTTTGAAGCAAAACCCAAACTGTAGATATCTATGAAATGTTCTTTGAAGCAAAACTGGAGTTGCAAAGATGGGCAGCTCAGGGCAGGAACCCCCAAACCAGCACCTCCAGAAAGGTGCTTGGTTCTCTGGCTACCCGTGTCAGTCGGAAGCTCTGGCTTCTTATCTCCTGCCCACTGAGCACCCGCCGATTGCTCCCTTCTTGTGGATGGCTTTAGAACTGGATCTCTAGATTTTCATGTGAAAATAGACTATGTATGTTCCCGAATTTCAGCTCATCACCTAAATGATTTCAGTTACCTCTTTAGGATGGGGAATGGCACGAGTCAAGAGTAAGAACCTGCCTACCATTCTGGAGGAGCAGGTTCCAGTGGCCTGGCTCAGGGACCACCCTTAAGGAAGGGGTGCTGGGCTTGAGCCATGATGAAGAGACAGGTGGAATGAGCCCTGGGATGAGATAACATGCTTTTCTTTATCAGAATTCCAGACCCTTGGTGCAGTCTCCACTAAAACGCCACCAGGTTCTGCTGGGTAGGCCCACCTCACACAGAAAGGCGCAACTGTTCCTTTTTCTTTTTTCTGTCTCTTTCTTTCCGATGCTGACCAGAGACTAAATACGTTTTCTGATACCTGGCACTTCCTCTTTGTCTGAAGCCCCTCCCCTGGACCACGTGACTGCCTGCCTCCACATGGCTGACCTCCAGGCCAGCTTAACTCGGACAGCACAGCCTTTCCCCATTCTCGTGGTCCAGACAGCTGCTGAAATTTATAGCTTGCCTCCTCGGGGGTTTCTCTTGTGAAGTCTAATGAAATTGTTTTTGAACTTCAACCAACCAATCAAGCTACCTACCTACCTACTTGCCAGGACCCACTAGGACAATATGAAAAAGAATCAGTCTGAGGTTCTAGAAGTGAAAAGTTAAAAAATACCCAAATTCAGTAGGCCTGAGTAAAATGCTATACACCAACTGGTATCCTCGCCGGGTTCTTCTATGGGAGAACTTCTCTTCCCAACCCAGTTCTTGGGGACCCTCATGTTGTCACTTGTCCCAAGGCCTGAGCTCATTCCTGCTATGACTCGTAGGAGAGCAGTAAAGCAAAGACCAGGGTGTGTGTGTGTGTGTGTGTGTGTGTGTGTGTGTGTGTGTGTGTGTGTGTGCCTGTGCTACCTTGCTCCTGAATGAGGCACTCATGGTGGCCACACTGCAGAGCTGAACAAAGCTAGGCTACTACGGAGACCCAGTCTCTTTGGGTCCCCTGAAAAGCACACTGACATGGACGAGTAGAGATGGGGAACAGATAGCAAACCAGTGTGAAAACTAGATGGAGATGGAATAACAATGCTCCCCACCCATCCATCTGTGGATAGAAACGAGAAGAGACACAGTCAAGCAATCGACTTCACTACTGGTCTCCTCTCAATGAGAGGATGTTGAGGTGGAAGCTGGGATTTGTTTGAAACCATGACCCTTACGTGTCTAGGCAGTTGTTCCCTGGCTCTGGCTGTGCTCGTTTTGAGTGTCGTTGTCAGAGACATTTGTACTTTGAGGAAGAAGTAATAGGAGGAAGAGCTGAGGTCTCAGGGGCCAAGACATCCCTTAGCTCCTGCCTGGGCTCATTAGAACAGACGCCACCTAGGGTGGCAGGGCAAGGGGGGGGGGTCAAGCCACACTGGCATGTCCACAACCCCAATCTTGATCGGCATACTTTTGTGGAAACTGTAGCCTGCTCAGTTTATTCTCCCCAACCTCAGATCCTAGGAAACATTTCGCCATTATCTTCTCACACTCCCGAGAGTAGGGGTTGACCCAGAAGGGCCGTGACAAACAGTACATGTCTGGTCAAATCATGGAGCTCCCTCAGAGACTCTGTCCCCCAGGGCATGCACCATCTGCTCCTCTTTCTCCATCTGGGCATCACAGAAGCCCTTCTCCCTGGGTCAGATGCTCAGCCTTCTGCCACCCTGGGCCAGCAAGCTCCACGGTGGAGCAAGCACCAGGACAACAAGTCTTTGGTTAAAAGCACGGCGGGCATGTCATACAGTCGGGGATGAAGGCTCTTGAAAATATGCAACAGAGGCATGATGGGGCCAAGGTCAGACACCGGTGACTCTCGGGGTGAGGTGCTGAGGTTAAAGTTCGTGGGGCGACAGAGAGCAAGGCTGCAGATGCTGGGCTAGATAGGCAGTAAGCCTGAGTGACTTCTTAGGCCCTATTTGTTGATGCGGATCTTCTTCCGGCTGCAGTCTAGCCTCTGTCGGCATACCTCTGACTCTGTTTTCTGTGATCCTAGCTGAAATGGGTACAGGCAGACAGGAGGCAAAGGTGGGAACGATGTAGCTTGTTGGGATGAGAGGGGTCAAGTCATATTAAAGTACTAAGCCACTGGCTGGCTGAGCCTGCATACACCCACCAGGTACCATGCTCCACACACACTGTGTTTGCCCTGCCCAGGCTTTTTTTTTTTTTTCTTGTCCACATCCCTCTCCTCTGCTCTGAGCTATACTCTGAGACCACTTTCTTCCTTCTTGGGGGTTCTCCTCTCCCTTCTTCTCTGATCCCATCTTCTGAGGCCCAGTTCCTCCCCTCCCACTAAGCTGTATCTGACTCAGTTTTAGACTTACAGGTCTGGCAGGCGGCCCTCACTAGTCTCTCTATCCTGCTCTCCTGGTGGACTTCAGATAGGCCTGTGTGGAAGTCAGTATTCCTCTCCCTCTCCCTCTCTCTCTCTTTCCCGTTGACAGACTTCCGGCAGTCACAAGCTTCCTGGGTCTCATTTGCTTGATCTGAAAAATGAACAACAGTAACTTTCTTCATCAGGGTTTTTGTGAAAGTCGAGCCCATCACAGCATTTTTTGAGCTGGGAAGTAAGTGATAGACAGCTTTTAGTTACCCTGTATGAAGCAACCCGGGTCACCACTGGGCTGCCCTCACTGTCAGTTCATCTTTGGCTCACACCCGTGAGTTCCTGTTCTGCCTTTGGGAACTCCAGAGCATGTCTGTCCCTCTCCCGACATGACAACTGTCCAAGTTCCTCAGGCACAGCCTGGATCCTCATCGCTTTTTGCATAAACTGCCGGTGGCTGTTTCCCGGTGGCCCCTGCCCTCTTTCTCACAGCCCTCAGCTCTGTAGCGTGGGAGCCAGAGGTCACATGCCAGCCTCTAGCTGTGTGACTTGAGGGCAGTGATGGTCTCTAAGCTTGAGCAGCACCCTCAGGCCTCATCAGAGCATTTGAGTGATGTTGGACTCCCGTCTTTCCAGCTACCAGAAGTAAGCTCCCCCAGGGCAGACCTGGCACAGTGTGATGCCATCGCCCAGAAGAGGGCTCCACCGCTCTGTACTGCTCCTGTGCCTGCTGGGCACATGGCCAGCTCTTTAAAGGACATTTTATGGCAGAGGGCTAGATTCAGTCCACATTTCTGAGACAGGGTTTTCCTTGAACTTTTAAGGGGACTCAATTTCTGGGTCCCCCAAATTGTTAACGATTACTTCTAATATTATCTCAGGTACTTAAACCTGCTCCAGAGCCTGAGGCCAATTTAATGTTTCCAGTGAGTAGCAAGAACTTCTGAACGGTCCTTTCACAAGTTACAAGCTTGCAGCCCTGCGGCTCAGTGCTTCTGGGCTTGGTTTGAATTAGCTCAGTAAATTCATCTGAGTCTCGATCACTCCCCAAAGTGTGTGTGTGTGTGTGTGTGTGTGTGTGTGTGTGTGTGTGTGTGTGTGTGTGTGTGTTTTATCCTTTTTTCTTTGGAA
Organism: Peromyscus maniculatus bairdii; assembly: GCF_049852395.1. Lineage (NCBI taxonomy): Eukaryota > Metazoa > Chordata > Mammalia > Rodentia > Cricetidae > Peromyscus > Peromyscus maniculatus. The sequence goes on along the minus strand of NC_134857.1, from coordinate 86,016,132 downwards.
GGTGGAGATGGAGCCACATATGAGATCTGGCCTGTCTGACTGCACATGGGGGCCATGCAGGGGTGAAGAAACTGAGGCAGGGACAGGAGAGGGAGCTTCTTTTGTGTCTTGACTTTAGTCTCTGGTCTCTGGGCCTTTGTTCCTCCTGTCTCATACCCTCCTCTGGTTCCGAGGAGAAGATTCGTGTGATACCCCAGTTTAGCATCCTTCTATTTCCACCTTGTCCTCCTGTCCCCCAAAGCAAGCCAGTGACAGCAGAGACTTTTGTCTCCCTGGTCTCCTCTGCCTCTCTAGTGCGCTCCCCAAGGCTGGCCACTGTCAAGTTTCATCACAAATTTTATGAATAAGTGGATGCTTATCTGATTCTTTTCCAGCCCCTGCCTCTCTGCTCCCCATGTCCACACCAGTTCCGCCATCTCTGCCAGACCTGGTAGCTGAACAGCTCCTGAAGAGATCAGGAGGCCCTTGGGGATGCTCTCTCTGCCTCTGCCTGTGTCTGTCTGCCTGCCTGTCTGTCTGTCTGTCTGTCAGTTTGTGTGTGTGTGTGTGTGTGTGTGTGTGAGAGAGAGAGAGAGAGAGAGAGACAGAGAGAGACAGAGAGGGAGGGAGGGAGGGAGGGAGGGAGGGAGGGAGGGAGAGAGAGAGAGAGAGAGAGAGAGAGAGAGAGAGAGAGAGAGAGAGAGAGAGGAGAGAGAGAGAGACTAAGTCCTTTAGCCCCTCAAGTGAGCAAGAGATATCTTCTCTCACCTCTTCAGGAAAATCCTCTAACAATCACACATCACACACACACACACACACACACACACACACACACACACACACACACACACACACACCAGGCAAGAACTAAGAGATACCTTGAAAATTGTCTGTTCTGAGCAGGAGAAAATCATTGCCAACTATATATTTGATGTGGGGGGCAGGTAATCTTTATAACCTATAAAGAAATCTAAAAATTAAAATACAAATCAATAAATGGGCTCACAACTTAATGGTTTTTAGAGGAAGAAATACAAATGGCCAATAAATATTTGAAAAAGTGTTCAATATCCTTAGTTATCGTGGAAATGCAAATTAAAGTTGCTTAAAAAAAACCTAAACAAAGAAGAAACGGCACTGAGATTTCATCTCATCCCGGCGAAGTGGCCACCATCAAGAAAGCAAATGTTGAGAAGGATGTGGGGAGAGAGGAGTGCTTATTAAATGCCGGTGTAGATTGGTGAAGCCACTATGGAAATCAATATTTTATTAAAATTAAAACTAGAGTCACCATAGGATCCACTGATACCATTCCTGGGCCCATACCTGAGGGGTTCTAAGTCAGCACATAGCAGAAATACTTATACACCCATGTTTATTTCAGTACTGCTCACAATGATTAGGACAGAGAGCAGGCCTAGATGCCCATCAACAGATGAACTGATAAAGAGAATGTGGTGCAGACACACAAAAGAATTTTATTCAGCTCTAATGAATGCCATTATAACATTTGCAGGAAAATAGATAGAGCTTGAGATTATTTTGTTAAAGTAAAATAAGCCAGACCCAGAAAAACAAATATCATTTCTCTTATATACAGAATCTAGATTTAAAATTACATATGAATCTGTGTATATGTCTGTGTATTTATGTATCTATGAAATGAAAGTGGAAAGGGGGCTAAGTGGGGGAGGAGGAGGAGGTCTGAAGGGAGGAAGGGGAACAAGAGGGAGAACGGAATGATGTGGCATGGAAGCAGGAGAGTGACTGAGCAGAAGCAGGGAAACCAGCAAGAGACAGAGAGGTACAGGGGACATCAGTGAGGGGGACAAATAAGAACAGGTGTAATGATGTGTATGTGTGGAAACGTCACAGTCAAACCAGTTTCTTTGTATACTAAGAACACAATTAATAATAATAATAAAAGACACGACCTACAGGTAGAGGAACTGCATAAGCAGAAGAAAATACCATGTTCTGTGCAGGCTCAATATTCAGGGGTGAAATGGTGCTTATCAGAAATTCACTTAAAATACTCCAGGGGAAAAAGGGCAATACAAGGGAGCCAGGTGGTGGGCTCAGGAGGGTCATCTACTCTCCCTGTGTATCCTTACGTCCTCGAACTTCCCCCCAATGCAAAGTCAAGGACAAAAGTTAAGAGAAGAATGATCGACCCCTTTCCTCTGGTGTTTGAACTCCCAAGGCAACTTGCACACATGAAAAACATCCCTGCAATCTGAGAGTGCTGGTGTTTATCTACACCATCGCAGAATGCAGGAGCTTGAGGCAGGGGAGTTCAGAGTTGGAGGTCTAACCAGTGGGACTCTATCTCAGTAAAATCAATCAAACAAACAAACAAACAACAAACAAACAAAAACAACAAAAAAACAGGAGGCAGGGAGGGAAGAATGGAAGGAAGGAAGGAAGGAAGGAAGGAAGGAAGGAAGGAAGGAAGGAAGGAAGGAAGGAAGGAAGGAAGGAAGAAGGGAAGGAGGGAGGGAGGGAGGAATGGAGGGAGGGAGGAAGCCAGCTCCTCAAAGCCCCTTGGTGCTCTGTAACTTTCCGTTCTTTCATGTGGTACTTTCTTGCCAGCATATCACTCCTGAGGGCAGGGCTATGGCTTCCACCCCTTTCTTCACAATAGGGTTGGCTTCAAGAACACTTGACAGAAGCCACTCTGCTCTTTGCCCTCGAAGGACAAGATCTTTTAGGCTCACTGTCCCTGGTATTTAGTCTTCCACTCTTCCCCCACCCCAGCTCCTCGCTGGCTCCCCTGGTGAGATGGGGTACTGCAATGGACAATGACTCCCTTATTTCCGGGGTAATCAGAGCCTCGACACGTGTTGGTCAGTATTTATTAGATTCTAATGCAGGCAAGGTCTTGGGGGGGGGGTTGCTTCAGAGCTGGCAAGGAACTCGTCTCCCAGCCTCCCCTAAACCTGATGTGTCCACACACAGATTCAACTGTGATGCAGTTTCTTTTTCTGAACCCCCCCCCACTTTCCAACATCTCTGCTCCTTGCCTTTTGATTAAACTTCTGTGTTGTGAGCCTGATGTGGCTGCAGCCTTCAGGAAAGAGAACATTATAGGGTCAGTCTTGGGGCTCCTCATGACCTTCCCCACAGGCCTGACTGCAGTTTCTGTGAAAGATACACCTGTAGCCCCCGAAGAAGGGCAGGAGATGGTAGAGCAGCTTTGCTCTGGCCCGGCAGGGAATGTGACTAAACACCATGTATAGACACTTACTAGGGGACAGGCACTGGTCCTGGAATTTTGCATTAGCTCATTTAAATCTCCTAACAAGTCGTGGAGATGGGTTCTGTGATTATCCCTATTCTGTGGTTAGGAAACCAAGGCAGGGAAGGGTTAGCTAATAAGTACCAAACTACATAGTCAATCAACCAGTGTGCTGAGATCTGAGCTCAGGCAGTCTTCCTCAGAGCCCATGGGCCATTGTTCACCGAGGGAGGGATGCCACAACCAGATCAGAAGACAGCATGCTACTCCAGCTCCCAGAAGACCACACCCATCCCACAATCCATTTGGTCCCCTCAAGGACCAACGTACATGGCTGCAGTATACATGGCAGATCCTTCCAGAATGTTGCAGGGTGACAGTGATGCAGAGATCAAATAAAGGGCACTGGTGTTTTTGGCTATAGAGCAGGGCTGCTAGCATGGCAGGGAGGGCAGCTGAGGCTGGCAGACAAGGGCTTATTTATGTGCTTTCTCTTTGTCAAAGGGTCCTTTTCAAATGACTCAATCGACTATTAATCTCAATGGAACATCAACTCCAACAGTGAAATAAGAAGGGTAAGAAAATCTGCAAGAAGACAATGCAGACATCTTAGTCCAGTTCTGGACAGGGGCCCATGGGGACACTGGGAAACAACTCTTCCAAGTCTTGCCGAAGACCTTCAGCCCAGCCTGTCTCTTGTCCTTACCCCTGCCCCTAGCTACCCTCTCTCCCCCCCAGCAGTGGGGGTTTTCCTGGGTTGTGACAGGCCAACCTTTGTTTAAAAAAAATAAATAAAGGGTAGAGATGTGGGAATGAAGAAACGGAGAGATGAGGGTGGGGAGCTGGAGAGGAAGGTAGGGAGGAAAGAGGGCTGTGGAGGTGGAGACAGAAGTGTGGGAAGTAGAGTAAGGATGTGGAGAGGAGACTAGGGAGGTGGGGAGGGGAGTAGAGGGTGTTGAGGTGACTGGAGGAGTAGGGAGGCAGGGGTGTATTGAGTATGGTAGGGCTACGGAGAGGAGAGGAGAGATGTGGAGGGGAGGGCAGGATTGTGGAGAGCAAGATTCTACCCTTCGCGTGGTTTAGAGGAAGTGCCTGCAGAGAATTCACCTACTGCTCAGTAAAAGGCAGCACCTGGCTTGTGGGAGGAAACATAATCGCTGGATGCACTTATGTTTCCATAAACTCTGCAGAAGGATGGGAGCAAGGTGTCCTGAAGAGGCTGCTGGGTCGTTTTATGGTAGCAATAACAGGACAGACACAGGACCTGAAGGAGAGAGGAATGAGTGGCTGCTCTCCCAAATCTCCAGTCTGGCCTTCCTTTGAGGCCCTTCTACTAGGCAACTATCTAGTTATCTCCCCAACTATCACCCTTGTCTCATAAAGCCACTGGCTGACATGGACTTCCAGCGTCTGGGGTGCTTGCCTGACCATTTGTGCTCCTCAGATCCAGAAGGGATGTTAAGAACAGAGTCACTTGAGAGGTGTGACAGGTCATTCAAGAGAGTCTCCATCCCAGAACAGGCGTCTCTTTGCTCCTTCACCATTTCCATGTGAAGATACTCCATGGATGGAAGTTCCACTCACAGGACACCTCTGCTTGTGGCTCTTCTGGGCTAGCTCCCTTATCTGCCTCTTTGTAGACACTTCTGTGGCAAATAGCATCTTACTGTTTTCCATTCCCATGCACAGTGTAGTGAGAAAACTGTGGGATTTGGATTTAGAATAACCTTGACTCAACTCAGATCTTCTCTTTGGGGGCTACTTGGCTTGGGTAAAATTTTTCATCTTAACTTTCTCATATGTAAAACGGGAACAATCCTATCTACTCACCTCACATAATTGTAAGGAAAAATGAGAAAAGGGCATCAGTACTAGAACTGAGCAATCTGAGTAAACTCATCTGCCAAAGAAATTTTAAAATCTGGAGGAAAAATACAGTGAATAAAAACAGAGGAAATGAAGCAATAGAGATTCATGGGGCCATACTCTCTGAAGAAGAGAGAACTCAGGTAAGCCCAGGACTTAACATCACTCTTGCCTTTTAGTAAAACAATTAGTTCAGAAGTAACAGGGACAAAGAAAGACAAGTGTAATTTTGCAGATTCCCAATAGGAATTAGAAGGGTTAGAAGCCTGAATGCATGCTCTCCACCTATGCAAAGTTGGAGTACTAAACGCCTTCATTTGAAGGTTAAAAACTGGAAGCAAATATCCTCCCTCACTGGACTTACAGCTTTAAGTTGGATTAAAGTGGTCCTGGACTGTTAGCCCTCTCATATGTCTGGAAGAAAAAAATCAAAGTCATTTCTAGAGAAAGAACACTTACTTCACTTTCTTCCAACAATTTCCAACCACACTGACTAGCACAGAACCACATATAACCATGTACACACAGAACAAAGGCAACCATGAGTGAGAACCAGATGAAATTATAATAAAGGAGGCCACAAATAATTGAAATATGGGCATTATTAGACTTGGACAACTATGCTTACAATCAAATAAAAAAAAGCTTGAAAAACTTGCTGGGAATGGAAACTAAAAAGTGACTTGGTAATTGGGAAACAATTTTAAACATGAATTCTAGAATTAAGAAGCACAATAACTGAAATTAAGAGTTCAATGGAACCATGACAGAGGGAGATTTCATGGGGAGAGAGAGAAACCCAGTGCTAGAAATAGTGGAGAGGGTGCCTGAGCTGAACTGGCTTACCCCAGTGATCAGACTGGTGAATACCCTAAGTGTCATCACAGAGCTTTTCTCCAATGACTGATGAAAGCAGATGCAGAGATCCACAGCCAAACACCAGGCAGAACTCCAGGAGTCCAGTAGGAGAGAGAGAGAGAGAGAGAGAGAGAGAGAGAGAGAGAGAGAGAGAGAGAGAGAGAGAGAGAGAGAGAGAAAGAAGGGGTTCTATGAGCAAGTACATCAGGATCATGATGGGGAAACCTGCAAAGACGACCACACCAAACCGGTGGGAACTCATGAAAGTTGGATCAGTGGCTGTGGAGCCTGCATGGGACTGGACTAGGCCCTCTGCATGGTGAGACAGTTGTGTAGCTTGATCTGCTTGGGGGAGGGGGTAGCTGGTGGTAGAATCAGACAGAATCCATCCTTGGTGCATGAACGGGCATTTTGGAGCCCACTACTTATGATGGGACAGCTTGTGCAGCCTTGAGGCAGGGGGAATGGTTTGGACTTGCCCCTACTGGATATGCCTCCCCATGGGAGGCCTTGCTTTCTTGTGGGAGAAGTGCGGGGTTGGGTTGGGGGGAGGCTGGGGGGCAGGAAGAGGGGGATCTTTGATTGGTGTGTAAAATGAATGAAAAAATTTTCTTAATAAAAAAAATCTTAAAAAAAGAGTTCAATGGATGGGTATGCGTGTTAATTAGTCATACCTTATAAGGAAATCAGTATACTTATAAGGGAATCAGGTTAAAGGAACTATCTAGAAACAGTAATCAGAAAGAACATGCATGTCCTTGTACAAAGTGTAGCATGTAGAATTGGGAATTCAATAAATTGCGTGTCTCTTTCCTCCTTTCAGGTTGTAAAAAAAAATCTTATCTCAGGAAATCTTTTCAGATTCGCTTGGCCTAGTATTGATCATGCTATCACTGTGAATTTCCTCTGCACCTCTGTGCTTGGTATTCCTATTGACAGAAGTCATTTATTTCTTGAGATCAATTAGTGTAAGAGCATAAGTCATTCCCAAAACCTAGGGTTCTTTGTCAAATATTTCCTGTTACACACACACACACACACACACACACACACACACACACACACACACACAGCTTCTGGTGATGTATAAATATAAGAATAAAGGGTCAGGCGAATTCCTGGCATGGCCTGCTTCCTGACCCTCTGTGGGATGAAAGCTGGGACAGGGAAACTGCTAAGGACAACCACAAATATTCCAGGGTTCAGAATAAACAGGGACTGTGCAATGCAATCTTTCTTTTCTCTTTCCTCAGCACTTGCTATCCTGGCTCATTCTGGAAATGCTGCTGAACAAAGTTAGTAAGAGTGACTGGAGACTACCACGAATATGACCAGCAGAACTGTCTACCTGGACATATGTACCTTTGTTCTATAGTCTTCAGCCTTCCAAAGACTTTGAGGCTCAGGTGGATCCTGCCAGGGATTCCTTCGTTCTGTGCATTGACTTTTTCATCGAGCTGAATCTTGGTCAAGCATTGGCGCAACAGGGATAAAGGTGTCCTGGCTAACAACATCTCTTACTCCAGTCTGGGTCATCTGAGACCCATGACCAGACCTGGGCCAATGGCCTGCTACTCTTCACAGGCCCCAAAGAATAAGGAAGAAGGATGAGTACTAAGAAGAACCTTGAAAGCTTGTCAGTGGGCTCTGTTGACCCTGGACAAGGTTGATGGAAGTTGAGTGGGGAAAAGCCTGGACTACTCTAGGGGTGTGTGGAGGCCAGGGATGTGGTTTTGTGCAGGTGACAAAGATCAACAGAGGTAGCTGTGCTTTGTGGAGCCTAAAGGACCTACAGAGTCCAACATCCCGTTTTTACCAGTGCTATTTCCACAACAAAAATATTTGTTCTTGGAACTGGAAAAATTATGCTGTATTTCCAGGATGTGCATGTGTGTGTGTGTGTGTGTGTGTGTGTGTGTGTGTGTGTGTGTGTGTGTGTGTGTGTGTGTGTGTGTACCCATGCATATGCACCGACCTACTCATATTATCAAGGGTCAAATGTTGTTAAGCAATGGTCTTTGGTGACTGACGGTGTGTGTCAGACACTGGACTGAGCACTAGTACTAGAGATTGAAAACTGATGAAGACATAGGGTCTCCAGCATGCCCTTGGGCTGTGCACCACGGACTGTGCACCAGTTGCAAGAGGACACAAGCATTCTTGATGGCTCTTCCTTCTCCCAGCCTCCTCCAGAACTCCTTCCATTTACTGACTGGTTTCTGAGCCAGTCAAATGTTTTTTTCACAGCTCCCTCCAGGTGTCATAAACAGTACAGGAAGTTTCAAGCAAGAAGCAATTTGCTGGTCCAGCATCACCCAGGGTAGACGGGATATTATGAGGTCAAAGATGGATGACCTGCTGCAGTTCTTGTTTGCCCATGACCATGAAGTGGGAGAGGATGGAGGAGGTCAGCATGTGAAGGCCTTCAGAATCTATTTGTAGCTCCACTTTGAATAAGCTGGGCAAGTGGTTGTATCTTGTGCTCCTTGGAGCTTTTAATTCTCTTCTAGTCTGGAGCCAAATTAAGTTCTGGACTTAGTGACTATTTAGTCTCTTCCATTTTTTAGTCCTAGTGAATGGGCCTTTTGCTCATGGAAGAGGGCAGGTCCCTCTCACAGGACACCACTTTGAAAGGACAGACCTCTGGTGGCCCTGGGACCCAAGGAGCTGAGGAAGAATCGTGCTCAGCTGCTCTGCCCATGTGTGTGCCCAACGACTACACATAAAAGGCCACACTGGGTGTAGGCACGCTGGTCCTGACTTTTTCTCCGAGCTCCCATCCTGGCTATAGAAACAGCAGGTGTCTGAGAACTATTCCTTCTCTTCTCAGTGAGAATCTACAGCCAATTACTGAGCCTAGGGAGGTGGAAAATGCTTCTGTCTAGCCCTGGAGCGAAAGAAAACCCAGTGTTTCTTCTAGGCAACTCTGTGAAGGACAGGGATGCGGGCAAGCCCCCAAGAGCCCAAGGAGCTAGCTCTTACTGTCAGCCCAAGGCTTTAATAACAGAAAAGGTAATGGAACACACCACTCTGCAGCTTTAAAATAAGTGCAAACCTTGGCGGTCTTATCTCTTCCGCAGTTGGGCTGTGGTTGTTTGCCTGTGTGTGTGCATGGAAAGAGCAAGGACTCTCCCTGGGGTCCAACAAATTGGTAGCCTTGTTGTGAGGGTCTGTGGCAGCTGTAAGAGGCAGCGAGCCAATAACTAAGGGCTGAAATAATTGGTCTCAGGATGTAAGCTCCCTTTGGCCTCTGCCTGTCACCCTCTCCAGCTGCAGGGCCTCAGGCAGGCTGACATACACCAGCTGGTGTGACATCTTTCTGTCACGGAGGTCACCATTTCCTTTTTATCAGATTGTGTGTGTAGGAGACCATGAATGGAGAGAGGCAGGGCTTGGGTCATGTAAATGAGAAGGTCTTGTTTGTCACTTTGTGGGGTATGTGGGTCTCAGCAGTCCAGGCAATTGCTGCATCACCTATCTACAGGAAAATAATGACTCATGCCTATAAAGGTGGGAAATGCGCCCGGTTCTGGGCTAGGTGTTCAGCACACACTGCCAGCTGATGATGGTAAGGCCCAAATGAAGTAAGAAAGGCTAAAAAATTTGCACAAAACCACAAACACATCAGTATGGAAGTGGATATATTTTTACTGCTTGCTGGCCACTCAGTTGTAGGAAGTCCTTGAGAATGCCTGTCATAGGCTATCTGAAATATCTATCCCTTCCACCCCCGAGCTCTGGCTCCTGTGGGCCAGAGTGGTCAATGAATGGGAGATGAAAGTTGGGTGCGAGGGGGAGTCCTCACGCAAGGTTTGAGTATGGATTTCTGGGCCCCCATGTCATTCACTGAATTCCAGAATCAAATGTTCTTTCAGGATCACCCACTTCCATCGGCACCCACAGCCAGACTCGGCTGCGTGAGGCTGAAGCTTAATTATATTTAAAAATCTATTGGTTCCATTAGGTGTGACTGGAGTTCTATTTTAAACTTCCTCTGCAGAATGTTACTCACCGGGACTAGGTGAGTAACATTAGCATTTTTCTTTGAGATCTTGAGACCCGGAGAACTCAGGGACAGACGTTTCTTTTTTCTTCCTCCCCTCCCGTGTGCTTCCTGGGCCCCACAGAGAAGACTTCTGAAGATCTGAGGCAGTGCAGAGTAAGAACAGGGGAGAGCTCGGGGTAGCGCTCTCCCCTGTAATCCTTGCCCTCAGGAGGCAGAGGCAGGAGGATTAGACTGTGTGCTGAGTTCCAGAGTTCTGGGACCCTGTCTCCAATCAAGCAGCAGCAGGGCAAGGCTCTCGGAGCTTAAGCTCCATCATGTGGAAACCGGGGCCAACGCATCACTGGTCAGAGTGAAGACCAGTGGGTGGAGCTTAGATGGGCTGGGTGGTCCTATTCAGTGCTCATCAGTGCTCAGTGTAAAATGACTGTGGCTGAGAAGGATAGGACCCATCTAGCTGCTCTGTATCAGGATGATTGCAAGGAGGGGAGACCCGGTCATAGCCAGCGCCCTGGCTCTGCTGGAGTGCTAGTGCAGCTGTCTCTCACACTCTGAGGAGCCTTCACTCAGCTGACTTTCCCCTTTGTGGAGTGGCCTCTGGGTGCCACATTATGCAGTCGGGGTTATGGGAAATACAGAGTATGGTGTAAAGGTTTCCCCGGGCACTCACCACCACCACCACCAAACACGGGACAGTAAGAGGGCATGCGTCCAGGGTAAAGCCCTTTGCACAAAGTATACAACAATAACAACAAGGGCCATGCACATTATGTGAGTGTTAATCCATGAGGAGCATCTCCGCCAATAGGACTTTCAGATTTGAACCGACATGGGGACCTAGTGAAGCAGGCTCTTCTACGACCCCAGTTCACAGAGGGTGAAATTCGTCCACAGAGTCACCTTGTTTATAAACAGTAGGAAAACTTCACAAGAGCAGTTAGCCAGAGCTCTTGCCCTGTAACCCCAGGCTGCTAGGCACGGAGGGGGGCAGCAGCTCACACAGGCCCTGCTGCGCACACATCACACACATCTAAAGTTCCGGCTTTTGTGTTTTGTTTGCTCAGCTCCTGGGGCATCCAGAAGGATGCTTTCCCAGCATCTTCTGCCCCTTATACACTAAGATACAAGCTGCCATGAGGAGCCAGCAGAGACAGGGAAGCTTGTCTGTGTCTAGGGTCTGGATATCCTATTTGAGCAGAGAAACTGCAGGTTTCTGAGACTCTGGTCATTAGATGAGGAGGAGCTCACAGAGGGACAGTGGAGTGGGACTGTGGGGGAGGGGTCACAGTAGGCTTACAGGAGCCCTGGGCCACTCTTAGAACCTTGCAAAGATCAGAAGCCAATAGTTCTTCTGATGGGGAGGGACATTCCTATCAGCCTCCAGTCGCTTAAATTAATGCACAATCCAATTTAATTTCCCTTTAGGAAATTACGCATTCCTAAAAAATACATGAAGAGTCAGAAAGGAGCCATGGCAACAGAGAGGCTGAGCACTGGCTTGTGAGCTTGAGTTGGCCCTCCCTTGTCTGGGCCTGTCTGGTGTTCTAGGTTGGAGCCTTCTGACCCTGTGTGTGGCACAGCTCATGTGGAAGAACTCCAGAACATTCGGAGCAGCAGAAGCGGCTGTCTACAGCTGAGAAGTGCCCGAGGCTCTCATGTCCTCTTAGGTTTGCTTAGCCACAGTGGAGCCAAGGGGTCCGTGTTGCTCATACCTGCATTAGGTAGAGCAGCTCGGCCCGGGCATCAGATGCTGGCTCTCTAGCTGGGTCAAAGGTCCTGAGTGGGTTCAGCTGGCACTGACCATATAACATGTAAGCAGCTGTACAGGCCTCACTCATTAAGGCTGCTATTAATTCCCACAAGAACCCTGTGGTGGCCAAATTCCTTCTTCAATACTTAGGCCAGGAAACTGAGGCTCAGGCATTCAGTTGCCTTGATTTTCTCAAGGTATCCATTCAATGAACATCCATTTTTTTTTTTCTTTTTGAGACAGAGTTTCTACATGTAGCTTTGCGCCTTTCCTGGAACTCACTCTTAGTCCAAGCTGGCCTCGAACTCACAGAGATCGGCCTGCCTCTGGCTCCAGAGTGCTGGGATTAAAGGTGTGTGCCACCACCGCCCAGCAACATCCATTCTTGGTCAGGCATGGGCTAGCTAAGTATTTCATACGTAATATGTCCCTTTGTTGAGAGGCCCCAGCCCCCAACATACTACCTGCAAGTGCTTTTTCTGAGCTTTTGTGATGTGCTGGAAGTACCTGTCACTCATTAAATGAAGAGCAGCTATGATCTACCTTGGGGTAGGTCTCTAGGAACCTGACGCCATCAGACATAGAGGACATTTATATCTGTAATACTCCAGGCATTGCACTAGACACAGGGCCCCAAAGGATGAAAAGCACTGAGTCCCGGGGCTCAGTGCAGACTACCATGTAAACAGATGCGTTACCATGTGGTCGGGGCAAGTTTCACAATAAAGATAGCAACAAATTGCAGTAGGACCCAGAGGAGGAGGCCCACAGTTTGCTGGGGCCGCCCAGGAAAGCACATAAAGGCAGGGGAGCTAGTCCAGGTCTGAAGGAAGTGTAGGACTCGACGCCCCATTTGAGTCAAGAAACTGCAGGCTTCTGAGAATCCAGTCATTATGTGAAGAAGAGCCCACTAGGGGGCAGCGGGGAGGGGGTGTGGGGAATGGGTTACAGTGGATTTACAGGAGGAACCCCAGATCACTCTCAGGACCTAGCAAGAACCAGGAGCCAACATCTCTGATGGGGGAGCACCCCTATCAGACTCCAGTGGCTTCCACAGATGCACAATCCAACGCCCTGATAAGAAGACACAAAAAAGCATGTCCCCTGTGCATCCAATCTGATGCACACGAAGGAGACCTGAGCAGAACTGAGCGGACACAACCCAGCAGGAGCTCTGCAAACAGCAGGTGCTTGCTAAACACATGCTGCACCAAGGATCAGCAGGGAGACAAGTAATTGAGGTGCCTCTGTCATCCTCTTATTTTCTTATCACTCAGATGAATCAGGTTTTAACAAATGCTCAAAGCAGAGACTTCATTACTACAGAAACCCCAATTGCTGGATAAAGATCTGCTTTACTTATGAGCCTGAAGTTACCGCCAGAGAAGGGATGCTAATATTGAGGTTTGTGCTTCTTCCAGTGTCCTCCTGGTGGGAATGGGGGTGGGGACAAGCTCTGCAGGCAAGATGGCGACTAACTTTCTTGAGAGGCATATCTTCCCAGTCTTCAGCTTTGCTGTTCAAGACATACGTTTGTTTATGTTCCTTGCCTTAGTCCCCAGGATGTGTCTGTTTGGTCATACGAGGGAGGCCCCAAGCGTGAATATCTTTATCACTTTATCACTATATCATTATGCCCAGCAATAATCTTTACATCACGACTCCTGAGATAGCTTTGCTCCTGGAACACAAAACCGTGGGCAGAAGACATTTCATCGGTTTAGCACTGGAGAGGAACAGCTGGTTCTCTCAGTGTGCTGAATGAGGCAGGAGGGTCAGCGGAGGAGCGGTGGCAGAGATTGGACTACAACTTTTGGAAGTGGGGTTGTGTGTCAGTGGGTCCCTGAAAACACTGAGCGCTCCCCTCTGTGTGTCACCCCCAGCTCTGACAGGACCAGTCAATTTGCCTTCTTGGAAGTTCACATCCATGTTGATCCCTCTTCCCTTCCCTTCCCTTCCCTTCCCTTCCCTTCCCTTCCCTTCCCTTCCCTTCCCTTCCCTTCCCTTCCCTTCCCTTCCCTTCCCTTCCCTTCCCTTCCCTTCCCTTCCCTTCCCTTCCCTTCCCTTCCCTCCCCTCCCCTCCCCTCCCCTCCCCTCCCCTCCCCTCCCCTCCCCTCCCCTTCCCTCCCCTCCCCTTCCCTCCCCTTCCCTCTTCCTCTTCCTCTCCTTCCCTTCCTTCTGCCTCTCTTCTGTGCTCAGTCACTTCCCTCCATGTGACAGGCTCTTCTTGACCGAACTTTGCTCAGGGTATTGGTTACTGTTCTCATCGGCATCACCAAACATTCGAAGGAAACGATTTAAAGGGAGGAAGATTTATTGGGCCCATGGTTTGAGAGGATAACAGTCCACTACAGTGGCAGATGGCTTCACAGTGGCAGAAGCATATGGCTGGGACTCATTACCTCACATTTCACGGGAACAGGAAGCAGAGATGGGAGAGGAAATCAGACTAGGATAGAAACCTCAAAGTCTGACCCTTAGTGACCCACTTCCTCTAGCCCAGATCCACCTCCAGAACAGGAGACCAAATGTTCACATAGAGAAACCTGTAGGGATATTTCACATTCAGACCATACCAGTGGGGCTCCTCTGGCTCACCTTCCTAGCTAGGCCTCCATTTTTGAGCATTCCATGTCTGTCTCCGCATGGCCCAATTCTACTAAAAATCCTAGTATATTAGTACCTGAGCACCCTCAGTGTCCAGTTGGTTCCTTGTTCTCCAGATCACCCTGGCCTACTTCCAGCAAGAACCCCACTAGGCTGGCTTAGTCAGACTCCACCTTGCTCCTGATGCTTCCTCTTCATAACTTTTCATCTACCCACTCCCCTTCCCTCAGGCTAGAAATTCTCAGTTATCTTTGCTGTATTCAAATGGAGCCTACCGGTCTCTGTTCTGAGTCCCCCTTTCTCCTGCTTCAGTAGTCTTGAATAAAGTCTGAGTTTACTGCTTCATTGCCCAGCTCTGGCTTTCATCAACACTGTAAGTCCCACTCCTCAGAGGGGACAAAAACAGAAGTTTGGAATGAATTTCTGGTTTGTCCTAGATGTCCGCCACAAACTTTTCTCCTTCTCCTGCCCCTCCTCTCCTACCAGCAGCTACTGAGGATCGTGGAGAATTATTTGGGGGAAGATGAGGGTGGCTGTGGAGTCCCCACTGTGTAAATAATACCAGTTGAGCATCCCTCTCTCCAGCATGGTGCCTTACACAGGGAATTGTCTTTCTGCTCCCTGAGTGCTGGGATTAAAGACATGTTTCCTACAATTCTATGTCCTAGGGATGATGCGCAGTTGAAGAAGCAAAGGTCTCAATATAAGGGGATGCAACTTGCACCAGTTATATAGCTGCTGATGGGAACATGGACCTGAAGGACTCTACAGCTTGCGTCCTTCCCTCTTCAGCTGCCACAGCCTTATCCACAGCAACTGGAATCCCTGACAAATGTCTGCATAATTGTACACACACACACACACACACAAACTGAGCTCTTCACATGCACAAACCTTCACAAGCAAGTTAAGGGTTTTCCCCTAACTGCTGAATGCTGTGAACTCTACAACTAATCAATAAACACACAGAAACACATCTAACCTCCTTATGTGCTAAAAAAAAAGTAGCAAGTCATTCCAACCCATCAAATTATCTAAAATTAGCATGAGAGTGGAGGAGGGGGGTGAATGAGAATATGAATAGTCCTGGTAAGAGGCATGGAAATGGGCATTCTCACTCAATGCCAATTGGCATAGCTCTTTGGGAAAGGCATTTGGCAATATTCATTAAGAGGACTGAAATTGCCCAAGACCAAAATGACCCAATAATTTTACCCAAGTGTCATTCAGAAGTGAAGGCATGGAAGTGTTAACACAGCCTTGTTCACTGTAGCATAAACTTGGTACTGACCCAAATGACTTATTGTAGGGGTTGAGCTAATTAAGTCACGCAAAGGAAAATGACTAAAGACAAATAACCCAATGATATTGATAGTGGTTGACTGTGGGTGACCACTCTATGGCTAACACCCAATTGTCTTTTCCTTTAATTTTTCCCATTAATATTTTTAAAGAAAGAACATCATGCTCCCATGTATAATAAAACTAACATCAACGGACAAAGTTGGGGGCTGCAACAGCAATAGAAAGCTGGGTACATGAGCACAGAATTTAATGATGTGATTGAATAGAGTCTACAGCAGAAATTACCCAGCCTGTCAGTGACGTGCACAACAGCCACTGTGGATATGTGACTAGACATAAACAGTGGAGCACTCCCAGAAAGAGCTGTCATGAGTTTGGTTTTATACCACCAAAGCTACTTGTTAGGTTTCTTCATTGTAGCTAGATCTCTAGCATCTGCTAACCATATTGAGGCTGACTGTTCAGCCTAATGCCAGGTGTAAGCTGTTCTTGCAGGCGTGTGCACACATGTATGTGTGCACACACAGATGCAGATGCGTGTACACATACACACACTATTAGGAAGTGACTGTCTCACCAGCCAGGGTCCAGGGCTGGGCTTCATGGGCCTCTTCCCTGGGCTAGTAGGTTCTGGGAAATGAAGCTAATGCAACAAGGCAGTGGATGATTACTTTCTTTCTCCCCAGTCTGGGGTGAAGGCAGCCCTTGGATAAGGGGAGGAGGATCAGGGCCAGGACGCCTAGCTATACACCTTCTTCCCAGCAGGAGTCCTGGAGAACAAATTCCTACTGGCTTTGACCAAATGTGCACTCAGCTACAGCATGATCAGTGTTGGGTCGGACAGAGAGGCTACCAGCGGCTGGGCATCATACAGAGAAGGTTAGAAGGTCCTTCATGGCTGTGGTGAGCTTGAAAGATGCAGCTAAGAACCTGAGGTTTGCTGGGGACGAGAGGGATTCCTGCCTTTCCGGGAGCTTGCTTGGCTTTTTTCTTACCGAAAATTTATCAATTTTGTAACTGCCATGTTTCTTGGCAGTCCCTTAGAGACTGTGAGGCCTTGGGGAAAACGAGTGAGTAAGTACTCCAAGCAACCCAAATGGACACAAGGGTTTATGCTCCTCCTCTTGTCCCCTACTGTCCATTCTTACATGAAGCTCGGCTCTCGCATCCACAAGGCTCTCTACTTTCTCCCCAGGGCCAGAGGGTCAGGTTGGCACTTGTCCCTTGGAGGGGATGCAGCTCCGCTCACACTATCAAGAGTGTAAACCTGGGATTCTGTCCTGTTCTAGGGAATTCCTGGGTGTGGGCCCAAAGGCACAGGGCCCGGAGGATGCCTAATATACATTGAACACTTCTCTCCTAGTTAAGAACCAGTGAGGCCTGGACTTATCTTCTCTCAAGCTTCTCACAGAGCAGTAGTTCCTTCACATTTGAGCTCAGCTGGGCCTTACGTTACACACACACACACACACACACACACACACACACACACACACACACTCCAGCACAGGTGGACAAGGTCTTCTGAGCATTGAGTATCAACTGCCTCAGTTTCTGCACTGTGTACTTGATTCTCGCTGGATGTGGCACTGAAAAGTTACCATGGCCCTTCTCACCCCTGAGGAAGAGGAACCAGGAAAGAAAAGCATAGCTGGAATTCAAATTAGAAATCTAAATTAAGGGGGGAGGATGGGAAGACAGCTCAAACCCAACCAGGAAAGAAAGCTCATTAATGTTGTGGCTCCCCTCCTCATTAAGGAAGAGCTCACTCATAAATATTCACGGAATTCTAAAGTAAGATGGAGGTGAAAGTTAATGCAAAACAATCAGACTGCTGAGCGGCCTGACCAGGCTCCAACTTTCCTCTCCCTGAAGCCTGGGGATCTGGAACATTCTCATCTCCCAGAGGGGCAGGGGAAGGGAGCAGGACACCCCCACCACGGCCCTGGCCATCCTGTGAGAGCAGTTCACCAGTGCAGTTCTGTCTCCTGGGTCGGGGAGGGTACCGAATCCCAGCATGCCCTGCTCTCTTCCATCTTTGATGACTAATCCAACAGTACCCAAGAGGGTGCACAGAGCATCCGGGGGGAGCAGCTCAGGCACACATTTTCTACAACCCACCTCTCTCTCGTCTTTGACCAGGAGCGTTCTCACCTCAGTGAGCCTTCTTGGACCTGGGCCTTAGTCACACCCTGTTCTGGAGCCTGCAGAGCTCTCCGATCCTGCACACTGTGGTCAGATTAATTTCCTTCAGCTCAGGGTTAATTGCATCATTCCTTCCAAAAAACATCCATTGGCTCCCCCACTGCCTATGAATTAAATGCAAACTCCTTGTGCTCTGTGGTCCAAGCACTCCTTTACGACCTCAATCACCATTACTTTTTATTCATTTCCCCAAGTTCCAGCCAAATGGAGCAAAGAGCTCCCCTCCACGGTGTACTGTGCTTTCTTGCCGCCAAGGCTCGCCTTGTTTGTGTAGCTCCTGCTTCCTGGAATTTCCTCCTCGGCTGGTTCTACTGTCAAAAGCACCTGTGTCTTTCCCACCAAGCTTACCCTGTCATCTCTTCCATTAAACTGAATCCCGTTTCCCACAACCTGTCACGATCTCACCTGCAGGATTTGGCCTGTATGTCTCCTAGGCCATATCATTTTCTAGTGCCTTGGCATCCAGCTAATAAATAATAGTCATAATGATAACAATATTAGTTACTATTTTCTGGTTGCTTCCTGTGCGCCTGTTACTTTTGCACACTTTCTGCCTTGTGAAGCAGTTCCTGTTACCCCGTCTGTTAGTCCTAGTTTCTGAGAGGTTAAAAGCCCACCTCCATCTGGCTGCAAAGTCTTGCTATCTCTTTTACTATATTGTTTTCACTTTTGGAAGCTCCATTGCATGAGCTGTGTCCTGTCAAAAAATGTACAAGCTCTACCCTCTACCTCTGCCCTGGCCCTGGTCAATGAGACCTTATTTGGAACAGTGTCTTTGTAAATGTAATGGAGTCCAGATGAGGACATACTGGGAGAAAGTGGGAACTAATCCAACAACTAGTGGCATTATTATTTATTATTATTATTATTATTATTATTATTATACTAGTAAATTATTATAGTAATATTTTATACTAGTATTATTATTATACTAGTATATCATTATATTATTACTATACTAGTGCCCTTAAAAGGAAAGAAACAGTTGGATCTAGACACAGAGAGAGAGAGAGAGGATGGTGATGTGGAGATGGAGGTACAGATGGGAGTAATGCTTTCACAGGTCAAGAGCTACTGGCCACCACCATTAGCCAGGAGCAAGACAGGGGACAGATTCTTCCCAGTCTTCTGAAGCAGGGACAGGAGGCCCAGCTGGCATCTGCGAGTATCTTGATCCTGACCTCCCAGGCCTCTAGAACTAGGAGAACACACTCTTGTTCTTATTAGCCACCCAGTTTGTGGTGCTTTGTTCCACTAGCCCTAGGAAATGAACATACTCTCTAGAGTGGGGTCTGTTCTCACTCTTCTCATTACTCTTTGGAGAGACCTGCAAACTGTCTTCACATACGTTTTGCCCAGAGAACGTTTGTGGAATGGAGGAGCGAGTTCTGGCTTTTCTTAGAACTTAGCATCCAGATTTATCCATGTTATAGTCTGTGTCAGAATCCTTCTCCCTTTTGAAGCTGAGTTGTATTCTATCGTATGGATATACCATATTCGGTTTATCTATTCACCACGGATAGATATTTGGGCTGCCTCCATCTTCTGGCTCTTGTGAGTAATGCCATGAACATGAATGAGTAAATATTGGTTTTCAATTCTTTGGATATATACCAAGAAATTAGAATTGCTGGATCACCTGCTAAGTTTGTGTTTGGTATTTTGAAAGTAGCCTTTTTTTTTTTTTTTTTCGAGACAGGGTTTCTCTGTGTAGCTTTGCACCTTTCCTGGAACTCACTTGGTAGCCCAGGCTGGCCTCGAACTCACAGAGATCCGCCTGGCTCTGCCTCCCGAGTGCTGGGATTAAAGGCGTGCGCCACCACCGCCCGGCGAAAGTAGCCTTTTTATAGTCAGAAAACAGGGATGTGGTAAGTGGACAAAGCAAGAAAAAATATTCATCTTTTGTTTTGTTTTGTTTTTTTGAGACAGGGTTTCTCTGTGTATCTTTGTGCCTTTCCTGGAACTCACTCTGTAGATCAGGCTGGCCTTGAACTCACAGAGATCCGCCTGGCTCTGCCTCCCCAGTGCTGAGATTAAAGGCGTGTACCACCACCGCCCGGCCAAATAATCATCTTTTGAGTACATACTTTGTGCTAAGAATTTTGGATCATGCATTAAACTCCAAAAACAAGCCTATGAGTTGGTATTACTTTCATATCGCAGATCCAAATGACAAGTCACATTCCCCGAGGCCAGAGGGTCTGTAACCGTGGAGGCCAATCTGGATCAAACACATACTTCTGGTCTGCTACAGTGAGCTTTCCTGAAGGGTCCTGTGATGTGTTCCAGGGACGGGGAAAGCTGTATTGAGTCTGGACAGGCCCTCTTCTTCATGAAGCCCTGGGGCAGAATCCTTATAAGCCTGCAGTGGTGTGTACAGCATCATTTAGATCTTTTCTAAGCTCCCGAGTTTCTTACGTGTGACAGCTGCCCTCACCATCCCTCCTGTTTTCTTTCTATTGAAACTACTCGGGTCCCAAACAAAATATAGCCCAACAATTACATCATAGCCTCACAGACTGGCCCTGTTTCTAAGGCACCCAGGGGTTGAGCTCTTTAAAGGGCAAAGTACTGTCTACCTTTGCTCCTATTTTGAGCTGCTTCTCTCTGGAGAAGCCGACTTTGGCCATCCCAATTTGAAGAGCATTCTCCTCGAATGAGAAAAGTTAAAAAAAAAAGAGAGAGAGAGGGAGCTGAATAACACATTTTATGGTGGGGTAAATGGTTTTTTGTGACTACCTGCTCATGCGGTCCTCACTGCATGCTTCTGAGCTAAGTAGGACAGGGCTGCAGCTACTCAGCATGGCTGAGTGGCTCGCATGAGGTCCCCAGCTAGTTAGCAGCCCAGGTTGAGTTGAAGGATGAGCTCGGACCACTGGCTGTTCGGGGACATTCTGAGGACACGAGCATAAATGACCCCAATCAGAAGGCGTCTGAAGACACTAATGTGGCTACACTGGCGGCTCTGACACGTTCACGTTGGAAAAACTAAAACCTAAGAAAAAAACTGCTTGAATTGGAAGCCCCCAGGGAAGGATGCAGAAGATGCTGGCTTTTTAGGAAAAGCCGAGGCATGGGGAAAATGCAGAGGCAATCGAAAAACATTTTTAGTTATGCTGATGGCGTGCTCTCCTGCCCTCTCTGAGGCCAGGGAAGAAGCCCAAACAGCCATAACAACCACCCCAACAAGAAATAATGATGACAGGAAGGAACAAAATGGAACTAAGCGTCGGCCTGGAGGGAGGTGAAGAACTGCTGATCCGGGGGATAGGCTCAGAGGTTCGAACTGGGGACAGAGCCTTAGCTGGAGCAGGGCAAGCAGGCGTGGTCTGGCCTGAGCCAGGTGGGTGACTCACAGCCTGCCTGATCTTTCTGTTTTAAATATCCAAATCCTGGGCCTTGCTCAGTGTTCAGCAGCCTTCATCCATTCTTTCCCCTTGCTTCCCTGGCAGACTCTGTCAGTCCACACATCACCTACATTCTGAAGTCGAACCTCATGCTGCTGTCTGCTGAGGTGCTGAGGCTGGCTAAGGATGGCTCCTGCTTCGTTAGGAAGGGAGAGAACAGAAGGTTAAAGAGGAGTGAGGCCCAGGGCGTCAAATTGAGACTTGATCTTCGTTCTCATCAGAAAGATTGAAAGACAGACACTCAAGGGAAAAAAAAAAACTTCAAAAACCAACTCCATGTCTATTCAAATTGCCATCACAACCCAGTTGCCTCAGACTTCATTTAAGTCAATGATGTTCTGGAGTCCGCACTTTCGCAGGCAATAGGGCCAATCAGGTAGTTACTGCTGCCTAGGGATTTTTGGAACCCAAGCCTGGGGTCCAAGAGTTTTCTCATCTTTCAGCACAATGGCCCATGGTGGTGGCCCACAGTGCTTAGATTTCCATTCGTCTCTGTGCATGCTTCTTGGGCAGCACCCAGCCAGCACCCATCCCTGACTTGTTGCTACTTCTGGGAAAAACCATATTGTGAATGATGGCACAGACCTACTTGACACTTTAGGAAGCCCTGAGATCAGAGCATAGGACATCCTCCAACTCCACCAGTGTGCCTTGTCTACTGGACTAGTCTGCCATTTCTATGAGTCCTTTTTGAATCTTTATCACTCTCCAGTGTTTTTAATCAGTAGTTTATTTCCCCAATAACACTATTACACACTCACTGCAAAAAGTATGATCACCGAGCAGAAGCACAAAGAGAACTCCACAAATCATCCATTGTTCCGCCACCTAAGAGACCATCGCCAATGCTGTCCCTTCTGGTCTTACAGCCTCCTGAAAATCATGGCAGTGAATGGGTACACTTTCTTCTCCTGCTCCATTCCACTCCGCCATGGAAGCATCATAAGCGTTATTTCCAATGGCTGCCTTCGGGTTCTTTCTAATATTGCTTTTACAAATAACATTACTACTAATAGTAACCCTGAACTAGCAGCAGTACCTCAGGAGAGATACAAGAAGCCACTCCCCTGGGTGTCACGCCCACCTGCAGTCTCTGAAGGGGACTATTTAGCTTCACTCTTACCAGCATCAGGTGCTCATGAAAACAAATCAAAGTTGAAATTGTCGCTAATTTATAAGACAAACATAGCTATTTAGTTGTTTCAAATTTCATTTTGACTGGTGAGACTGATGATAGTTCATCTTCTGGGAAGCCAGGGCTATTTCTTCTTGAGTGAATGGTCTGTCATCCACTTCTAGCTGTTCTGTTATGCCTTTGGGGTTTTATTATTGATTTATATGTTAAATTTATATTTTATATGTTAAAGATATTAACCATTTCCCCAATATTTGATATAAATACATGTTCCCAGTTGATTGTGAAAAACCTAAGGTAGCTGTGTTGATTTGTTTAGGTGTCCCTTTTAATTTGTTGGAATTAGATGTGATTTTTGATCACTATACTTCCAGAGTCTCTCATTCCTTGTGAGCTATGATTCCTCTGTGAATCAGCTGCCAGGGAACTGTCATAACTCTCTCTGGGCTTCTAGGTCCAGGACCTGTGTCTGCTCCCATGCACACGCTCTCCTTTGCATGCACACACTCCTGCTACCTGACACAGAGACCCTGAACTCCGGGCCTTTGGATTTGGTTCAGTGCGTTGTTTCCTCTTTCTACTGTTAATGCTTGGGTCAGAAGGTCACTTGAAGGTAGGTATAATGTTGATGAATTCACCATGTCTGGCAAGTTTCCAAGGCTGAAGAGTTCCTTCAGGGTTTTCACAAGGCAGCGAGGCACCTCAGAACACAATCCTTACGTAGGAGAGACGTGGACTTTCTAGAATAGTAATAATGGACAAACTGACAAGAGCTAATTAATGCTCAGGGTGCTTCAAATATACTAACCACTGTTCCACACTTGGCAGCTGGAATTTCTAGGAGTGAGTGAAAGCTTTGATAAGAAAAGCCCAAGAGAAAGGGGGAGGGAGAAGGTACTGGCCTGAGGGAGGAGCACAGCAAGCACCCCGCATCCTGTGACCCAGCACTTAGTCCTTGATTTTGGGCAGGTTCAATCTGAAGAGCTTATCTTGCCCAGGAATCACAGCTATTATGCGGGATTCCACAACCTCAGGACACCAAGACGGCAGAATTTTGTTGGTTTCTTTCTTTTTTGTTGTTTTGTTTTAAGGTTTCTCTGTGTAGCTCTGGCTGTCCTCGATCTCACTCTATAGATCAGGCTGGCCTTGAGCTCAGAATTCTGCCTGCCTCTGCCTCCCGAGGGCTGGGGTTGAAGGCATGTGCCATCACCTCCTGGCAGGCAGAATTTTTATTAGTTTATTTTGAGACAGGGTCTCAGGTAGCAAAGGCTGGCCTTACACTTGCAATGTAGCCTAGGATGACCTTCTGATCCTCTGCTTCCACCTCCCAAGTGCTGGGATTAAGAGCATGGACCATGGGTTTTATGCAGCACTTGGGGTCAAACCCAGTACTCTGTGTACGCTAGCCAGCACTCTACCAACTGAGCTACATTCCCAGGTCCCAGACATGATTCTAACACCCGCCTACTTTGCTAGTTAAGTACTGGGATTTCTGAGGCCAGGGAGGGAAGGAGACAGAGGATGGTAGTAGCAGCAGCAGCTAACTTGAACCCATCTAAAACTGATGTGTATGATCTTCTGCATGTTCCCACTATTACGAGGCTGCTGCTATTATTACATTTATTTTCTTCCAGGCTGAGAGAGGCAGAGCTTGGGTGACCCTAAAGTATATCCATGGCAGCCACTTCCCTCTGCTTCCCCCTGGTAGGAATGGTGGCTTTAGTCAGTGCCCTCTCTCCTCTGCTCTGAGACATCATGAGGCTCGCCCAGGACTGAGCAGAGAAGAAATGGATGTCCAAAGAACCTAGCAGGAGAAAATCTGCTGTCTTCCCTCTGGAGCCCGGCAGAGAGGACAAATAAGAAGAGAGACTCACGGTTCAAGGCTGTTCTGTTCTGGTTGGTTTTTGTTTTGTTTTCTCCCCACGAATACACTTGGGACTGGCTGCAGATCCCTGGAGGCCCAGTGGAGAGGGTGCAGCCAGATGGCCACCGTCTGCTCAGGGGCTCCTGAGAATACTATTTCAGAGCCCCAGGATCACCCCTTGGTCCAAGAGGCCTCACGGGGCATGCTGGTAGTGGGAAGCATCTTTCCCAGAGCCCAAGCTCCACCGACATTTGCTAGGCTCTCAGAGGAAGCAGCAAGATATGACAAAAGCTTGGTTCTTCCCTCCCAGGGCTGCACAGTCCCACCTTCCCCAAGGCTTAGGAACAGAGACAGGACCCAGCCTTTACTTCTGCCCACCTGTGGCTGTCTTAGAATAACCGTCGTCTCATGCTCCAAGTTTCTGTCTTTGTTTTTGGCTTGCTGCTCCTCTTGTTTGAATAGATGAAAAAGTGTGTTTAGATTATTCGGCTCCATCTGTCAATAGTCACCAATATGAACTGCCTGTCCTACAGAGGCCAGCTCCCTCACTGTCCCCTTAGAAAACAAATGCCATCTGTGAGCTCAGGCATTGCCAGCTGCTGCCACAACAATCCCCTCTGGCTGAAGGCTGCTGGGTATTTTGATGGAGAAGGCTTAGTACTCCCCAAAGCCAGGGAGGACCATTCAGAGCAGGCCCGTCTTCTGTGTTCCTTCAGTGAGCTTGGGGCCTGTTATGAACAAGGATCTTAGTGTGTTTGGTGTTGCTGTAATAGAACACCACAGTGGACTCTATTTCTTACAGCTCTCGAGGCCAGGAAGTCCAACATCAAGGCGCTAATACCTGGTAAGAAGCGTTTTGCTTTGCCCTAACATGACAGAGAGAAGCTCAGGGCAGGACAGAGCAAGCATGCCAGTTATGCCAGCTTGAGTCTGTGTTCTTCTTCTTCACATAGTTTTTTATTGAATCTTTGGAAATGTCATATCATGTACCCCAATCCCACTAATTTCCCAGCCCTTCCATAACCACCCTCTACCTTGTGACCCCCACAAAGAAAATAAAAATAATAAAAATTAGAAAAAGAAAAGAAGAAGAAAACAACCAACCAACCAACCAAAACAAAACCCAAAAAAACATCTCACCAACCCCTCTGGGCAATGGCCTACTCCTCTATCAACCACATCCTTCTATGCATGTACCATTCCGTTCCTCCATCTTCCCTGCCTCTCCATCACATCTTCACTAGTTGCAGCATCACTGGAAGTTGCAGGGTGTTTTACAGTCTACCCTTTTGCCCAAACGGCTTCACTTGCAATATTCATTGCAATGAGTCATTAGCCTGGTTCAGGGCCTTTTGCTCTTGCTACACTATCAACACTGGACCCCCATAGAGACGATCAGATATCCTGCTGTTGTCCCGAGTCATGGAGATCTACAGCTATGGATCCACAGGACTGACCCCTTCACATGCTCCAGAAGCTCATGGATGGGGAAGGTGGTGGGCTGGGCTAACTCAAAGCCCTAGATCTGAGCCTGGTGAGTAGCTGAGTTGATTAGCCCACCAGCTCTCCCACACCCATGCCATCGGGGTTGTCTTCTTATAAGGCCACTAATGCTGTCATAGGGGCCCCACCCTCACGACACCACTTAGTTCCAACTGCCTACCAAGGCCTCAGTTCCAAATATCATCAACATGAATTTGGGGATTAAATTTTCAATGCATGGAACTTGGGGGCAATCCATTCCATCTGAGGTGTGGAGAGAGCCCACCTATCAGCTCTACCGGGTACACTGCTCTTGTCTAGACAGATAATCTTGCTCTTTTTGCCATTGTTTGCCACCAGAGCCACTGCTAGATTTTTGCTCTGAATAAACAAGGCACTTGGCATCGAGTCACTACCTTCTCTATGCCTCCAAGCCTCACCACACCCACAATCCTCTGGGGTCTTGCTGACCCCAAACTTAGATTCCCATTGACCCTGAGGAGAGCAGACTGGCTGAGCAGAGCTGCTTTCCTCGCCCTGGTTTTGTTTTTCTTCCTTTTTCATTGAATCTATTTGGTCAAGTACTTAGCATTCATTCCTGAGTCACTTCAGAACCCAGAAGTGCAAAGACAAGTCTACCTATTATCTGCTGTCATGGATATTGCTTCTCTGAGGCAAAAGAGAAAGTCCTGGGAGCAAATGGTTACAGTGCACTGTTCTGAGACCTCAGGTAACATCACATTAAGGCCAACTAAATTCTAAGAGGACTGATTGTAGACTGAATGGTGGCACATGCACTTGGGAGGTGGAGGCAGGGGGATCATGAGTTCTAGGTCATCTTAGCTATGTAGGGAGTTTAAGGCTAACCAAGACTACATGAAAGCCTGTCTCAAAACCCAAATAAAGCAACAGGAGACAGAAAAAGAGGTTGAAGAAGACAAGATGATGTCTGATTGTCTCATGATGTGTGGCTAAGAGAAAATCTGAAATGAAATGAGTAGATGAATGTTCAGATCTTGAAGAATGAGAAATAATCCTCTGGGCAAACACGTTCCTGGTGAGACCAGAATAGTGACATGCAAATGAATATTCCAGGCAGAGAGGACAGGGTGGAGGAGTCAACCAGCATCCTCTGGGGACAGAGGATGGAGGAGAGGGAGAGCTGGGTGGATCATGAAGCCATGGAGGTAGGGGTGGAGTGAGAGGGGGTGTCTTTGGTGAACTGCAGGCCACCAGCTCTAATGGCAGAGAGTTACTGGTATCAATAACTACGATGGAGAAATATCTTTAAAGGTGGGAGAAGATACCAAATCTGATTTTAGACACACTGGGGTTCAGGAAGGTTGGCAGGAATAGGTGGTAAGTGTTACTGCCTCATGTCTTACTGTGAGCACTCTCCCATCTCATTCTCTAGTCTATCTGCTACCTTCAGAGTCAGATCCACGTAACTCATTGGCTCACTGATGATCTCCAGTGGAATGGCCTGCTCCCTTCAAACATCTCACATTTAATATGTTGTCCTGTCCTCTCCAAAATCATTTCTCCTCATGGATCGGGGGATAGCCAGAAGTTGGATTTCATCTTTGACGTTCCCAAAGTAACTTTGGCTGTTATCTCAATACAGCTCCTACATGCTCCTGCTCTCTGCTACTCTTTCTTTCTCTGGCCCTTCCCCTGGTCACCTGGTCTTTTCCATGGGACAACTGCCTTAGCCTTCCTCCTCCTGGTCTGACTGGACTCTTGTTGATTCTTCTCAGTCACCGGGGATCTATAGATCTCTATATTACCCAGTTCCTCACTGGACTGCACATTCCACAGAAACAGAAACCACCTGAACCCACTGTCATCCCCACTGCTTAGGATGTGAGGATCTCAATAAACATTAGTGGAGCAGACAAGCGACTCTAAACATGCAGGCCCAAGCCCGCCACTCTGCCTTAAGTCTGTTCTCTGCCCTTCTGGCCCTCTGGCCCCAGTGCAATTCTTCAGCCCCCGGTATTCATCCATTTCTCTCTGCTTGGCTTATATTTTTGCTTTAACCTCCTTGCAGTTCCCAAAGCAAGGAGGCCAACAGTTGTTAAGGTATGATTTGTAGATTTCTGGGGGTCCTATGCACTGGGTCAATAAACATAAGTAAAAGATCCATTCAAGATGCATGAAAACCAATAGATTTTAAAATAAATGATATAAAAGTATACTGGGCCAGGCAGTGGTGGTGCACGCCTTTGATCCCAGCACTTGAGAGGCAGAGGCAGGCAGATCTCCGAGTTTGAGACCAGCCTTGTCTACAGAGCGAGTTCCAGGACAGCTAAGGGTACATACACAGAGAAACCCTGTCTTGTAAAACCACACACACACACACACACACACACACACACACACACACACACACACAGTTGTGATTCCACAGTGCCACTAATCTAACACTTTCCATTTCAGTGTGGTATTGAAAGAGAGTGCCCTGCAATGTACAAGGCTGGTAAAGGACCAGTGGCCTTCCAGCCACATATCTACGTGATAGATCTAGGAAGACTCAAGTGAGGCAAACAGGAAAGCCCTTCACCACTTGACTGTGAAGAGAAGAGCCTCCTCCATGGTGGGTCCTGGGAACCTTGGCTGCCCCACCCTAGCTTGGACTCTGCTGTGTGAAGCTGGGTTTTCTTTATATGTTTCAACCCAAAGCACAGACAACAAAAGCTAAAATGCAGATGTGGAATCCAGCTGTCTTCTATTGAATAGGAGATGAAAAGGATTTTTTTTAAATGTGAAACAATGCGACTCTTCTTACTGTTTTATGGTTTGGAGAACATAGTTATATGCATCTTAAAATTTATGTTAATACTTAATAATGTTACTTTATTTATCTATTTGTTTTGAGCCAGGGTCTCACTCTAGGACACCCACTTGGGGAGATGTCAAAACATACAGACTCCCCAAGTCCAACGTATCCCAGAAACCCTGATTTACAAGGTCAAGGCAATGAGACTCTTATGGCCAGAATTGGGAATTCTGAGAGTTAACAGGCTGTAATATCCTGGAACACAGGGTTATTCTCCCCGTGGCCTGCGAAGATGGTTCAGTTGGTAAATTACATGCTGTATAAACATGAAGACCTGAGTTCAAACTCCAGCACTCATACAATGCACTGAGGAGTGTGCACTTGAACTCCCAGCAGTGAGGAGTTGGAGGTAGGCAGCTGTCTTTGGGGCTTAAGGGCCACTCAGCCTCACCTAAGTGGTGAGTCCACATCCCAGTGAGAGACCGTGTCTCAGAAAACAAGGTAGATGGTTCCCGAGGAGTAACACCTGAGGGTGAGCTCTGGCTTCTTCCTCATGCTTATGCCCACATATGCACACACACACCTCATGACACATATATATCTACACAACAACGAGGATGTCTATATATACCTAGAATGAGGCACAGAGTGGCGCCCAGCTCCACAGAGGGGCACTGAGAACTGCGAGCAGACTTCCTAATCCCAGTTTTTGTTGTTGCGGTGTTAGGGATTACCCAGGGAAACCCAGGGCCTCCTTATGGTTGGGAAGAGCTCTGCCTCTGAGTGCCACTCCAGTTCTCAAAGCACCACCCGACTTGGGCTATTCTCTCCGTTCAACTGCCACGCTGATCCCTACACTGTGGGCCTGGATCTCCTCAGGAAGCACCCAGAAAACTGAAGACACGTTCTACCAGAAGCCAGGACAAGAAACTTTCCCAAGCAGAGGTATAGAACCCCAGCCACGAGCCAGATCAAGAACAGAAGCACCAGAAGGCAGAGTTTTAAACAAGCCTGGAATATCAAGTGACAATGGGGGGCTGATCTGGCAACTATTCTTCTGTCCCTTTCTGGACACTAATTACCAGAACTTCCCAAGGAGGATTTTGTCAACCAAAGACATCTTTAAAAAGATTTTTTAAAATTTTATTTGTGTGTGTGTGTGTGTGTTTTGCCTGTGCGTATGTCTGTGTACCATGTGTGCCTGGTGCCTACAGAGGACAAAAGAGGGTGATGGATCCCCAGGACTGGAGTCATACATGGTTGTAAGCCATCACATGGGTTCTGGGACCCAAAGCTTGGTCATCTGCAAGAACAACAAGTACTGTTAACTTCTGGGCCAACTCTCAAGCCTCCATCTTTGATAACCATCAATTGTACTGATCCAGTCATTTCTATTATTAATATCATTTTTATTCACATATTTCTTCATTCTCTCAGTTCTTTCCTTCTGTTCTGGGAAGATCTTCACCCACAGTGTCCTTCCCTTCATGGTTAGACAGCTGGAACCATTTCTAAGGCCAGGAAAGAGCAAATTAACCATGGAGGGGGCATCTTACTAGATCCACAACTGTTCCATCCACAAACACCCAGCTCTGTTCCAGATGGAGTATGTCTACATCCCCCCAGAATGCAGTGGCAGAGTGATCAATGTGCTGCTGGGAATAACGAGGCCGAAGGGAGGCGTAGCTCTAATGGAATAAATACATCTCTGGTAAATCTTCCCACCAAGATGCCTTTATAACTAGAGACAGCCACTCTGTTCCCCATGGCCACTGTGAAGGCTGACAGGCTTCTGTATTTCCAAGGGAGCCATCTCTCCTCCCTCCTCTGGCTTACCACCAGCAAGCAGGCATTCTCTTGGGCCCAGGAAGTAATTAAAGCTTCAGGGGCAGGTGGAAGGCAAGTAGGGAGGGAGCCAGGAAGACGGGAGGACCATACATTGGCAGTGTTGCCATGCTGGCCTTGGTCCCCGATTCCCAGTGACAGCCGAGCATCCACACTCACTTGTTTTTATGGAGATGGAGAAGAGCTGAAGGCTTTGCTTTTTGCCAGCTTTGACACCTCTCTGCTTTGCACATTAGCAGGCTCACCGCTTGACACCATGTCTAATCCATCCACTGTTCAGCAGAGGTGTCAAGAAAACTTGCTGGAGATACTAAGGACCCAATTATAGTGCCCAGCTTACACTTGGATCTTGACAGATGCTGGAAGCTTTTTAAGACTGTGGGATGATTAGTGCAGACCTTTCCCCGGCTTGCAAGCAGCCTGGAACCCTTGCACCCGCTTTTTCCAGCATCCAGTGTATCCTTAATGAATGGCCCTTCCTGACGTGGCCCATGGGGCTGTTAAAGGCTCAGTGATAAGGAAGCTGATGACCAGCAAGGAAAGGTGACTTGCTTGAAATTATACTTCAAGCTGGTAACAAGGTTTGCTTCCTTAGGAATCAAGCTCAAAATAAGAAATCTAGGCAGGTCAGAGCAAGAGCAGCAAGCCAGTCTGAATTTGTTGGATGAGTAGAAGAACAAATTAAGGGGAACGCTGTCCAAATCGCAGTGGTGCTGAGTTCTGGCACAATTACTCTGCCTTCTGCTGTTTGTACACGAAGGCCAAGAAGTCTAAAATAGGGTCTCTTAATATCACTTCTTTTCTTAGTTTCTTTCTTTTTTTTATTTTATTTTATGTGTATGAGTGTTTTGCCCACATGTATGTCTGTGCATCACATGTGTGCTTGGTGCCTGAGGAGGCTAGAAAGGGGCTTTTGATCCCCCAGGACTGAAGTTACAGATGATTTTTAGCTGCCATATGGGTGCTAGGACATGAACTCAGGTCCTCTGGAAGAGCTGAGCCATCTCTCCAATCTCCCCTTCTTGAGCTCTTAATTGGGGTGTACCTCCCTAAAGACGGAGCTAATACGTGGTATGCCGGTTGTATTAAGGAAAGATGGCAGTGGTCAGTGGTGACTGAAATTGTCAAATGGAACCAAATCAAGTCAAATCATCTGACTAAACGGATTGAAAAAGAAAATCCCACAAGAAGTGGCACGGAACAGGTATTATTTCGGGAGAGAAGTGTCCAGGGTTGTGATGGAGCAGGAAGTTCAGTCATCTATCCAGATATGAATGTGCACTTGATACGCTGAGAAGCAGAGCTTTTCACATGGCCCCTGAGATGAGCCCATATGCCTACCATGTGGATTTGAATGGGATCAGATCAAGGATTTGACCTACAGAAGGGGTTAGGTCTTGACACCCGTCTCTCCCCCTGTTCTCGTGATCAGCTTAAAGTTGGAAAAGAGGATATAGGGAAATAAAAGTAGCTACTGATGCCCACTGGAATAATTTTCTTAGGCAAAGATGGAATTTTTTAAGAAACTATTTTTAATACTTACTTAAGCATTAGCAAGAGGGGTGAGAGAGGTATTTAGGAAAAGGACAGTATACACCCAAGACATACATGAAGGCTTCTCAATAGGGAGGGCCACCTGCCCACTGGGGTTTAGACTGCCGGTTCTATAATGGGGAGAGGTTTTTGAACATGAAAGCAGAAGCTAAGTCTGAACTGGGACTCACCCTTTTTTTCTTTTATTCAGACTTGTATTTACTTAAGAAAAACAGCCTGAAAAACTCAAACTCAGACATCGAAGCTTATGGATTTCTCCCAGCTGCACATATCCATATTAGTCCTCTCTGATTAAACTATAATCCCGACTCTCTGCTTGCTCTACTTACAGAACATGGACATATATCATCTAAGGTCTAGAAAGAAACCTTGAGACCTCCCAGTTCAATTCTCCATCTGAAGGGGAGCCCCCCAACAGCAGCCACAGCAGCAGGCACCTCTCTCTGAACCCCACAACAATAAAGAGCTCGGGTAATTACTTCCCCATGCAACCAGCTTATCAGAGATACCAACTGTGAATCTGCCTCAGAACTGAGCCCAAACTACCTTTTAAAAATTCATATGCCTGGGCGCTAACTCTAACTCAGTTTCCTGAGGATATCCAGAGTAGTTTTGTAGAAAGCCCTGGAGTCCTGAATGAATGTGTATTATTGATACGGGGTCAGCCATATCACGGACCATAGCCTCAGACCTGTGGGAAAATGGTAAAGCCCCTTCCTTGCCCCAAGGTGAATCTCAGTAGGATGGCAAAGTCTTCCTCTGGTGCTCGTGTGGATATTGTGTATAGAAAATGTTCACCATAGACCCCACCTATATTTATGACCTGAAGATTGATCCCTTACAGAGACTGCACCTACTAAGATCAGCTAAACCTGACTCCTTGTTCAGCATGTATAATAGCCCTGACTCTGTTTATTTGTATAGAACACTCCACCTCCTTGTTCACCCATGTACAATAACCCTGACTCCCTCGTCAACTGTCTGTAATAAACACATTGCGCTTCCAGGATGCTGTGGCTTCTCCAATAGAAAACTCACCCTACTTGATCCCGACTTCTGTAAGCCTGTGTGCTTGTATTTTCTTCATTCCCTCACCACCCCAGTCAGGTGTGTCCCTGGAGCTGTGCAAAAAATGCAATGGAGTTTTATTGTACCTTTTCTATAGCAACCTTGCATGTGAGTAGACCACTCTCTCACTTTCCCAGCTGGATACTGTCTGGGCTCCAAGTGACTAGTTTACACATCTGTGGACATTCTTCAGACTGTCAATATCCTTCTTAAAACTGGGGTCCTAATCCTGGGTACAGATCGACCAACCTATTTGTATTTACTGTGCTCAGGCCAACCTGGAAGGACAGGCAGTACTCTGGGTATTTGAGGTTCAAAGGATGCTTGATCCATGTGAAAGTCAAGCTGAAGGCTGTTTTTCTAAGAAACTCAAGGCTAATCACCCTCCAGTGCTCAAGGTCATGCCAGCAGGGTAGGAACTAGGAGGGAAAGGGGCCACTCCTAATGAGGGTTGAACTCCTGACCTGGAAACAGGATTCAGATCTCTGTACTGACGGCTGCTGTGTGGAACGGTTGTGTGTGTGAGTGGGTGAGGGATCCATTTTAGTTGTTGTTGATTTCACCCACAAATACTCAGAAAATCAGTGTCTGCATCATTTTATGTAAATCCAGACCCATCTGTCACTGTCTATTGTAACTCCAGACTGTAAATTTTTGAATACATAGCTGTTAGTTTCTTCTCCAAAGGCATGTGGCTCCATCCTTTAGAAATGTCTGGGGACTGGAGTTTTTAGCATAACATGGGGCCGTTAGGCTCTGGATGATGTTGAGGTTTATAGTCATCATCCAGGATATGTACAAAGACTTCGTATCATCTCAGACCCATGAGAGGTGAACAGGAGCCCTGAAGGACTGCCTCACTGTTCTCCCTCGGCCATGCTCCAGCCACCCTGCTGCCCTTCGGACTGTGCTGCCAGCTTGGATCCTTTGCCTTCTCAAGGCTCCCTGCCACACTGACCGCAGGGTAGTTTTGTAACTACCAGCCCAATTTCCCTCTTCCTCGAGTCACCCTGTTCTTTCTGCTTTCCCCCAGAATCACGGCAGTTGGCAAGAGTCTGATGTAAAGTACCTCTGGAAGACAATGGGCTGCTATTCTCTGTCTTCCCTCTGTAGACGTGAACTTGATGTTGGTCTGCTTTTCCATCTGGGAGAGTGGTGGGACTTTTCTTCTCTGAACTCCAGAAGCTTCCAAGGGAAGTGACCATTTCACCTACAGACTAATGGATTGGGATTCTCAGAACCTTACAATTTCCCGCTGCTTCCAGCCAGGCAGATTCCAACAGCAGCGATCACGGACTGCTTCTGGTGTGCTGGCCTACATGTACACAATCCTCCAACAGCCCTGCCAGGGTAACTTTACAGATGGAGTGAACTTGGGTAAAATTTTCAAGATCCTACCCTTGTTTTCAAGACCTGTCTGTTCTCTACAGTCCCTTGGCACTTCTCTTAGAATCATACTTCATCCTTAAAGAGAAGCCTGCGTCCTTGACTTGCCCTTGATTGCTTTGAAAGTTTAAAAAGGCAAGCATTTTCAAATGCTAGTTCCTTGTCTTCTCCCCACAATCCTGCACTGGCACGAAGTTAATGTCTTTTGAAGATGGTTTTAATAACAATGTATGCTTGTTCACTATAGCTCTTTTTATTCAGCTCACTTTCATATTTCTTAGTTCATCCATCCTCTCAGCCACTTTGCAAAACTGACTAGAAAGTATCATTGTATGTTTCAGAGGCTAGGGAAATGGTACAGTTTGAATAGGAAATGTCTCCCACAGGCTCATTTGTTGGAGGAAACATCAGGAAGTGGGGTCCATTGGAGGCAGTAAGTCACTGGAGGCATACCTTTGAGAGGCAAATCTTTTCTGAGGTCCCTTGCCTTGTCTTCATTTCCTGTCTGCCACTAGGTGATCTGTTTCACTCTACCACAGGTGACAATGATGTGCAGCTTCACCCCAGGCCCAGAGCATGAAGCCAGCCGACCACAGATGGAAATCTTTGAAACTGTGAGCCAAGATGAGTAATTCTTCCTTACGCCATTTATGTCAGGTACTCTGTCATGGCCAGCAGAGGTCTAGACAGGCTTATGTCCAGGGGACATACTTAGGGTTTCCGTAAATAACCACGAATGCCACTTTCATCTGCAGGCTCCTGCTAGGCCCTCTGAAGTAATACCTCCCTCAGCCAGCTCTTCCAGGTGAAGATTTTGAGTTTTTCAGGACTCTCTCTGAGATACTGACCATCCCTTGAAATGATGCTTACTCCAAAGAATAAGATACAGGCTCTCTCCTGCCTCAGTCAGGTCTTTGCTACCTGTAGTGCGAGACCCACTTACTGAGCAGTTGTTACAGGCCATGGCCTTGCTCTTACCTAGCCAAGTTTGCAGATGAAGGGATGACCACTGAGGAGACGAGGGGTCTTGACCAGATCACATAGATAGCACGTGACGACCTGCATCTGGATCCCACTCTGAGTTTGGGGATTTAAGTCAAGTCTGTAGATCTGGGCTCCAGGTGTGTTGCTGTAGCTTTAACAATCACACTGCCAGAGCCCAGTAACCAGTGAAAAGTCCTAGGTATCTTTCCCATAGGCTGAGCTTAGTACAGATGTCCCCACCAAACACAAAATAATTTTTGTGCTAAATGCAGGAATTTATTCATTAGGTCTATTATATTTTATAAAAAAATCTTATAATGGCTTTATAGTCACAGAGGAATCATGAAACTGGTATAGACATAGTATATAGCAACCTATATACACACAGTCTCCCCAATTATTAAATTTACTTACATTGTAGTGTATTATATTTTCATTATTAGGGAACCAATATTGATATTTTAGTATTCAAAGCCTTTCATATATTCAGATTTCCTTAGCTTTACCTAGGACTCCATCTATCCCTAGGATTCTATTTCTTTCAATTGTGTTTAGGCTCTTTTGGTCCATGACTGTTTCGTAGACTTTCTTTATTTTTGATAACTGGGGCAGTTCTGAAGCTTCCTAGTCAGGTATTCTGAAGAATGTCCCTTCGTGGGCATTTGTCTCATGGTTTTCCTCACAGTGAGACTGGATTTGAGGGAGGAAAACAATGGAGGTGCTGTACCATCACATCATATCAAGGGTACTTAGCACCCATGTGTCTTGTCTGCAGATGTGACCCCACTCACCTGGCAGTGTGTAGTAGGTTTCTCCACACTGTGGAGCTAAAGAGGAAGGAATGTGGCCAGGAGCAGCCACACTTAAGGAATGAGGCAAGTGCTCGGCCCCCTTGAAGGAATATCTACACAAAGTACCTGTTATTCTTCTGCCCATCTCCATTACATTTCACTCAGCATGAACCCACCATTTCAGGTGCTGGAGACCTGTTGGAACCCTGGTACTGTGCCCATCTAGTAATTGAACTTTCCCAGGTATGTGGTAACTGTGTCTACAGGCCTGCCTTCTGTCACTTAGAAACACACCGAGAAAGTCAAACCTGGAGACCTGTGCACATGCCACCTGCTCAGAGATTCTCTTGATATGGCTTCTGGCCATTTGGCTAAGACCAAATGCCAGGATCCTCTTGACACTTGGGGAGAACACCTGGAACTCTGTGGGGGGCATTACTGAAGTCACAATTTCATTGTTGTCCATGTCACATTTCTCCATTTATCTACAAGGTGATAAAGAATGACTCCATTATCTTTCTGAAATGAACTACATGCCAATGGCACTTCCTTGATATTCTAGGGGGAAAAAGTACCCTACTAAGAAAAGGGAATCATTTTGATTTTGCTTAATTTATTTAGTGACCTCCTACTGGCTTCCGGGTATGACTTCTCTTCCATCTGAAGTCACCGTCTAATTACTATGCCATTTGGTTTTAGAGTTTTATCAGGCTGACATCAGTGCGGTCAGTGTAGAGCCTTCGGGACCTTCCTCTGGGAGTCCTCTCTGTTCCTTGTGGCATCTCAGCGATGATCAGCTGCTCACCGGTAAATCCTTTTGGTGTCACGACTTCAAGGGCCTGGGTCTGGAGTCTCGACCTCCTCTCTGAATGCTAGATCTGCACTTGCTGACAAGTCAGAGTGAAGCTCATTCCCTTTGGAAGGGAAGACAGGAGCAAAACAAGGGGCGAGCATTTCTGCGCCCCTCTCTTTTGCAGAGGAGACGTTCCCCTCACGGGTGTAGGGGTTACGTCCCTCCCCTGCCCTCCAGCACCTCCTTACTCCCTCTGTTAGCCAGGCTTTTGTATAAAGCTAATATTACATCATCATCTCCAAGGAGCAGTCCTTTACCTTTTTCATTTTTCCTGCTTGAGGCATTACTTAAAAATAACAAACCACATAAAGGCTAACCTTTATTTAAGGGTTTAATAGTCAGCAGAGGAGAGCGAGGGCATTACCAGCAGGAAATGATAATAATCTTAATAATGATGGCTAAAACATGTTGAACCAAATGTGCCAGGCACCAGGCCAAGCATTTGACATGAAGTATTCTGTTGTTTTTTAAAAAATAATAACCAGTTAGGATCGATAGCCTCCCTATTTTACAGACAAGGAAACTGAAGCTTAGTGAGATTCAAATCTGGTGGGTCTCTTAGTAATAGTAACTACAGAAACAGCAGGGTATAGTGGCACGCATCTGTAATTCTAGCACTCGGGAGGCCGAGGCAGGCAGATCACAAGTTTGAGGCCAGCCAGGACTACACAGCAAGACCCTGCCTTAACAACCGAAAGTAAGTACAGAAATATAAAGGTGACTTTTTCCCAGAAAAAAAGTTGATGCTTTAGTTTACATACCTGGATCTATTTGGGCTTCTATAATAAAATACCATAAACTATGAGGCTTATAAAAAATCATTTATCTGTCACATTTATAGAGGCTGGAAACTCCAAGATCAAAGTGCTGGCGGACATGGCGCTGGCCAAAGGCCTTTCCCTCAGTGTCTTCTTGCTGCATCCTCACGTGGTGAAAGGATCACGGGTCCTCCTTCACAAAGGCACTAATATAGAAAGGCACTAATATTATTCATAAGGATCCTTTCCTCGGGACCTAACCATTTTCCAAGGTGCCTGCCCCTGCCTCTCTCTCTTTGAGACAAGGTCTTGCTATATAGTCCCGGCTATCTTTGAACTCTGGATCCTCCTGCCTCACCCTCCCCAGTACAAAGAGTGCAGGGATGCTCCAGCCCCAGCCCCTTTAACAGTATAGCACTGGGGATCAAGTTTTAGTATATACATTTTGGAGGAGCATCAACACTGGGCATTGGCACGCCTCAGCAAGAAATTCCTGCAGAGCATGGTGTCCTCCTGCCTCTTCACATGGCCTGTGCTATCTCTATGCAGGGACTCCTAGAGGCATTCCTTATACCGACATTGGTTCTTTTGTATTAGAAATTTCCTTCCTACTTACTTACTTACTTATTTACACTGAGGCTCAAACCCAGGCACTCGTGCATGCTTGGTAAGCATTCTGCCACTGAGCTGAATTCCAGCCCTATAGTAGATCTCAACACAAGATACATCAATGTTTCCTAAATTTATACAGGAAACATTGTACAGATGTGAAGTGTGGTATGTGTGTCACTTATGGAAGAAAGGAACAATAGATTTTATTAGATTCTCAAAGAGGTTTATTATCCACTCTCCTTGCCCCATATAAAAATATATGCCATTTCTTCCGATGTCTTTTTCTGCAAGATGGACTATTTGTGACTGTGCCACAGACTTTTATTTCTTTATCCGCTCATCCACCCGAGCTCTGCTCCCTCTGGCCCCTGGTGTGGGCCTGGACCGCTTCCTGCTCAGCTGCACCTGTCCATTCTCACTTCAGTTGGGCTCGGGCTCACGTCTGTAGATACTTGGTGCGACCTGTCCTGGCTATAGGCCATGCCAGGATGACATGACCATCTACTCTGGGTCTGTAGCCCTACACTTTTTGTTCACTGCACAAATAATTCAGCAACTACAATGGCCAGGGGCAGTTGCAGACAGGGTGACGCCCCAGTGAACAAAACAACATAGACAATAACCTTGCTCTTGGAGAGACAGCATTCTTTTCCCTGCTTTTATTGAAAATAGATTCTTTTCTCACATAATACATCCTGATTATGGTCACCCCTCCTTTCTACTCCTCCCAGTTCCTCCCCAGCTCCCTTCTCATCTGGATCCACTCCCTTTCTGTCTCCCACTAGAAAAGAGCAGGCTTCTAAGGGATAACAGAAAATAAAAAATAGTACCAGGAGGAAGAATCCATTTTAGTTGTATGGTTTGGCCATAAGTAAGGACTACATTTATGTCACCATTATTGAATATATGTACTTTTTATAATGGCTGTGAAATACACTTTTTCCTCCCTGTGAAAAAATAATATAATAAGATAAAGCAAAACTTATCACATCAGAGTTGGACAAGACAAACCAACAGAAGGAGAAGAGCCCAAGAGAAGGCACAAGGATCAGAGACCCACTCACCTGCACACTTAGAAACCCCATAAAAACCACTAAATCGGACACCATAATGTACATGCAGAGGACCTGATGCATACTGGCACGGGCCCTGTGCAGGCTTCTTCAGTCAGGGAGCGGCATCCTCATCAACAAGCTGTTCTTCTGATGATCTCACTCAAGTCTAGACTTGGTTCTCCTATTTGTCTGTTCTACCTTTCAAGGGAAAGATTATTAGCGGATCAAGTTAAAAATTCATCACTTCTTCTGCTTTTAGCAGCCTCCTCTGTGCAGACTCTAATTAGGCACCGGCTCCAGCCCTGCCCCTTGTTCCTGTCCTTCTGCAGCTGGGTGCTGCTCTCGGGTCTGGTCTGGAAGCAGTGTGCAGCACACTTCCCTCAGGCCCTCCCCTCTGGGCCACCCACTCCCGGGCTCCCAGAGGGTCTCTCACTGTGCACTGGGGATTTCTGTATTCTACACTCCGGACCTCAGTTCCACCCAACAGGCAGGAGAGCCTAGGACGCTGCAAGTCCTCTTGCTTCCCTTTTGTTTATGAGCAGGTAACATAATGTCAGACCTCGGAGAAGGCAACTTCTCCCAACTCTCCACCTGCTACTCCCTGTGCCTACTTAGGCACATCTTCTAGCAAATTTCTTTCTGGAGGCTGGAGAGATGGCTCAGCAGTTAAGAGCGCTTGCGGTCCTTTCAAAGGACCCAAATGTGGTTCCCAGAACCCGCTCCAGGTGACCCATGAGCTCTTATAACTCCAGCTCCGGTGGATACGATGCTCTCTTCTGGATACACATAAATAAAAATTAATCTTAAAAAAAGCTCTTTCTATAGAATCAGTCTGAAAGCAGCTCTGGACAAGCTAATCAAGAGCTGCCTTCATGTGTACTGTGAGGACAGTAATGCCTAGGCGTTGGTGTAAAGAATGAATTAAATAAAGTGTCAACTGCAGTGAGGCCAGCCCAGTCTGCTCCCTGCCTTGCTCAGGCCTGCCTGCTCCCTCCAGGGCTCAGGCCCTTTTCTGGGGATCTTGTTCTCCATGTTGACTTTCATTCTAAAGTCTTATTTCAGTATCTGCTTGATTAGAGCTTTGTAAGAGAGAAAAAAAAAAAAAAGAATCTATAAGCACATCCTGAAGAAGTAAGAGTGGAAGGAGGCTTTGTCCAGGCACCCTAAAAACAAAGGCTCAGGAGGCCCGGAGAGAACTATTCACCCAGACACACCGTTTCCAACAGTTGCTGATACTCAGCCAGCCCCTGCCTTTAGGCCAAGGCACACCCGGTGCTTTGCTGTGCAGAGACAGATCCTGGTGAGAGGGAGGGCAGCTGGGAAGCAGAGCATCTGAGGGGCCATATGGGCATCGGTTTGGGTCCCGAACACTGGCCAGGAAGGGCCCAGGTGTTCTGGAGCCAGGGCTAATCCTGATAAGCTGGGTATTCACTGGGCCCACGGGACTCACAGGATGCCTGGCTGAAGTGCCAGTGGGAGGCCAGACTAGAACTATGCTCCAAACAGACCTCGTCTGTCTACTCTCCAACCAGTCTGGGTGCCTCTTTCAGCCAGTTGCTCCCCATGCTAGTGTCCCTATCGTCACAGGAGCAGGAATAACTCTTGATAGTTGTTGGAGTCTAAGAATGGAAAACCAAATGCCACTGTTCACAGGGAGGTACCAAAAAGGTTGTGAGAGAAAAAATACAAACAAAACAGTTAATGGTGTTCAGGCTGCAAAAGACCCATCTGGGTCTGAAAGAACTGGATAAAAAGATTTAAAAGGTTTCAGGTTCAGGCTAAGTCGAGGTTCCTAATAAGAAAAAAGCAGAAAATGATTCCCAGGAGAGGCGGAACCACTGGGGTTTCAGGAAGCAGCCAGTGAATGCATCAGCTCACTGCCAAGGTGACTGGTACCCACTTCCATCTAGAGTGGTGCGTGTTTGGCAGATGCACTTCCAGGTCAGTTTCATGTATGTGGTAAGTATAGGATGGACCGAGGGGCACTGCCAGAGAGGGAGAAAAAAATGGGAGAAACTGCAAGCTTGAAGTTTCCACTCAGGAAAGAAAAAGCCCAACTCTTCGGTCCTACTCACCACTTCCTCTGGTTTGGTCCTTGACTCATGACGGTCCTTGAGATCAATCGTGAAACAGACAACAGTGGTATACACAGCCTCTTGAAAATGGAGATGAGGCCAGGCTCATTTCTAGTACTCATATTCATAGGCATGAGTTGCCATCTTTGCAAGCAGATGAATGAATGATGCTCTGTATTGCACTGTCTAGATAGTGTTCAGCTGGGGCCCTCTTTATGGCTTCTACCCTCTCAGTTGTAGATTGGGTCTCAGAAACGTGGGAAAGCTCAAATGGAG
Source organism: Peromyscus maniculatus bairdii (assembly GCF_049852395.1). Classification (NCBI taxonomy): domain Eukaryota; kingdom Metazoa; phylum Chordata; class Mammalia; order Rodentia; family Cricetidae; genus Peromyscus; species Peromyscus maniculatus. The sequence goes on along the minus strand of NC_134857.1, from coordinate 85,974,397 downwards.
CTCAGGGATGGTGGAGGGTGGGGGCGGGGCCAGGAGAGGGATGTGGAGTCAGAAGCCCTAGAGTTTGGGGTACTACAGCAAGATCTTTGGAACTCCATTCAGCCAAAGTCCTGAGCACAGGACAGCTGGAGTGATTCTGATAGACTCCAGTGCCACTGCAGGCCCTGAAATGTGGACGTGGCAAGGGCCACATTAGTCTGGTTGATTCTGGCAGGAGGGCCAGATGGCTTGGGCCCCAAGCTCTGTTTTCAGAAAGTGGGGCAGGGCTCAGGGGCCCATAGGGAATCTAAAAATAAAGTCCGTCTGTTTCTGCTCCCTTGTGGAAACCTGGGTGGCCTCTGGGAACACATGCGCTATGGCCCTCCTTCCCTGAGTCCTGTTTTGGTTTGTACTGGGAGCCAGAAAGGCCCCCTCTGCCCTGCATTTCAGTGTTGTATGATGAAGCCAATGGTGCTAGGCATGGATGTAAGGAAGAACACAGTGAAAAGGACAAGAAAAGCTTAATCAAGAAATTAGAACCAAGGTGGGGAGATGGCTAGGAAGGTAAAGGCACTTGCCACCAAGACCTCAGTTCCACCCTCTGGAACTCACATGGTGGAAGGAGAAAACTGACTCCTGCAAGTATTCTCTCTCTCTCTCTCTCTCTCTCTCTCTCTCTCTCTCTCTCTCTCTCTCTCTCTCTCTCTCTCTCACACACACACACACACACACACACACACACACACACACACACACACACACCCCACCACCACCACCACCACCACCAGTAATAATAACAATGATAATAATAACAATAACAATGCTGCTAATAATAATAAACTAGAACTGGCACTGGGGAGATGGCTCAGCTGGCAAGCAAGCAGGAGGACCTGGCTTCCGACTCCCAGCACCCATAGCACAGCCAGGCACAGCCACACAGGTCTCTAAGTCTGGGAATGTGGCTGGGGGAGTGCAGGAAGGTAGATCTCTAGGGTTTGCTAGCCAGGCTAAGCAGATTAGTGAGCTATGGTTTCAGTGAAAGACTCTGTCTCAAAAAATAAGGGAGGGAGAGAGAGAGAGAGAGAGAGAGAGAGAGAGAGAGAGAGAGAGAGAGAGAGAGAGAGAGAGAGAGAGAGGCGGCAGGGAGGGCCCCCAACACTGACCTCTGGCATGCACACACGGATGCACACATATGCACACACACACATATGCACACACACATATGCACACGCACAGTCATCTCTGCTCCCCTCACTGTGTTGTCACTGCTCCTTTGGAGACCCTTTGCTACGCCATTTTAGAGGTACAGGGGTCCCCGTTAAGCAAACCCTCCACGAGCACCTGCAATTGTAAACATGAGCCTTTTGAACATCATGGTTTTCCCCTATATGCCCCACAGGGTTACACGCAGCACCAGAATCCATCGGTCCTTCCCTACTGTGTGCCCTGGTGTCTCCTTTGTGCCAATTGGGCTTTGGGACCATTATTAAATAAAGTACCCAAACTCAAGACTGTCCATACTGCAACAATTCCTCTGATAACTAGATAGCTACTCAGTGATCAACGTGGGCAGTGCATACCAGGCAGGATTACTGAACAAAGATACAATTTGGGCCCCGAGTGGGATGGATTGGCATGGCGGGAAATACCACGCTACTCAGATTTTAAGTTGCAATCCACGATTTAAACTTATGAACTATTTGTTTCTGGGATTTTCCAATGAATACTTTCAGATTGAGGGTGACTATAGGTGATAGGAATCAAGACAAGTAAAACCTCAGGTAAAGACTTCTGTGGATGGAGAAGGGACTGGGGTGGGGATAGTTTACTGGAAGCCCAAGTGTGGTGGTTTGAATAGAAATGCCCCCCCACCCCAGGTTCATATATTTAGATGCTTGGTCATTATGGAATGGTGCTACTTGAAAAGGATTACAAGGTGTGGCCTTGTGGGAGGAAGTGTGTCACTGGAGGTTGGCTTTGGGGTTCAAATGCTCAAGCCAGGCCCAGTCTCTCTCTCTCTTCCTGCTGCTTGCAGATCCACATGTAGAACTCTCAGCTCCTCCAGCATCGTGTCTGCCTGTACACTACCATGCTTCCCACCATGCTGATAATAAACTAAACCTCTAAAACTGTAAGCAAGCCCCAGTGAAACGCTTTCCTTTATAAGTGTTGCTGTGGTCATGGTGTCTCTTCACAGCAATAGAACACCGACTAAGACACCAAGTGTGGACGGGGTAGGGAGTGAGGCGAGAGGTTACTGTGCTGGATACCCAAGTGTTTCTAAACAATGTCTAAATCACTTCAGGCGGGCATGGATGGGGTCTGGAAATGGAGCTGGGTTGGGGGGCCAGGTTTCATGTTCCCTGGGATTTTGGCATATTTGAGGAGTCACAGCAAACATAGCTTTAGAGAGACACACAGCAGTGTTGAGGTGAGCACATCAGAGGGATTAGAGAGGCTCCACGCCAAGCAGGAAGCCCAGGTTCACAAGGGAGGGACGCCTCTCAGGTGGGAGCAAGGCCTTCATTTATTCACAAACCCTCTCCACCACCCAACAAGTTACAGCCAGTAGGTCAGGCACGTGAGTCAATGGGTGAGAACGCCACACAAAGACAGTGGGACACAGACACAGACTTTAGAGTCATTGCGTCTGGTCCACCTGGCCCAAATGGAAGCTCACTTTCAAAGAGGTGGTCCCTCTCCTCTACAACCAATGCTGCTTCAACATTATCCTTCTTGTATCAAACTAGAAGAAAAATCCTGCTTCTTAATGCTAGGCCCACATCTCTTCCGTCTTCCTCTTGGTCTCTATTATTTAATCAATTTCTTAGCCACTGCAAATCACATTTAGTCTCACTCTGTTCCAAGTCCCAATATTGTCTAGTCTCGAGGTGGACCAGTCTAGCAGCAGAATGGCCAGTTGTCCACTATCTTCTGACTGAAATAGTCTTCATTCTCACACAGATTTTTCCAGAGTGGACCCTTCTCCTCAACCCTCCTCATCCCCACATATTCACTTCAGGCAGAAGATCTTGCCTCTTATGTGCCAGAGAAAACAGTGGCCTCCCGCTTCTCTGTGCTCAGCACAACATCTACAGTGAAACGTGTCCATCAAGGCTGAGGAGAGCCTCTGCTGTGAGACCCAGCAGGTGCTCCTCCGTCTTTGAAGAGCAATGCCTTTGCAGCTCTCCGCAGCAGCATCAGACACTGTTAGGAACCAACCCCCCAACCAGATTGAAATTCAATTGTCTTTTAACTTTTGGGAAACAATTCTCTCTTGGTTCCCCTGCCTTCCAAATCACATGGTGTGTTCCTCTGCTCCACCTACAATGTAAGGGTTGCGGCCCCCGGTGCTTCTCACCTTTGACTCCATCCACTGCTGTCAGCATGCTGATGATGCCAAGGCTGGACTGCATTCTAAACCTTCTTCCTACATCACTCTCCACTGTTCTCATTCCTCACTGGGTCCCCATGGCCTTTAGCATAAATTCAGTCTTTAGGTGTGGTAGCAAGTCCCATTTTGTAAAAATATGTTCGCTGGCTTCTCTCCTCTCCTCTCCTCTCCTCTCCTCTCCTCTCCTCTCCTCTCCTCTCCTCTCCTCTCCTCTCCTCTCCTCTCCTCTCCTCTCCTCTCCTCTTCTCTCTCTCCTCTCTCTCTCTCTCTCTCTCTCTCTCTCTCTCTCTCTCTCTCTCTCTCTCTCTCTCTCTGTTTCCTACCAGTATATAGAATTATGGTGACCATATAATTTATCATTCTAACTGGGATTATTTGAGAGTGAATAGGGGACAATTTATAACTGAGCTGGGCCAAGAAATAACAAACCAGGACAGTTCCAGGCAGGCTAGGGTCGAGCCAGTCTACCTACCGTGCCCTTATTGAAATAGTCACTGTCCTCCCAACATGCTGTGGTCTTTCACCTCCGGGCTTCTGAACACACAGTTCCCACTTCCAGAACTAGCTTCTCTTTGGAGTTTTCCCCAGGTTATGTAAATAACATCTCCTCTGCAACCTTTGGTATTCTATGTTGTCCGTACTGATAAAAGAACGGTGGTAGATGTCACTCCACTGTGTACTGAGCTAGAGCGGGAAGCAGATTGGCAATGGTGCCAAGTGTAAGGACCTTGGTCCCGGACTACTGGGGTTGGATCTCAGCTTACTGGGTAGCCTCTTCTTGCCTGCTTTTGCTTCCAAGGTTCCTAAGAGGACAGTGGAAGCCAGTCTATGCAACATCTCCAGGAGCGCAGTTACCATCCATTACCCAGTCACGGCTAGTATTCATTCTGAGCACTCACTTGCTCCACTCCAGGCCTCGCTGAGCACTCTCCACATGTGACACATGCACCACCAGTCACAGCAGTTCTGTCAGGCCGGCATTAGAATAACTTTCATCTCACAGCTGGGGAAACAGCATCTTAGGGAAGCTTCTTGCCCTACGTGATAGGCAGAGGCCCAAGCTCGAGCTCTCTAGCCGCATGTACGATGCCTGGGTTTGCCCATTTGGCCTCCCTTCTTAGATTGAGGGTACTTTACATCTCGGCCTGAGCCCAGTGCCTGGCCCTGTGTCAGAGAGTGGGCAAAGGTGGTTGTGACAGAAAGCTGGCAAGGTGTGCTTATGGCCGACCCAAACAGAACACCAGGAAGGAGAGTCGTCAGGAGGCAGAGCTGTCTGGGGTGGGTAGTCGACATTACCATGGAGGGCTTCAGGGCCTTTCCACAGGACTGGAGCTTATATCCCAGGGACAGAAAGAAAGACTCTTCCTAGAGTTTGGGTTTTAAAAACCTGCTGGGGAGAAACAAGGATGAGAGTCTATCTGCCAGTGTGTGTGTGTGTGTGTGTGTGTGTGTGTGTGTGTGTGTGTGTGTGTGTGTGTGTGTGTGTTGTGACCGCCTGGGCTTCTCTCGTGCCTCTAAGATTATGGAAGCCAAGACAGAGTTTCAACATTTCCGTGTTCTCTTCTGTAGCAAAATCGGTAGGAATGGCTGTCCAGGCTGCCAGGGCCTTACCCGTGCTTTCACAGTAACTGAGCAATAAGGACCGTGTATGTGCACACAAGTGTGTGCATGGATGTGGGCTCCTGTGGAGGGGGCCGTCTAGCTGGGACAGGCGTATTAGTCCCCTTTTCTGAGGCCAACCAGCTGCAAATTAACAAAAAATATTCCTGCCCGGCCTCACACTGCTAAAGAGTAAATATAATTACCCTTAATCAATACAGACCCTTCAGCACTACCTAATGGCTGTCCTGGGCTTAATTGTTCACAGCAGCAGTTGGGGAGGGAGAATGAGGAAAGAGAGCATTCCAGCTCCCTCTCACCGGGCGTTCCCAGGTCAGGCAGAGGGGTCCACAGTCAAGCTCCTAGAAGCACTGTCTCAAGACTGCCGTGTGCATGCCCTGGAAAAGAAGTAGCAGGAAGCTGTGTGGCTGTCCTGTGGAGGCAGGAGAGCACCTCTGACTACCTTTCTCACTGCTGCGACAAAATACCTGGCAGAAGACAGCTAAGGGAGGTGGGGTTTGTTTTGGCTCACAGTGTTGGAGGGCACGTGATCCGTCATGGGGGGGAAAAGGCAGGGCAGCGGGAACAGGATAGTGCAGTAGGGTACACCTTCCCTCCTCAGCTACGGCTTTCTGGAAACCTTGTCACAGACACGCCCAGAGGTGTGTCTCTCCTAGGTGATTCTAAACCCAGCCAAAATGACAAGACGATCAACCGTCATTAACCTTTCCTAATTGACACTCAGATACCATTTTCTGCTTACGTTTCTCATTGCAACTTGGTTCCTGGCTTGGTTTCCTCTGTGACTATACTTCCTTTCTGTCCATCCGCCCATTCTTTTAGGGGCCTAACTCCCCATCCTGTGCTCCAGCTTTCTTATTTGAGCTATAGCGTCCTTGACTTGGGCACTCCACGTCTTCCATGGAGCTGCCACCCTGGTTGGGCGCAATTCCATCTTAAGGCAAAGGGCAGTCTATTTTCTTGCCAGTGGAACCAGCTGGAGAACCCCAAGCCTACCAGACACATCACTGCATTCCTTCCTGCTGCATCCGGGTACCTATAACTCCTGTCCTCTTCTGTGTAGATACAGAGGATGTAGGCTTCTTCTCCAGCCAACGCCTACTTATGAATGCTGTCTTCTTGGTCTAGCTCTAACAGGCCCTGAAGAGAATTTCAAATCCTTTGGCTCCCTCAGTTGGCCTGCTCTCTGCTCCCTGATCAGAGAAGCCCAAATTGCCTGAGTACCTAAGAATAGCAACGTCATTAGTGACTAAACAACCTGACAGACAGCACCCCATTCCCCACCCCTTGTTCCAGCATGCTTGGGGACACGTCTCCTGAGAGCTTCTGCTCCCTCAGGAATGCCTGGAGGCTGTGGCACCATCTGGGGACTCTCACAGCTAATCCACAGGCCTCCTCTCCCTTTGGAGCGTGCCCAAAGCTAGTTAACCTTCCTTTCCGTATAAAAGGCTAAGGAATGGAGGACCATGCTTGCTCTGCTCTCCCCACAATCTCTCCTGAGAGCTCAGGACATAGAGTCTGGTTGCCTGGTTGCGGCCTGGATGCTAGGTGGAAGACTCCGAGAGAGGTGGACCAAGAGGACTTTTACAATACGCCGCCGACATGGCTGAGTCAGAGTCGGGGCCACTGGGGAGAATGTGGTGGATCAAGGGGTTTTCTCCTGTTTGTTGAAAACAAACAGGAAGTGCAGGAAACGGCCCAGGGGGTGGGAGAGTGCCGATATCGCTGGGGGCTGGTTCCTAGTCCAAATGGCCCATGCACCTTGACATAAGGCGCAGGCCCCAGTGGCTCAGACTCAGTTGAGTGTGTGTCTCATATGCAGAGAAACCTTCTGCGGGGTTTGTGCTTCCTAGTGGAGATTCAGGGCTTTGGAGGGTCATAGTCAACACTGGGAGACCTCACATGTCTCTCATTTATAATACTATTGGGTTCCTGTATTACTCAGTTATAAATGTCCACCTAACCACTCCCACCAAGCTGATATTTCCCCCCCTACCCCCCTTTATCTATAAACTCCTAATCATGCTTTAAAACCCACCCTGGTTATAGTGACCCCTCAGAGGTTTACCCTGAGCGCTTAGTTCTCCGTCCCTGTGATTGTTCCTTTCTCTTTGTGCTGTGCAAAGGCTTTTTCCACAATGATGGACATCTTCAGACTCAGAGTTCATTTGTCTGCTTCCTCACTAACGCGGGGCAGCAATGTGTCTGATCAACTTTGTGCCTTCTGAGTCTAGCACGGCACCTGTCGTTCAGTAGCTGTTCGGTGAACAGACACACACATGAGGAGTCTTCCTGCCTAGCCTGCAGGATCTCTGTGGCTTAGGGACTATGTATCTTCTCAAATCGGTGCCATTTAATGCACCTACATGGGCTAGAGGTGTCATTGCTCCCAATCTCCTCATAAAGTCATTGGAACTCAGTGAACATCTCAGTGATTCCTCCTGGTGGATTAAGTCCCTCCCTGCTCTGCTCTCAAGCCTGTGTAAACATGAAGCATTAGGGTGTTTATTCCACTGCGCTGCAGCCAATTGCCTACAGTTCTGTCTCTTGCACTAGACACAAGCTCCCAGGGGACCGAACATGACTCCCGTTCTTCTTTATACTCTGAATATTGGCAGAATATTTCGTGTGATGTAGGTGCTCAGGACCTGTATGTGGAACGAACTGCTACCATGAGGTGTGACTATGAGGCCAGGAGTGACTCACAGGTGGATAGGGACCCTGGAATGAGAGTGCTGTGGCTCTGGGTTCTCCAAAGAGCCATGCTGGAGTCACTGCTCATCACGTGCTGAGCGCAGCAGAGCGCTGGGAAGGCTGGCAAAGATGACTGGCTCTAGGGTTGGCTCCCGCTAGCATCTGCTTGTTCCTGCTATTAAGCTTAAGGAACACTTGACCCATCAATCTCGGCAGCTGCCACTGTGTGGCCAAGTGACTATTTGTGGAGGTCATGGAATATGTGGGTCACAGGTGCAGGTACCTACTTTGGAAGACTGATGGAGCATTCCTAAGCATCCCTTGTTCAATATTAATCAGATACGCACTGTGTCTCAGTCCCTATTGCAGGTGCTGGAAGGCAGCACTTTCTGGCAAGAGGACCCGAGTGGTCAGTGGCTGTCAGGATTTGAAGGACGGTTTGTAAGGCAATGATTCAGTCAGGGCTGCACTAGCTAGGAACAATGGATGACCGGTGTCAGGAAAAAGATCCCCACTACCTTCAGAGAATCCCAGAGCTCTCTGTGGGGTCAGCTCAGGGACCTCCCTAGAAGGAGGGATGTACTTTCTGGACAGAGCCTGAGCTGCACAAACTTGGCCAAGGGTGCTGTCTGCATGTGCCTGGCCCAGGAGGCTACCAGCATGGTGCTGGACTCTGCCCTCGGCACCCCGTTTAAAAGGTAATCATGTTAATAAATATAAATTGTGGAGCGCATGCCTGAGAGCAAAACTGAAATGGAATCTGTAATCCAGACAGAGGGGAGCGCAGCTGCGCTGGGTTAATCACGCACACATCAAGCATATGGTGGTGCACCTCCAGACCAACAGGCTGAGAGCGTTCTCTGGATGCAATTAGGCCCTGCGCATGCATAAAGAATGAGTCCATGCTTCCAAAAGAAGAATAAAATTGCTGAAGTCATAACCTCAAGGCAGGGTAATTACAATCAGGAAGTCTCACCACTTGGTTTAAGCAGCATTCACACATCCCATTGTCCCACAGGTGACCCTGCCTACCTTGCCAGGTTCATGCTGAGGGGGTGAGTCCTCCATTTCCAGGCCCCTGTTCCCCCAGAGCATCTTATTCTTCTCCCAAATACTGAGCACCAGGTTTTCCAGGGTCATTTGAAAAGTGAAGCATTGCTTTTAGCATAGGAATGGCCAGCCAAGGGTTGAGGATGTAGGTCTGGTGGAGAGTGCTTGCTTAACATGTACAAAGTCCTGTATCAATGAGGTGTGGTGGCAGATGCCTGTAGGTCTGCACACTGGGGAAGTGGAGGCAGGAGGGTCATAAACTCGAGGTCATCCTCAGCTACATAGCCAGTTTGAGGACAGCCTAGAATACACAATCTCAAAAAAAATTAAAATTAAAATTAAAAGGCTTAACTACAGTGAGCTTGGCATGTTATCAGCATTACCTACAAATCCGCAGTAATTCGGCAATGCTAGGAGGTAGATGATAACAATAAATCTGCTTTTCAGATGGGAAAATCAGGGGTCAGGAAGTTATGCGAGGCTGCCAAACAGGCAGCCCAACATCTTTTCTTCGTGCTTCGCCACCTTGGGTAGGAATCCTAAGGCTTGAATTTCCAGGATTAGCACTCTAGGCGAGCCATTTCATCTTCCCTCTCTGGAAAATTTTGATAACAAAACTTGCCTTCAGGGTTGTTCTGACATGGGGATTAAGTGAACTCTCATATTCGAAAGGGACAGGCAGATCCAGACCCCACCCCCCACCCCGTTAATGTCTGGAGGCAGCAACACGTAGCGAGTGGGAACCCAGCTCCAGAACCAGAACCAAGTGGGGTTGAAGCTTGCCTCGCTTCTCTGATCCTACGCTCCCTTGGTTCTCATCTTTTCGCAAACGCCGCCTTGCTAAGGGTGTGTCTCCACATCCCAATCCTGGCACTGCACAGAACTGCTTTCTCTGTCTCCTACGCTTACCACCTGTGATAGTTAATCTTGACTGAATTGAGAAACGCCCAGATTAGTAAAACTCACTTCTGGTGTGTCTGTGAGGGTGTTTTCAGAGATCATTAGCTGAGGAGGACTCCAGCCCCACCCATGGGTTAACCTACGGATGGATTCGACGTCGTGGGACTGTTAATGGTGGCGAAGGGGTTGCTAGCTCTACCATGATGCTCTGCCTACTCTTTCCTCTTTCAAGCTTTCTCTTGGGTATGTATCACAGTAATGGAAAGCTAACTAACACATCACTTCTCATTTACTTCTCATTTCCCTGTTTATGTTCCCCATCAATGCTAAGCTCCATTCCAGGGAGGGTTATAGCTACTTACTTTGTTCACTGCCGATCTAGCATGAAGGACAGTATCTGGCAACGCCCCCCAAATATTTGCGAATGAATGACCAAATGATTAACTTTAACAAACCTTAGTCTTCTCATCAGGAAAAATCATCATCATCACCATCATCATTTCTCCTCCTCTTCCTCCCTCTTCAGCTCTTCCTCCTCCTCTTATTCCTCCTTGTGAGGATTACAGAGATTCTATCTAAAGTGTATGACTTTTGGTATCGGTACTTACTCCAAACATGATGGTTGTGAGGCAAACGACTTATTTATATTTTGTTCACTATCGTAACTCCAGGCATTAGGCAGATGCTTGCTTGATATCAGCTGAATGGATTTAATTGTTTGAAGGTTCTTTGAGGGTGGCAAAAGTATGGCTCTGTTGACATATGAGGCCCTGAGGTTTCTACACCAAGGCTGACATGTCCCACAGAGGGCCTCAGTCTAGTGTGCTAGACACCCACAGAATGACTACTTGCAAGGGAGGCACCAGCCTTGACTTGATTTGGAGCCCAGGGTTGGGAGGTCAGCTAAATTTGATGTTCAGATGAATATAAGTACTTTTTAAGTATAAGTATATTTCATGCAATTTTGGGGACAAACTTAAACTAAAAGGAAATATACGACATCTAATATTTTATTGACTAAATCTGGCACTTTAACTTTCTTCAGGGTATCCTGAGAAGAGGGAGGTGTCAGGAAGATCTCCTTGGCTTCAGCCTTCTCCTCCTCTGCAGTGACCATGGTGTTTGCACAAGGAATTTGATGATCTCTAAGACATAGTGAAAGGCAGGAGAGAAGCAAGATGTGTGGGGGTATGCTGAGTGTCTAGTGGAAGGGTCTGGGGGTGCGGAGAGGCAGGCATTGGGTGAGGTGGGCATCGTCTGGAATTCTGGATACCAAGAGTGACTGTACAGGGTCCCATGTGACAAATGTAGCCCCAAGTTGCTGCTTTTAAGAAACCTCCCATACTTGCAAATTTACTTCATCTCAGGGGTGGACATCCTTTGGTGCTTGGGAAGGCCTGGAGGTCCCTGAAGCATTGATATCTTGCTGACTCACTCTTAACTGGGGCTCCTGGTCTCTAGACGCAGGCCTCCTGTTTGAAACAGGGTGAAATGGGGCCATGTTGCACATGCTGTGCTATCTCTGAAGTACTTGGAGGATCTCCTAACATTTCCTAGGGGCTCTCTGTGCCTCTGGCTTCATAACAGTGGCACAATTGCATGCTTATACCCGTATGGCCTGGAGACTGTGTGTGTGCTCTGTTGTGCCCAATTCCAGCCAGGCCTGGCTGGACACTTTCATCACCATCACTGGGAGTCACTACGTAAAGCTGAGATCCCTAGGATGCCAGGGAGCTCAAGTGAGGCAAAGCCCTCTGAAGAATGAAACCTAGACTCAGAGCTCAGGTTGCAGCCTCCCTCAACCCCTCATGCCAAGGCCTCAGCTGCTCCTGACCGTGTGTGCAGTGGCCCTGGGTGGTCACTGGTATCCAAATACTAATCTCAACCCCAAACCACAGGCTCTATGGACAAGGGAGGCATGTTCCAGCAAGTGAAATCCAAGGGTGATGCTAATTGCTAATATCCCATCTATAATTACTTTTCACACCTTGGTTACATCTTAATGGTCCTCCTCAACTGAGTTTGTGTGTTATGCTAATGACCATATCCCAGGCTGGAAGGGGATGGCTTAGGGCAGAAGCTAGAGGTTGGATTTTCCAAAGCATGGAGCTTCTGGCACTTTTCTTCTGAACTGTGGGAATGGGGGAGTCTTAGGGAATGAATTGAAGTTGGTGACATTCTCTTCATATGAGTCCAGGAAGACACACTTCTCACCTTGGACCCTTCCCATAGCTCCACACCCATTCTGTGTCCACCACCCCAGATAGAGGCAGCTTGTTTTAAGGAGGGGCTTTTCTAGAGCCTGTGTGCAGAGAGGTGGGCAAAGTCCTCAGAAATAGAGGGGCAAAAAGAGCATTTATTACAACTGTAGGCTAAGTGTTGATTGGACGGAAGGAAAATCAGGAGGAAGGGGCCTTCTAGAGCAGCCCTGGTCTTCAGAGGCTGACAAAAGCCTAATGTAACCACTGGGAGGCAACTGAGGCAATCCTCTTGCCTCATTCTATTCCCTTTCCTCCAAGTTCTATTTTTATTTTTTATTTTTCTTGAGACAGGATCTCTCCATGTAGTTTTAGATCTCCTGGAACTTACTTATAGATCAGGCTGGCTTTAAACTCACAGATATCTGCGTGCCTCTGCCTCCTGAGTGCTAGGTGATTAAAGGAATGCGCCACCATGCCTGGCCTCCCTCTAAACTCTTGATGGGTTTTCCCAAAGGCCAAACTCAACCAGAAGCCAGGTGGAGAGGAATGGTGTGGAGCTGGAGGCGGGGGGGGGGGGGGGGGGACGACGACGACTGTGAACCCTCTCTGGAAGTCTGTGATACACAACCAAGGAGGTCATGTCCCTAGTCTGTAACTGCTTTGGGGTGGGCAGTAAGAAGGTGAATAGCAGACAAGGTTGTCTCCCACAGAAGATAACCATGGGGGCACTGATGGGGTATGGACAGCATCTAGAAGTTTCAGTCCAAGGAGCACACAAGGTTCTCTGAGAAGCCTCAGCCTTTTACCTCTCACGAACCTGGTCAAGTCATCCAGCTTTTGGACTGGTGGCTTTGTTGACATTGATAACTAGGATGGCACAGAACTGCTGTGATGAGCCCACAAGACAATAGGCATGAGAGCTCTCATCATAATGCAGAGCATGCCACAGCTGTAGCAAAACCTGAATCTCAATGGCAGCGGGAGGTCTCCTGGAGATCTTGGCATCCCTTCCAATCCCAGGATTGCTGCCTGTTGTCCCCCTCAGCCACTCATCTCCTCCACATGGTGAATGCGAAGCCTCTGCCCAGCCTGGGGTCTGCTCCAGGAAGCAGGCTGCCAATCGCGAAGCTCCTCAGCACTCAGCCAGTCTCAGCTTCCGGCACTGGCTCCATGCCTCCAGTGACTGCACTGCTGGATGCCAAAGGAAGAGGAAGGAGCCAGGGGCTGCCTGGTGTCCCACCCCGGCAGTATCCTGAGCCTTACACCCTGGGCAAGCAGCTGAGAGGAGCGGGAAGAGAGGGGAGGGCCCCTCCAGACTGCAGAAACCAGCAGCTGCTAGCTACCTTGTTAACCAGAGAACAATCAAGGCTGTCGGGAGTCAAGGGCATCTCATGTTTATTCATGAACAGTGACACACTGTCTTTCTGTGCAGTCCACAGTCCCTGGAGGTGTTTTGTGGCCACTGGTCCTCCTTTCACTTTCTCTCTTTCCACTTTGTTCCAGAGTCAGCGCTGGCACCTACTTGACTCATTTTCAAATGGCGAATGAACATCTGTATAATGGCTTACAGTTTACAAACCACTTTTCACATCCGTTACTTTTGGAAAATCACAGATGACTCTAATAGCGTCTACAACTGCCAACCCATTCTACAGATGCTCTAGCCTCTAGGATCCCTGAGGTAGCAGGGGGGTGGGGGGTGGGGGGGGAGGCAGCCTATGGGCACAGCCCTTGGCATGGGTTTGTAGTGGGCAGTCAGGATGAATGGAGACCCGGCAAGTCTACACCTGCTCACTGGACACATGGGTTCTGGTTTACCGATTTAGGTGGGGACAGGAGAGGAGTCCTATGAACGGACAGAGGGGGATATCTCTGGGACAAGCCCCAGGAGCTCCTTCAACAGCAGTACAGCAGGGGGAAACAAATTCTCACCACTGTTGGGCAGGAGAGGTACTGGCAAGCCTCTAAACAGTGTGGGAACTGTTGCCTCTCAGCAAAGCTTCTGACAGCAGCTTGCCTGGGACTCCAGAGAACACCAGCTGCCTTCTCTCCACTGTTCTCACTGAGGGTAACAGAATACTCAGAGGCATACCCACTTCTCTGGAAAGCCACCCCAGCTACCTTCTTTGGCTGACCGTATCTCTGCCTCTGCAAACCTCTGCCTTCTCATATGACTTGTACTGGGCACAGAGGAACTCCTGCAGCACACAATTTCCATTCCTTAATGGTGATCTGTCCACAAGGACACAAGTTCCATGGGCATGGGCCCCCAGATCAGGTGGCTAAGTGTGAATGGGTGACACTGAACCTTTGGCAGGGTTCAACTCATGCTGATGAGCATTCCTTCAGATGTTACTGTGAGCTAGGTGTTTTTACGTTGGTTATTAAAAAAAAACTTTTTGGATTGTTAACGATAATCCAATGAGATTTTTCAGTGGCCCCATTCTGGAGATGAGGAAAGGAATGCTTGATAGATGCCATGCCCAAGGCTATTGATGACAATGTTCTGCATTTCAGTAAAAGGAACCTTCACACACACAGCTGGCCAAGTGAATGAGCTGTTACACACAGGCCCCTTCACTCCATCTTTCTTGTTCCAAGGTTCGCTGTGAAACATCCCTACAGTCCATCAATCCCACCACTGGAATACCTGTTGATTCCATCTACCCATCACACCTCCCTTTTCTCTCCCTTTTTCTTCATTTTGGATGCTGAGGATTGAACAGGGCCCCTCACTGTTAAGCATGTGCTCTACAGCAGAGCTATACCCAAAGTCTCCCCTGCCAGTTTTCTAGGTCCATCCATCATTTCCCAAGGGGCATTTGTACAAAGACAAAAATAATCTTGACTAGTTCAATAGTCTATATTCATGACTGACAGTGGTTATATGCCTGTAGTCCCAGGAGTTTTTCAGAAAGCCAAAGTAAGAAGATTGCTGGAGCTCAGGAGTTCAAGGCAAAACCAAAGCAAACAAAAACTCAAAAAGCCACACCACATCAAAAATTCCATATATGTTGTGGGAGGATTGTTCACACTGCCAGTCCACTGTGCCAAGAAAGATACCTTAAATCAAGGGCGGAGTGAGCAACTGGCTGACTGGGATTAGTCATAGAGATGTGATGATGTTATGCTCTATGATGGAATGATGCTATGCTCTATGATGGAATGATGCTATGCTCTATGATGGAATGATGCTATGCTCTGTGATGGAATGATGCTATGATATATGATAGAAAAATGCTATGCTCTATGATGAATGATGCCATGCTCTAGGCTTATGCTTCAAGGACACTCTGGTTGGGCCCCATGTTCTGACCCTTCTCAAGTTCTTCTCCTGAGGCCCTGTACTGGTTGCCTGTGAGAAGCTCTTTGGGTCAGCAAAGCCTGGTAACATCCTCATTTAGGAAGAAGAGGGGTCTTAATCATCTGGGGAGGGTTGGGCCTGGTCATGACAGAAAGGAGAGGGGTGGATGGAATAACTGCAGAGGGCTTTGTCAGCTGGGGATTTACTCCCTGCTCCCCAAGGCCAGGTAAGAACTGTGGAGACTCCATAGCCCAGGTGGTCAGGGCAGCAGTGTCAGGGACATACTTGGCCATGTCTGCCTTCTTTCAGCTGTGGACACCCTGCGAGGCTCCCTGGTGCTAAGCAGAAGCTCTAGTGTGCAGAAATCACAGGATCTAGGGGGGAAGACCCTGCTGCATGCCATAATCTCAATGGTAAAAAGTGAGAGCCAAGAGCTCTTTACCCAAGATACACTTATGCCTGTGAGTGCCAAGCCTGTGAAAACAAGTGAGGGGTTACCAAGCCCGTGCCATGTGGTAATTAATAGGTACCCTACCCCCATTCACCGTGTTGCATGCTGTCATACAGCGGTGCCTAAAGGTAGGTACCACTTGCTGAGATGAGAGTTTGGAACTGATGAGGCTGGGGCACAAGGCATGCTAGTTGCCTAGCCCTACTCCAGCACCTTTGAGAAGGAGAATCTGCACTCCCCAGGACAAAAAGAGGCAACCTTGAAGAGAGAACCTCATCATAGTGTTCTCACATGACTGTATCTGAGGTGATACAAGGTCTACTGTCTCAAGCAACGGTTATCAGAGCAGTGCCTGGGATATGATGGATACTTAAAGATATTTGGTGGTATGCTGCTGCTGAAACTCATTTGGTAGAATACTTATCTAGCCTGCAAGAAACCCTAGGTTCAATCCCCAGCATCGTCTAAACTGTGCATGGTACCATGTGTCTATACTCCCAGCACTTGGAAGGTAGAATCAGAAAGATCAGAAAATAAGGATCATCCTTGACTACATAGTGAGTTGGAGGCCAGCCTGGGCTATATGAGATCTTAGTCTCATAAAAATGAATTTATTGAGCATCTATTTAGGACTAGCATTCTAAAGGATAATTGCACTTGTCTCATTTAAGCCACAAGAAATTCTTACCAACTAGTTAATGGCT
Organism: Peromyscus maniculatus bairdii; assembly: GCF_049852395.1. Lineage (NCBI taxonomy): Eukaryota > Metazoa > Chordata > Mammalia > Rodentia > Cricetidae > Peromyscus > Peromyscus maniculatus. The sequence goes on along the minus strand of NC_134857.1, from coordinate 85,958,100 downwards.
CTATTTAACAGATAAACAGATGCTCAGAGAGAATGAGGCCACATAACAAATCAACATTAACAGGGCCACACAATGAATAAAAACTGGGATTTGTCCCCAAGTCAGCCTGACCTGCTTCTAACTGCATTGATGCCTGATTTAATACTTGTTATGTGGCCAATGAAAACTGGGCCATGGGCAGACAGCTCTACCTGGGACAGAAACACCAAAATCAATCTCACAAAGTCTTGGAGAAGGGGCCACAGTGCCCAACTTCTCCCCTTGGATCCAGACTTATAAATGCCCCTGCTAATGCATGCGGCCTGCTTGAGTTCCCTTAGCTCTCTCTGCTCCTGAGTGGCTGCTGTGAAATTGCAGTGACAGATCCAGTTTAGTTCCCAAGATGAGCTTTCAGGGATGTCTGCCTCAGCAGGAAGGTGACCCCTGATCTGTCCTTGGCAGCAACAAAAGGCTCTCCCCTGTCATTCAGGTAGCTACTAAAACACCACCTCTTCCATTAAGGCCCCTGGGATTGACTAGGTGTTGGCTGTGATCCAAGACAAACCCTTCAATCCAGAGAGAAAGCTGTGAGCCCATCTCAGCCAGTGTCCATCCCTGCATGATGAAAGGGACATCACTGGGAAGGTTTAGCTCCTAGCAAGAAAGTCCTCTTTTAAGTGGGGACTGTCTGACAGAGCCGTCCTAGGACTTGTCACTTGCCCAGGGTGGCATGGGACAAGCCTACCAGCTCTGAGATAGTGGAAGTTCCTTTGAGAAGGCCAGAGATAGGAAGTGGGGTGAGTGGGAGGTATGAGGTAGATGTCAGAGGTCACAGGATGAGTGCCCTGTGTCTGCAACTTGACTGCTGAAACAGCTCCAGGACAGGGACACATGTAGGACACGGTGGCATTTGGTGAGATGTTGGCTTTACTAATCTTTTCCCTTTCCATCTCCATTCCCAGCTCTGGAAGCTGGGTGAGTACTCTTTCCAGAGAGTCGCAGATTACTTTCCAAGCCTCATCTTGCATATAAGAAAGTGAGGGTCACAGACTTGCCTCAGGACCACTGCAGGCCCTGCTCTCTGTTCGCAGAGGGGAGCCAGAGGTGGGAGGGGACCCGCTTGGAGTAGACAGACTCCCTGGTCCTCTGCCCCGCCCCCACCCTCTCCTCCGCATCCTGAGGCAGCATTTCCAGGCTGGTAGAGCAGGCATGGGGTGCAGGGCAGACTCAGCGGGGAAGAGGGCCCTGCAGGGCCAGGGCAGACACCAGTGACAAGAGCAATTTATTTCCCAAGTGCAGATTAGACAGCAAGTGAGAAATTCTTCCTCCTGCCATTCATCAGTGGGCAGTCTCCAAGAGCCTCCGTGGACTCAGGGAATCTGTCTTGACTGCGCTGCCCTGACACTTCACTGGGGCCCCTGTGGTGTGAGTCTGCCAGAGACCCCTAAACCAGGAGAAGAAGTCCAGCCCAAAGATCCCCTACAGAGCTTGGTAGCAGGCTGAGAAGTGGGAGCATGTCCTTAAGCCTCGGGGCTTTTGTTGGTGATAGTGCCCTGGGCTGACTGTACACTCTGTCCAGATAGTTGACATCACTAGGTTTGCCCAGTCTGCTTTGACAATGGGGTGCTGGCGGAACGCACTGAAGCATGAGCAAACTTTCTCTATAAAGGACCTGACAGGGATATCTGAGGCTTGCAGGTCTCAGGGTCTCTGTCACAACTACTTAGTACAAAGGGTGCCACACACAATGCATATGTGAGCCGACATAGCCATGTTCTAATACAACTTTACAACATCCAGATGAATGGACCCTGGCTGACTGACATTGCCCACATCCTTGGGGAATCTGGGGACCCTCCACTCTCTAACAAGATTTATCAATGAGCAGTGAAAGGTTTTACAATGAAAAACCTCTGAGCAATAGGGCCACTGGAGTTTACTCTAAATTCTAACATGGTGTATCTGTAAATGTTTCGTCAAGTCTCTGAAGCAGAGAAATAGGCTCCTCTGTGGCTCTGGAGTGACATGCTCTTATGGTGGCCCTAATCCGTGCTGAAAAGACCTGCACAGCAGTCCAACGTGAGCTCTAAAGCTCCATGTCCTGAGTTTAGTCCTTATTCTACTTTGGAGCCATATGACCTTGATCATTGTCTTCTCAGGTCTCACCTCCAAAGCTGAGACAGGACCAGTGGATCCTCACAGGCTTTTGTGAAAGCTATTACAACACTTGGAAGAGTGTCCAGTATAGAGTCAGACCTCAGTTAACCTCCAATAAACAGAGCAGGGGCTGGCTGACCTTGGGAGATGAGGAGGCCGAGATGTGAGGAAGACATTGTTGCCCATTTTGATTAGACTGGGAATGAGACTAATTATAGCAGAGAAAAGGAAATGGGAAGGCAAGGAAAACACGTTGATTGTGTTACTACAATGGACTGGGCAAGCTAGGGGCTTTATATATTTTGTTCCATAAAACCCACATCCCACTCTGCAATGCAGACATCATTATCTTCATTTTATAGCCAATGGCATTAAATCTCAGGAAAGACGTGAGATATTCAAGGCCACTAAGACTTCCTAATTAGAAGTTCATTCTTCCATCAGGTATTTCTCTTTTTTTGCATTAATTGTATGTCGGACAATTACTAACCCAATTTGTTTGGAAGATAAAGAACAAGAAAATGGAGTCATGGTCTAAATGGAGGAGAATTTAAACCAGTCATTAAGGTGGGGCTATAGAGGAAGCTAGGGGAACTGAGGCTGCGCCAAAGAGAAGACTTGGAGGACGAATGGGTCTCAGGTATCCTGGGAGAGCAAGTGGGAACACATCCCGGAAACAGTGACATCTTATGCAAAGACAGAGGCACACAACAGCACCATGCTTTTGGAAGTAGTCATTTGCTCACTGCAGAAGGATTGTTAAGGGCAAGAAGGTGTCAAGGAGGTTGGGGAAGCAGGTCTCAGTGGACTCAGAGAGGTCACAATAGAGTTTGAACTTGATCCTGCATGCAATGAGGAGACAGTTAAAGGATTTAAATAGGGTAACAGAGGTTGGAGTAGTGAGTGAATGAGGCAGGAAGTGGGGAGGCTGTCTTGAAAGACAACAAAAATAATTCAGAGGAAGAGTGATGACAGTTATTCCCAAAGAAGCAGTGGGATGGATGGGGAACAAATTTGAGAGAGATGGAGGCGGTAGCTGCCTGGATTTGATAACTGGGATGAAGGGTGAGACAAGGAGGAAGGAATGGAATCCTGGAGGATTTGAGAGATGCCTTGAGTAATGAGATGCCTGTGGAGCCCTGACTGGTAGGAAGAATGGAGGAGGGGAATGGGATTTACCATAAGTGTGGTTTGGGTGAGGGTCAGGGTGATGAAGAAAGACAATTTGGTGGGGAAAAGTACAGCACACGCTTTTTTTTCTCAGCCCCACGTTGCACACTCACTGAGAAGAGCTGGGAAACAGTACATCTATCTGACTTAGAGAACCAACTTTGGGAATGGTGGAGCAATGCTCCAGAGGGTATTCTTTGTGGGCTAGCCTCTAGTACTTCTCAGGAGGGGAGTTCTAGAGTGGGGAAATCACAAAACTTTCTATCATAACCTTGGTTAGTGTGAATAACTTTCAAAGTATTTCCTCCCTTCCTAGTAATAGGTAAATGTTGATAGGGGGTAGAGGGGATGTCGTGGGTGGAGATAAATGCAGGGGAGAGAAAGACACCAGAAATGTAAAGCAGTTTGGGGTGCTGGTGACCTTGGAGTAGGGATGGACAGGTACCTGCAGAGATTCAGCAGGCAAACATCTTGGTCAGAAAGTGTCCCTGGCCATGGTGCTGAACTCTGAGTCTCCAACACCAGGTGGAGGTGGGAGATTTAAGCCTGTATATCCTCCAGTTCCCTATTAGTGTCATTGAGAGCTCATAGCGCACCAGTTTCTGCCACTGCCTTTCATATACCTTATCCAATCACACAATAACTTTCTTATTCAACAATTCAAAGAACTTCCATAGGCTTTACTTTCAGTTATTCAAGCTGTACTACAGAGTGGGCAGGGACTTCTACTTGTGAGGAAAATAGGAAAGGAAGAGAGGGGAGAGCCTGCTTTGGTTATAGTCAAATGGTGACTAAAGAGGTGAGGGCTATGCAGTGAGGTAGTGGGACTCAGTTTTGTTATTCTTTTATTAGTGTATATTAATTGTACAAAAGAATAGATTTCATGAAGAGATTTTAATACATATATACTTTCTCAGTTCATCACCCATTCTCTTGTTTCCCATTTGCTCTTCTATTTTAATCTCTTCCTCTTCCCCCATCCCCAACTCTCCTTTTTAGATACAGGTCACACTCATGTCCCAAGCTGGCCTCAAACTCATGATCCTCCTACTAGGTCAGCCTTTTAAACCCAGGAATTATAGACATATGCCACCACACTCCAAGAGATCTTGAAAGGAACGTGTTCAACAATGCTGCAGGTATATACTAGTAATAAGTGATGGGGTGTTGGGAATTTTGGGTGCTATTACATATTTTATTCTTTAATAAAAGAACATAAAATGATCCATACAAAAGAGAAATCATAGTAGAGATTCCAGTGTTTGAACCCAACCTAATTATGTTGCTATTGTTAAAAACAACTTAGGCTACTTTGCATTGTTTCCTTAAATACACTTGTTTATATATATTTGCTGGTGAAAAGTCTTCATTTTGTGAGTGCACGCTATTTTTAAAATAAAATCTTAAACAATTTTAGTATTTAGCATGAATGTTCTTAGGGCACCTTAATTTTTAATGCAGTTTTAGGTTCCCAGTAGAACTGAACAGACACTATTTTATTTTGTGTGTTCATGCACACATACACATGCATGCATGCATGTGCATGCACTCCCCCCCCCAATAAATGAGCAGACAAGCAATGGTGCTATTTGGGGTCAAAACAATGACATGACTCTAATGTATCAATACTGGTTTTCTTATTTGATTCCTGAGTAGAATCTAATGGTTATTTCCAGAGAGGCACTCTATAACCAGTCAGCATGCTATAACATTAGATTATAAGATTATAAAATACCCCTTGTGGTTGTGCATGCCTTTAATCCCAGCACTTGGGAGGCAGAGCCAGGCAGATCTCTGTGAGTTCGAGGCCAGCCTAGTCTACAGAGCAAGATCCAGGACAGGAACCAAAGCTACACAGAGAAGCCCTGTCTCTAAAAAACAAACAAACAAAGATTATAAGATGTGGTCTCCCAACGAAGCCTTCTAGAAAGCACTGGACGCTTTAAAATATATACTGTAGAAAGAATCCTACGTGTAGGAGCTAAAATATACTACTTTTATGTCCTGCCCTGACACTTAGTATATTGACTGAGTTGCCTAACCTTTCTGTGCCTCCATTTTTTTTAATCTGTAGGAAAGGCTAACATCATAGTTGTGGTGAGTTACTACAAGATATTCCCAGAGCAATATCTGGATCATAGTGGGCCCTTGGCTGATAACAGTCTGTTTTGATGATTCTACCACTGAGCTGTAAACCCTAAGGAAGTCCATTGTGTTAAGGCATGGTAGTAGCTTGGTCCTGATCCTGGCACCAGACAAAGACTCAATATATATTTGTCAATCAAAGCAGAAGAATATCTAATTAGGATCTACTGAAGACAGAAAACTTTCTTGGATTCCTGAGATCAATGTGTTTGACATATTTCCTGAATATTGCAGAGCAACGCAATCCTGGGTCCTACTGGAGTGAGACTGTGAGGTTGGAAGGCAAACAGCCTTAGGATATTTCTGGAGCATCACTTTCACCCAAACAGTGAAGGTGAGGGAGCTGTGCTTGTTCATAAGACATAGTCTCTTTCTGAAGGTGATCTGCATGTCTAAGAAGAAAAGCTTAAAAAAACACCTAGAAGGAATTGTTAGAGGAAGTATGGCAGGTGCCTTGAGAGAGGTGAATAGGAAGCTTCCAGGTTCATTGGCGGAAGCTCTTCCGAGCACAGTGGAAACCCTAGCAGTGTATAAGCCAGGGTGTCTGAGAAGGCAGCATGGCCTTTGACATCAGATAGACTCCTCCTTCCCCCAGTTCCAGCTGTGGCTACCCCACACACAAACTGGCTGACTGACCTTGAAGAAGCTGCTTAAAGCCACTGCCTCATCTGTCAAGCAGGGGATAATCCTCACATCTGCCTCACTGAGTTCTCTGATTTCAATGAAATAAAGCCGGCGAAGCACTTAGCGGAGTGCCTGGCACACTCAGCACTCCATAAGTGGTTGCTATTATTATTTTAAGCAGCTGACTATAATAGCTCCCATTTATTAAGCACTTACTATTTGCCAAACACTGCTAAAGTGCTCTGTGCATATATTTTCTTTGAATTCCACAACAGCTCTGTGAAGCATCATCCCCATTCTATAGTGGAAAAGACCGAGGCCGAGGAATGTAAGTGTTTCCTCCCAGAGACATAGGCATCAAAAATGGCTTTGAACTTGGAAGTCTTGCCTCCAAAACCTGTACCCCCCCCACGCCTCCCACCGCCGCCCAGCTCTAAGAAGTACTTCCATGTTCCATCCATCCACTCTGGGCTCACACCCGGCAGGAACATCAACAGCATTATCCAACTAAAGCCAGAATCTCCTTTCCTTTTCTGTATTTGGATTTTCATTTCCAAAGGAAAAAAAATCTGCTTCAGGGCTGGGGAGACAGCTCATCCAGCATGTGCTTGCCTAGGCACAAGCGTGACAACTTAAAGTCAATCTCCAGGACACACATAAGAGGTTGGAGGAGAGAACAGACTCTACAAACTTGTCCTTTGACCTCCACGTGCTCACTGTAGCACATGTGCCCCTACATTCACAATCCTACACTTCATCAATAATAAACACATAAAAATGTAACAGTGTACTTCCTAGACTTCAGAACTTTTCAGGTTAGCTCATGAGACACAGAGAGAGATACACACACAGAATATCTGGGTTGCTTCTATCAGGCAGAAGAACTCCCAGGCTTCCATGCCATTCAAACCTGAGAGAGAGGCTCCTTTGGAGCTGCACTCCACATCTGTCCACAACCCACATTTTTTTTTTTTGCCAGTGTCACTAACTCTATTTCAAACCCACCACCCCAAGAGTGGTGGGACAGTTGGATTAATGACCACAGTATATAGACTAGCTCACATATTCTCCCAGGATGTCTCTAGTTCCTATTTGCAGAATGGAAATATACAATGAGCAGGTCAACAAGGAGGGGGTCAGCAAGCAGGGCTGGGATGAGAATTCAGACTGTGCTGACCCTTATCTTGTCCTTCTCCTGGTTCCCTCCCACTCCTGTGTGTAATCTTTAGGGGGCCCAGTGAGACCCTGCTCACACACAGCACTGGGCAAGCTGTCAGAGACATCCCAGGGGTTCAGAGATCTGGGCTCCAAGTAGCTGTACTCAGTCTAAGAGAGGTGGGGAAGAAAGGTGGGAGGGAGGGAGGGAGGGAGGGAGGGAGGGAGGGAGGGAGGGGAGTAAAACCAACATGGAGAATACCCACCACATTCAGACCTAGACCAGGCAGGTTCATGTGTAACATCTCATCTAAGCATATTTTACAGTATCATTAGCCCACTTTTACAAATAAGAACATAGGAATCTGTAAAGTTGAACATGAAACTATAAGTGGTGGAACTCACTCGTGTGTGTGTGTGTGTGTGTGTGTGTGTGTGTGTGTGTGTGTGTCAGGTGAATACCTAGGACGACTGTATTCTGTATACTGTTTTTGTTTTTTGAGACAGAGTCTCATTATATCAGGCTGGTCTTGAACTCAAACCCTCAGCTTCCAAGGTGATCATATTATAGACATGTGCTACCATGCCTAGCTTACATATTTTTGTCTGGCAGAGTGAGATGAAAAGTAAAGAGAGTAATTCTGGTAGATGTTAGCAAAATAATAATAGAGCAAGTTACTGGGCTGTTGTTGTGTACTGGAAATTCTTCTAAGTGTTTTCTATGCATCAGCAAATGAAGCCTATAAAGCAGGTACATGGTTTTCCCATTTTAAAGATGAGATGACTGATGGAGGAGATAAACATCTTACCCAGAGGTAGCCAGTCTTTGTGGTGGCCATCTATTGTTTGTTCTAGCTCTGGCCTTTTTCTATTCCTATTTCAAGATGAGATTCTGGATTTTCTTGATGATTGGCTTCTATTGCATCATTCCTGGCCCCTGGGGTACCAGCAGTAGTCCTTCACCCCCAAATTGGAACATCAGTCTCCTGAACTCTGGCTATACTTACTTTTTGTCTTTTCAGTCTTAGAGATGGTGACTACTTCCTGAATTTGTTTCCTTGGGGTGACTTCAGTGTTTTCTTGTGGCCTTTTAAGGCTTCCATTGGGCAGAGGAACAACCCCTGTGTTCAGTTTCTTCTGTTTGAAATACCTGGGTGGCTTTTCTGGTCTGAGTATCCTCTGGCTATTCTGGTACTTGGATGAGGAAGTTGTTTTCCAGAGTCTGTTCTCTCAACCACCAGGGTCTTATTTACTTAGATCTCAGTAGTTGTGGACATTTCAAACCTCAGCAGGTAAGAGCCCGAAGTCACTTGTATTATTTCATGCCCCAAACTCCTGACACTAACCTACTCTTTACAAATAAACAACTACAGTTTCCCAGCAGATCACAGGTCTTCACTGAAAATGTGCAGACGAGGAATCCAAATGAAGGGTCTCTGGGCATGGAAACACTGAGCTGCTAGACTGGCTTCCATTGATGCTGGGCATGAGAGTCAGCCTGCCCTAGAAATGAAATAAGCCTGAGTTCAAGGTCAGACTCCAAAGACTTTGGCACTGAAGGGAATTACTGGGAATAATGATGGCTTATGGCTTCAACAAGAGAGTCAGTCGATGCAGTACCATTCTGAAGACATGACCATCAGGACTCAGATAGGGACACAGCCTGAAAAACCATTAGCTATGATGCTTTATCAGAGAGCTTTGATCTGGGTCAGACAGCGGCCACTGAGAGCAAGATGAAACATAGTAAGCACATATGCCAATGAGCATGATGTTCAGGGTCTCTTGTCTAGGTCAGTGAATGGGATTCTTAGTGAATGAAAAAAAAAAGACACAAGAGTAAAGAGGTGGCTTCCATCCAATCACCCATTCATCCATCCAATCATCAATTCATACATTTATTCATCATTTAGTGAACATCTACTGAGCTACTCTTCTGTGAAAAATGTAGATGGAAGCAGCGATTAGTCAGCCATGGATCCAGTCCTGAAGGATTCTGAGCTCCAGTAGAGGAGATGTCACAGAGACATATTTATCCACATGTGCAGTGGGAAGCAAGAAGAGAGAGGAACAGGCAGCTCTCAGCTGGAGCAATTTTGTGACTCCACTAAGACAGCAAGCAATTGCAATCGTGAGGGAACTGGAGAGCAAAAGTGGGGAATGTTGTGAAATTCGATGAGCAGAGTGAAGGGCTTGGGAAGAGAAGTGATGAGAGCCGAGATAAGAAAGAGAGCTGAGACTGTAGCAAGGACAGACTCAAGTCACAACTTTGTTCTGTAGGTAGTAGGGGGCAATTGGAATTGAGATGAGAGCATTATCTTTCTGAGATGGGTCCTGGAAGCAGAGGAGAGAACAGGTTAGGAGGAGCAGGGAGCGGGAATGCCGACTAAGAAGTGATGATGATGGTCAGGACAACGAAGGAATACTGAGGAGAAAACCATGGAAACGGCAGGGAAATGCAGATGAAGACACTGAGTTCAGAGCCTGGGAAGACAACTGGTAGGACCGGTCAAGAGGCAGAGGAACTGAGTTCCAGTGATGGAGAAGAAGACATCAAGGACAGAATTGATTAAGGGGACAGAGCTAGAAGTCCAGTTATGGACACCCTGAGTTTGAGGACTGTAATATATCTAACATATTGTTGACAAAAGACAGCAGGGATTTTGTGACAGGTCAACTGCCTTTATTACCATGGCAGATGATGTTCTGGAGTAGGATATGATTTTCAATTAAAGAAGAAAAGTAACCAAGGAATGCCTGCTGGCTCAAATGAAAATTATAACATGGAGCAAAGGAGGTGCCATGGCTAGGGGAAAGGTACGGGGGAGGGCAGTTAAGGAACAGAGGCTGAGAAGAGGCCTGGGTGGTGACCAGGACTGACCAGAGAACAACTTCAGGAAAACAGCCAATAAATAAATAAATGAATAATAACCAAGCCTTGTATTTGGAACTCACCGGAGTGCTAGCACACTCTAAGCATCACACATTAACTTGGCTTTATCATTCCCACTTTACAGAGAAGGGAGCCAGGGCCCCGCAGAAAACAAGAAAGGAAGGCTGCACATTTCCTGTGAGTGCTGGGCAGAGCCCCAGTCCTGTGAGAGGTGTCAGGAAAAGGGCTTGAGGTTAAGTAAATTTGTCATTTCCTCTTCTAGGAGCCCAGATTAGCATATTAAAGACATGGAAGTTCTACACTGTAGAAACCTGTTTACTTTTGTTAAATGCCATGTTTTCTCAGTGTATTTGATTTGCAAACCTTACCATTCACATTTTACATCTCACATCTACACCGACTGTGGAAACATGCTGGGTGTGGAAGACTTCATGACATCATGGCCAGAAACTGCAGGGGTAGAAAAGCGAGGCAGCCACGGGGTACCGATGTTTGTTTTGGGGAGTGAGAGGAGACAGGGCATTAAAAATCTTAGAGTGGCCGGGCAGTGGTGGCGCACGCCTTTAATCCCAGCACTCGGGAGGCAGAGCCAGGTGGATCTCTGTGAGTTCGAGGCCAGCCTGGGCTACCAAGTGAGTCCCAGGAAAGGCGCAAAGCTACACAGAGAAACCCTGTCTCGAAAAACCAAAAAAAAAAAAAAAAAAAAAAAAATCTTAGAGTGAGCTAATGCAAAGATCATGAGAAACAAGAAATGTTGGTGTCAGACAATCAACCCAGAGAACTTAGAGTCTGGATTCTTAGAAGAGGGACCACAGGAGAGACAATTGTTATTAGCTCTGCTTCAGGCTCCTAATGCCAGCTGTCCATCCCTGTGCACCCCTAGAGAGCATTACCAGTTCTGGAAGGGAGACACCCCTAGAGACTGAGGAGGAGGGGTAATACTCTGAAGCTTCTCATCCATACATCCACCATGCATCCTGGAGGCTCACCCACCCTGGGGCAGGGACAGACCAGGCAGGTTCTGCTCTCACTCTGATACTGTCTCTTCACCACTCTGGGTTTTGCAGCCTGGGTCTGTGTTTGCCTCTGCTTTCTTGGTGTGCTTGGGTGTCCTGGAGTCAATCAGGAGAACAGTTTGCCTACTAGGACCTGGTTAATACCTCTGCTATCCCCTATACAGTTTCAGGTAAGGAATGGAAAGGTCTGACCCAGGCCTCCTTGTGGGGTGTTCAGGACTGTGCTTTGTGATCTCTGCTCTCTCCCAGGTGTGCACAGTGTGTGTGTGTGTGTGTGTGTGTGTGTGTGTGTGTGTGTGTGTGTGTGTGTGTGGTGGAGGGGTACTCTGCCTCAGACAAGAAGAGACTGGGTTCTGAGCAGACAAAAACTTAGCAAGGTCAGATGTGGCAATGCCAACCTCACAACTCCTGCTTAGCAGTACATACACAAGGCCCACGGTGGTGGGACATTGTGGTATGAGATACTCACAGTGTGACAGAGGGCAGCAATCTCAGGCTGAGGGCTTCTAGAGAAGAAAGCCTTAAGCCAGTGGCTTCATGTGGGGTGGCAGGCAGGAGGAGGTCTGCCTTAGAAATTCAGTTTTATGAATAAGAGAGTGCTTGTTTTGGCCTGAGACAGTCCACAGGGACACGGGGGCTGCTCACCGGGCATGGGGAAGCAGGATACGTGCATTTTACTATGCTGCTGCAGCCCCAACCCAGGGCCCCAGTCAAGCCCAGGGCATCTGGCTAAGAGAGGGTCTCTCTCAAGCAGATGTTTATTATAGACTTGTTCTGAGCACTTAACATGCCTTCTCTTTCCCAGCTGCTAAATGCCCATTTCCAAGTTATTGAAATTCACCAGGAAGTATGGTTAATATGCGAATATAGATTAGCCAGCCCCCTTGCCACCGAAGCAAAGCTGCCTGCTTGGCAGCCTCTGGTACTCAAGATTCATGAAATATCTGGCAGAAACAGGAGGGGAACGGAGAATGACCCAGCAGGGGTGGAGAAGGGGGTAGTTTAATTCTTGGGCTGCTAATGAATCTGATTGCAGCCAACTCTCCATCTGACCTAGATGGGTTACACACTGGGTAAGCTGTCTGTAGAAAAATGTTAAATCCCAGGAGATTTTCCCATTGCTCCACAGACTCCAAAGCCTTCCAAGAAGCCTGACCCAGTCATTAATTGGTGTGCACTCCCAGACGGGCAGTTCATTTCCATAGCAGTAGAGGCAAAACATAATTAGGAAGGCAAACATGCTGTAAGGTACGTACAATACCTGCATTTCCTACCACAGCCAGACAGCACTGGGCTTTCTGATTATCCACCGTTTTGCATTAATCGTTCCCACTGCTTGCCTGGTTCTTCCAATGAGAAGGAGCCATATAGCCTAGGAGGCTGTTCTAATAAACACGTAGAACAGGCACACTACACCAGTGTTATTCTTTCCAAATAACTGCCTTGGGATTGCCTGGTAACCTAGCCTGAGACACTCCTGGAAGTTCTGTGTTTTGAAAATTACCTGTGGATCCTGGTGTCCATTCTTTGAAATGTCCATGGGCCACTGAGAGGCCAGCTCTCCACCTCAGGGGGACAGAGTTGATTTCTTAGGAACTCTTTGGAGCCAAGTATCATGAGGGAAGGGTGATATCTAAGATTTGTTTTCTACTTCCTTGTACATGCTTTTACATGCTTGTACATCCCAGTAGTTTGGGATGAACTTTGCATCTGGGAGCATGACCTGAGCAAGGTGAGTGGCTCATCAGTGCTCCTCTGAACAACACAAACTAAAGCCACCCTAAAACAGTGACATGTGTACCCCTCCTTTTTCTGAGCCCTCCACTCTCAGCCTGGCTTTCACTGACAGCCGTTAGATGCACAGCACATCTCACAGGCCCCCAGGACCTGTCCTTTGTGCACATGCCACAATACGGCTTCACACACCTTGCTCCAGGCTGGCGTGGCCTGCCACTTAACCAATCCTCAGCTAGTCTCAGGGCCACTCGTTGCCCTGTGCCAGGGAAGGCAAATTCACATGCATGTCAATGTCCAAGGTAATCAGGAGGATGAAACCATGGCAACAGCCTCCAGCAAATGAATCAAACGTCCCAGTGAGACATTCTGGTTCCAGAGGGGCAATGTGGGCTACAGTGACCTGAGGACTAGACAGTTTTTTCAAAGAAAGGGCGTGAAGCTGTTCCAGGAGATGGCAATGGCCAGAACATGTGCACTCCCCGGAGGACTGTTCAGAGGACAGCGAGCCTCCTACTCAGATTTAGGAGTTCTGATGTATTGGTTCAATAATAAATCAAACGTTTTTGTTTGTAGTCAGAGAGAAGGCTGGGGCAGCTGTGAGGAAGCAGGCAGTGTGGGGGTGGCTATCTGCTTAGAAAGTCTGTGTTGAATTTACTGGGTAAGAGGAATTCTAGATCTTCGTGTCTCTAGGAAGGCAGGTGAGTCTCCCCCGGACCCTCCAGAGTTTCTCTAGGCCGTTCTATTTCCCTTAAAACCCGCCCTGCTGTGGTTACTGCCCTGAGAACTGCTCAACCCAAGTGAAACAGAAGCTTCCAAAATGGAAGTTCAGACAGTCAGCTCTCCGGGGAGGGAGCCTGCTCACCGGGGATGTTCTTGGTGACCGAGACAGCTCCCTCCGTGTGCCTTTGGGCATCCAGGCCCTCTGAGGACAATTGTTCCCCGAAGATGTCTCCTGACACCTGGGAGAAATGAATCCTGGGGTTGTCCCTTAGCCCCCACCCCCACCCCCAGGGATTCACCCTAACCTTCCCGGCAATTTCCTTCTCTTCATTTCCCTGGACACAGGGCCTCCAGATTCAGAGAAACTAAAATTCCATTCTTTCCTCTAAGGAAAACCATTAGGCCTGCACTTAGCAACCACCAGGAGGGTATTTTTAGCTCTCTGGCAGAAGTGTAATGTACAAAATGTAATAATCTCGGCCTTGAAGTTCCTCACAGCCCCATTCAACATGAAATTGCAGCTGATGGATGTTCTTGGAGACAGCGGAAAAGCAGGGCCACTGAGCTTGTCTGCTATTGGGCTTCTAAGTTCGGGATACAGGTACCAGAGACAGTGGGAAGGTGAGCCACGCAGTTTTAGGAAAGACACTATTAAACTAGTCCAGAAGCTGGCAAATGCTTGCTTCCTCCTTGGGCCAAGCTTATGGTCCAGGGGATAAGAGCATTAAGCTGACATTTTGGAGTGAACCAGGCTTCTCGACCTCCTCTCCAACTTAGCATTACCTCTGGGCAAGGCCCTTTACCTGTCAACTTCACCTGCAAACAAACCCTTTCAATATTGTGCATCCTCAATTCCAAACGCTGCTGGCAAATGACACAGGACAAATCCATGGGCTTGGGTGGGCAGCAGCCCAAAGCAACCAAACCAGACAGATTTCCTGAGTGCTTATGAAATATTCATTGTTGCTAGATGGCTGCTCTGGACCTAGCCTGTGTGTGTGTGTGTGGCTCATTCACTTCCTAGGCCCTCTTCGGGGGAGAATTTTACATCTCATAAAATCCCCCACCTCGACTGACATCTCTTCTTCCAGCTGCTTAGAAGTCAGTAATTGTGAGTGGATTTTAAATCCTAGCCCAAGCAAAATAAAACCACACAGGCTCAATTCACTTCTAAACACTCACGACACCTATTCTGAGGCTAAAGAAGAGCAATTTTTGAATTAGTTACTATTTTCAGACCAACTAGGGAGTAGAGAAAGACTCGGATCTTGCTCTCTGCCTTCTGCCCAGGCTCTCCTAAAACAGAGGAAGCAGGAGGTGAGAAGGAGAAGTAAAAGAAAGCTGGCAGGCAGAAGATGGGAGGGGGAGATGGGCTGTGGTACTTGTTTAGGGTAGGAGGGACAGGACAGGGGGCCTCAGGATGTCCAGCTGAATCCCTGCTCCTCCTCCTGCTAAGTCTGGCCCCAGGGATCAACTTTCCGTCATTAGGTGGAACATGAATGGCTCTAATTGGGACCCTGTCTTAGAGTTCCATCATTTGTTCACTCACTCATTCATCCAGACACATTTAGAAGAGTGCCTGCCATGGGCTCGTTACTGTGCTAAATACTCTGGGGGATGGAACAATGTTTTAGACAGGATCCTAGCCTCCAAGTAGTGACTCCAAGATTCTCTCATTTCAGAGAAAGAGGTGTGCTGGTTGATTTAAAAAAAAAAACAACAAAAACAAAAACAAAAACAAAAACAAAAAACAACCAGCAACTCATATTGAGCCCCTAATAAATGCCATGTACTCTGTGAGACACTTAGAAGATATTTTTTCTCCTTTCTTTTATACATGGGACTGAACATGGGTTTTGCATATGGGAAGTAGCAGCTCTACTACTGTGACAGGTCTCTTGCCTTCTTCTTACTTGAAGCTTTGAGCCAGCCAGCTCTCACTTCATTGCCCAAGCAGGTCTTGAGATCACTCTGTTGTTTTGGCAGCCCTTGATCTTTGGATCCTCCTGCCTCTGCTTCTTGGGTAGCTACAATTACAGGCCTGTACCACTAAGCCCAGATACTAAGTCTGTTTATCACTGATCTACAAAGAAGTTGGGAGGAAGTATGTTTAAGTTTAAGTTCTCCTACATCCAGAAATGCTTGGAACTCAATCAAACCATTTTCCTCAACACTGTGCTAATTTGTAAACACTCAAGAAAGGATGTGGGACCTTGGGGATGGAGAGGCCTGGAGAGGCCACACTGAATTGCCTGTAAGAGGGGAGGAGAAGGCTCATTCACTTTGTTTATAACCAACAAAGATGCCCAAGGGAGACACTGTGGGTGCAGGGTTTGTGGGGGTGGAGGAGTATGAGGCTGGAACAGATAGTTTATATCTTATGCCTTGAGGATCTACAGGCATTGCTTCAGCTATTCATGTCTAGAGACAGGTGTGATGATGGAGGACCTTCTATAGTGCTCCCAGGCCAGCAAGCTCACGGTACTTGAACGCCAGCCTCCTATGTGTAGCAGATGCAGAGGAAGAGTTCATGACTTCCTGGTGGAGGAAATCCATTCCAGAGCACGCATCCAGTCCTTAGCTGCTAGAGAAACCAGCCTACAACTTCCGATTTGTTATCAGTATTCCACTAGCACAAAACTGAGTGGCATCTTAAAACTGCCAGCATTTATTCCCCATCCCCGGAAGGGGCCAAGCACTCTGCCACCCATCCCATACATATTAACTCATGAAATCCTTACACAAATCACCCTTTGTGGATGGGTGCTATTATTTTCATTTTTCCAAATGAGCAAGATGTGACACAGAAAAGTGAAGCACCTCACTCAAGGTCAGGCAGTTAGTAGAAAGGGAAGACATGTGCCTAGGACAACTGGCTCTTTCAGAGCCTCAGTGCTGTGTCACCCAGGCTGTTAGATAGACAAGCCTGTACTTATCTCCCTAGCTTGTTACCAATACCAACCTGCAGATGAACGGGCAGAGAAGCATGTACTCAGAACCTCTTCCTATCTCTTTGCTGAATCCCATTCCTCAGAGTGTGAAATGCACTCCCCTCCTGGCCGGCCACAATATGGCCTTATTAGCCTAATAAGACACAGGCTTCTAGTCAGCAGGAGCTCAGTGGCTGCTGTGCAGAGGGGAGATGAGACATGGGAGACTCTGCTTCTACTCCAGCCCTCTCTCATCCAGGGGGCCTAGAGCTGGGCCAAGAATAAAGACTAGGAGAGCTCAAGTGTGTACTCTCCCGTCCATGGTCACCTTCTCTGCTGTATTCCCTTCAGGGAGGAAAAGGACAGGGTGAGCAGTGGAGAGAAGCACTCCCACTGTCTTTAACCAGCACAGCTGGCTGCTGAAGCCAACAGATGTGGGAAACTGAAGGAAAGGGCAACCTCATTAGTGGAGTGAACGGGAGGCTATAAGCACCTTCCCTACATTCTTAGTCCTTAGCACCGAAGCTGATGGGCAAAGGATAGAGACTATGGACCTGGCTGCATCCAGACAGGAACGGTGTGATGGTTAACTTTCTATATCAACTTGACTGGGCCACTGGTGCCCAAGTCTTTGGTCTAAAATTTCTCTAGTCTGTCTTTGAGGATGTTTCTAGATGAGATCAATATCCAAATCAGCAGACTGAGAAGATGGCCTGCCCCAGTGTGGATGGTCCTTATCCATTCATTTGAAGGTCCAAGTAAGATTAAAAAAAAGATTCTCCTGCCAATTAGAAGGCAGGCTGGTTAGTTTTTTTTTTTTTTTTTTTTTTTTATCAATTTGACACAAACTAGTGTTTCCTGGAAGACAGAACCTTAACTGAGTAATTATCTCCCTTAGATTGGTCTGTGGATATGTCTGTGAGACATTTTCTTGATTAATGATTGATGTGGGAGGACCCAGTCTATTGTGGATGGTGTCATCTGTAGGCAGGTGATCCTGGGATATATAAGAAAGCAGGCTGAGCAAGCCATGGAGAGCAAGCTAGTAAGCCGTCTTCTATGGTCTTCCCTTTAGTTCCTGCCCTGGCTTCTCAATGATGGACTAAAAAGCATAAACTGAAATAAACCCTTTCCTCCCCACACTGCTTTTGGTCATGTTTTTTATTACAGCAGCAGAAACAAACCAGGACAGGAGGACATCTTCCTACCTGACTGTTCTAAGCTAAGATATGAGTCTTTTCTAGGCTTTGGACTCTAGCTGGGTAATTAGTTCTTAGGTTTTCTTCCTGCTATTTAGGACTGGAACCATGAACCAACTCTCCCAGATCTATAGCTTGCTGACTTCAGGTGATAGGATTTCTCATTCACTATAAATACAAGAATAAATTCCTCATAAACTGTCATCTATCTATCATCTATCTATCTATCTATCTATCTATCTATCTATCTATCTATCTATCTATCTATCTATCTATCTATCTATCCATCCATCCACCCATCCACCCATCCACCCACCCACCCACCCACCCATCCACCCACCCATCCATCCATCCATCCATCCATCCATCCATCCATCCATCCATCCATCCATCCACCCACCCACCCACCCATCCATCTATCTGTCCATCTGTCCATCTATCTACCTACTTGTCCTTGGTTCTGCTTATCTGGAGAATCCTAAGTAATACCTGCACCACAAGTCTCTGCTGGTGGAGACCTGCCTGGGGCTTTGTGGCTGGGTTTCTGCATGTGGTCAAATGTTCTGCATCAATGCATTCATACTCTTGCCTCTCAGCTTCCAGAGATTACTTAAATGGCCCCTGAAATAGAGCCTTTAACAGAAAACTCAGCATGAAGGCATTTCTCAGACCAAACATTCATAGATATGACCTGTTTTTCAAAGCTTTAAATGAAAAGCCATGCTCAGGGCTCTTCACTCTTCCCCACCTCTGCCTCTGCTATAGGGCTGAAAAGAGCCTCATGGTGTGATCGGTTGAACAGGACTTATCTCAGCCTTGCAGAGAGGAGCTTGCTTGGGTGACCAGATGCACACAGTGTCTGGAGGAAGACAGTGGTTGAATTCAAGGGACTGTTATGAGCTGCTCCTGGCCTCTTATCCCTGTATGTAGTAGACCCCGAATTTCTTCAAGGTTCCTGTCTTAGTTAGTGTTTCTGTTGCTGTGATAAAATACCATGACCAAAAGCAGCTTGGGAAGTAAAGGGTTTAATTCAGTCCAGAACTCTTAGGTCCCCACTCCATCACTGAAGGAAGTCAGGACAGGAACTCAAGACAAGGGAATCTGGGACTGAAGCAGAGGCTATAAGAAACACTGTTTACTTCTTGTTTACTCATCTGGAAATGGGATTGTGGTGATAGTCACTAGGACTGTGGTGAGAATGAATTGTGTGTGTGTGTGTGTGTGTGTGTGTGTGTGTGTGTGTGTGTGTGAGAGAGAGAGAGAGAGAGAGAGAGAGAGAGAGAGAGAGAGAGAGAGAGAGAGAGAGAGAGCATGGGGAGCTATAGAAACATTATAAATATTTTAGCTACTTTTAGTACTACTATTGGATACTTATAGATTGAGGGAATGGTCTACTCTTCTTGATGATGATGATGATGATGATGATGAAGAGAAATCTACACATTCTGATTTCAGACTCACCTTGCTACCACACTCCCAGCCCTACCTGGACTTGACAGGTCCTGAAGGCCAAAGACTTAGAACCGGATCCTTTCTTGTTTTGAAGTTGTCAATTCATGTAGGAGGCAAGGGTTTAGAGATGGGCAGCCATGCAGGGTGAACCTACACGTTACTTTTGGGATACGAGGTAGGAGCCCTGAGACCTTAGGTGACCCGGCTGTCTCAGGTGGGTGGCAGGGGCTCATGTTCCTTAGGGCCTGGACTAAGAGGGAGGCACTCTGAATGGCAACCAATAATGGTTTGAAGTTTCCTGCTGGGACAGCTCTGCTAGGGCCGTATGAGTACAGCTTAGGAGTACAATGTCTTAAGTAATAAAGGAAGAGGAGGAAAAGAATAATCCAGAGAGAAATCAACTTATGGTTCATTTAAACCTTATTGAAATTTCTACTGTGGAAACATTTAAATATCATAGTTACTGCGGTGTGCCTTTGCTCTCGCTCGTCCCTGGTGGATGTTTCGCTGCACATTTGGTTGGGGAGCAGAACAATAAAGCTGCTTGGAAATTGCTTTCCCACTGCTAGGTAATTACAACAGGTTTTTATTCCAAATGTAAAGAATGAACTGCTATTTTTTTTTTTTAATAAAGAAAGCTCTCATTCTGTCCCAGTCCCCTGCACCTCAACCTCAGCCTGCACCAGCCCTTCCCTCCTGTATCCCTGTCGCATTCCCCAACTTGGCCTCCTGTTTTCTCCAAGCAGCAGCTGGAAGCAGTTCGCAGGGGCCTCAGCTGCCAGCTCCTCCATCTCCCAGACTGGGAGTCTGGCGTGTCACTGTTTAGAGAAAGGGACAGACTCCTCCAGGTCTCTGTCAAGAACATTAAATATTTAGCCTGACTCCATCTAGGCCATCAAACACACTCAGTCTCCTTTCTACCCAAAGGGACACATTTCCCCATCTCCATCTTTTTTTTTTTTGTCAAATCCCAAGCAAGCAATTCAGGAGTAAATGAGCATTCATCAGCCTGTCTGATACAAACCTGAGCTCCTCGGCTCTCTCTCACCTGAGAGAGCAGAGAAGTGGGTTGTATAATTTTGGGTGCCCAGTTCAGCCTGAAGCCAAGTGAAGACGTGTCCCAGACCAGGTGGGCACAAGTCCCTGCCTGCTGTCTGGATCTCACTTCAACCAAAGATCTGGGTTCTTGGGTTTCTAAGTCAGAACTTGTTTCACCACACTTGATCTTTTCCTAACCCCCTGCCTCTGGCTACTGTGTACGGGAAGATCTATTCTCTGTGATGTGTCACCGCCAATGCCACTGCAAGAGATAGGTTATGGCAGCAGCCTTTATACCTCAGATGGCACAACAGGAGTCCTGGGCAGCCTCTATGGCAGAGTGGAGAGCAGGGCCTTTAAAGTTGGCCCACCATTCTATAGCTGATGGCTCTGAGTGCTCCCTGCTCTCTATACCTCAGTTTCCCAATGGCTCTGAGTGCTCCCTGCTCTCTATACTTCAACTTCCTGATGGCTCTGAGTGCTCCCTGTTCTCTATACTTCAACTTCCTGATGGCTCTGAGTGCTCCCTGTTCTCTATACTTCAACTTCCTGATGGCTCTGAGTGCTCCCTGTTCTCTATACTTCAACTTCCTGATGGCTCTGAGTACTCCCTGCTCTCTATACTTCAACTTCCTGAAGGCTCTGAGTGCTCCCTGTTCTTTATACTTCAACTTCCTGAAGGCCCTGAGTGCTCCCTGTTCTTTATACTTCAACTTCCTGAAGGCCCTGAGTGCTCCCTGCTCTCTATACCTCAGTTTCCTGATGGCTCTGAGTGCTCCCTACTCTCTATACCTCAGTTTCCCAATGGCTCTGAGTACTCCCTGCTCTCTATACTTCAACTTCCTGATGGCTCTGAGTGCTCCCTGTTCTCTATACTTCAACTTCCCGATGGCTCTGAGTCCTCCCTGCTCTCTATACTTCAACTTCCTCAAGGCCCTGAGTGCTCCCTGCTCTCTGTACCTGTTTCTTTCTCTGTAAAACTAAAGGGGTGGGGAAAAAAAAACACCTTTGTATCTCTTCAACTTTTAACAACCCATAGCTTGATGATCATTAATAGCCTCTAATCCATCCCATGATGATTTCCCTTAGCCATGCACGCACGGCCATCCATGAGTATAAACACACAGGTGGGAGCCATACAAAGGCATTGTGCTTTGCTTAGTCATGTGGCTCTGAGGGGCAACTGTCTATCAATTATCAAGTTTATTCCTGGGAGAGGAAGAAAGTGGGGGATGCCATGGTGCCTTGGCAGATGCAGGATGTATGAGTTGAGACCCAGAGGCCTTGTGGGGTGGGAGAAGTGGGTGACGTCTTCAGAAGAGGCTGGCTGCTGGCTGCTGGATCTGGCCTCCTGCACAGTTTCTGCTCTTATATTGTGAAAGCCACTTAACTTTAGTTTTCTTCTTCTATTTCATGGGATGTAATTTCCTACACCTTCAGCTTGGGACTACTAGCAGAGAAGTAAATGCAATTTTTCTTTAAGAAAGAAAGAGGGGGTGGGGCGGGAAGGCCAGAGGATGGAAGGAGGAACTGAGGTATAGACTCCGAAGTAAGGTAAGAAGTATGGACTATGACTCCACCCTGGGGTGTGGCAACACTTCCTGCATTCAGTGGGGGTGCCCATGCAGGACGATGAGCAGTATGTACTGGTGGTATCTCCCTCTGCCTTGTGCCCAAAGTTCTTAGGAAGAGATTGCTGTGGAGTTTTGGAGACCAAGAAGGGATCTGGAAGGGCAGCTCTGTCATCTGCTCCTAGTCTGGGTGCATGTGGAGGGGACTCTGTGGAATGGAGTGTGAGCGGAGGCCTCTCTCCAGGCTAAAGTAGCACCCAGGCTGGTTTGTGAGGTGTGGCTAATTCAGCAGAGGGTGAAGATGTGGGGGATGGGAGGAGAACAGCGGCTGCACTGGGGGCGGACAAAGGGAGAAGACAAAGATTATTTTAAACCTGTATTAATCACAGCTCCAAACAGGGACTGGGGGTGGGCACCGCAGCTGTCATAGGGAGGCTAGAAGAGGGTGGCGGAAGAGAGTCCAACGGGGGGGGGCAGAACCCCACACTCTACCCTAGGACCTTGGTATAGCCAGCTGTGGGCCTGGGGCCTTGCTAAGTCTCTGTGGCTTGCTTCTGTGTCTCTAGTGAAAACCAAACTTGGCGCACATTTCTAGGGCAGCTGGTGTCCTCTATGTGGCCTTCCTTGACAGCCTACCTCTTAGAGGTACCAAAAGCTGACCTATAGCATATGCCTTTTCTCAAAAGCTGGTCAAAGCTCCTCACATCCCAAACTATTGCCCTCTTCCTTGGCCTGGCCCCTCTCAACCTTTGGGCCCTGGTTATCACACTGTTTGTCTTGTGTGTGTTTTCTAGCAATATTAGGAATGGACTCGGGGTCTTGAAATCTGCTAGACAAGCACTCTGCTACTGCTGCATCTGCAGGCCATTAACCACGTGCAGGGAACCTTAACCACTGAGTTAAGCTTTCAAAGAGAGATGTAAGGGAACTGAAGAAAAGTCTGTGTGCACAGACAGCGAGTGACAGAATGGAGAATCAAAACTGTGTCTCTTGATGACCACAAGTGCAGTATTGTCCAAATTATTTTCAGTCACATCAATGACATTTTTTACATCCATGATCCTGTGTTTGGGATTATAGTTAGGGTTATAAGAGTCTGCATCTAATACCACTACTGTAAGTGCTCAGTAACTACCATATTGTCTGAGTGCATGCACAAGCATGGAGGACACCTGTTCCTTTTGCCTGTGAAACTGGGAGGTAGGTATTGCTATCTCTGTTCTTACAGAGGAAAAGCAGGTCCCTGAGTGCATTAAGAATTAGATCTTGTTACATTAGTTTCAACAGATCTGTAAGATTTTGATGTAGATCTGTTCCAAATTCATGCTTTTTTACCCCCAACTCTACAGACTACCTTTCGTAGGCTCTTCAACAGCTTGGTCAATGCTCTATTCCTCCCTTAATGTATGAGACCCTCAAAGTACGTGGATGGTGTAGAAGCTCTGTGGGTATGGCAATAGGCATTCTTGGATGGGAGCATGGCCACCATGTCCTCTTTGGGGAGCCAGGGCTCTGTGGGCTGTGCTGGTCACCGATGGCTCCTTCTTTAATATTTCAAGTCTTTTTCTAGTCATCTAAGTGTAGGAAGTTCTCCATCTCTGTTGTTTGTCAAGGTATTTTGTGGGGGGAGGGGACATGCCTAGGGGAGGGGTACATCTACACATACAGGTTCATGCAGAGGCCACAAGTCAACCCGTGGTGTCATTGTGTGTGTGTGTGTGTGTGTGTGTGTGTGTGTGTGTGTGTGTGTGTGTGTGTGTGTGGTTTTTTGAGACAGGGTTTCTCTGTGTAGCTTTGCACCTTTCCTTGGTAGCCCAGGCTGGCCTCGAACTCACAGAGATCTGCCTGGCTCTGCCTCCCGAGTGCTGGGATTAAAGGCGTGTGTCACCACCGCCCGGCCTGTGGTGTCATTTCTAAGGTGCCAACTACTTTGTTTTTTGAGACAGGACCTCTGATTTGGCCTGGAACTTGATAATTAGGCTAGACTGCTTGGCCAGCTGGGCTTGGGGATCTGCCTGTCTCTGCTTCCCTGGAGCTGGGATTACAAGCATATGCCGCCACATCTGGCTTCTTTCTGAGCATTCTGTGGATCAAATTCAGATCCTCGAATGCAAGCATTTATAAATTGAGCTATTTCCCCAGCCCTGCCAAGGCTTTTGAGATGCAACATTAGGGACAGTCACTTAAATGGGAAACAGGCATTTACAAAGTCTGAACCAGAGCCTACTTTACCACACCTACTCCCTTGTTACTGGCATTCCCCCATGACTTCCTAACTCTCCATGAATTATATGCCATTCCTGGCTGGAGCTGGGGACAGTGTGAGAAAGGAGCCAAAACTGAAGCTATCACCGCAGACATGAGGCACCCTCGTGGAGAAGCGTACCCACAGGGGATTTGTTTCCCAAGAGAGGGGAAATATACACAAGACTGGGGAGTCTATATGATGTTCTGACTTATTCATTCAGTTAAATGTCTTTGATGTTGGGGATTGAGCCCAAGCCCTCATGCATAGTAGGCAAATTCTCTGCCATGAAGCAACATTCCCTGACCTAAGACATTCTGATTCAGTTAGAGGATGCTCTTCCGCTAAAAATCAATTGAATGTGGATGTAACTTTTGAAAAGTGATGATTATAAAGAACCAACATGGATTCATCAAGGACAAGTGACACTAAAGTAATCTTTTAATTCAAAATGCTTTTGTAATTTTTCTAAGCCAAGATTTCTCAGTCTTGCCACTAAAGACACCGAGACTGAAGATTCTTTGGTGTGTATACATGGGGCAGTGGGCAGTCTTGTTCCTTGTAAAATATGTAACAAAACCCTGGCCTCTTCCCCTGTAGTTTCCTCCAAACCTTGTCAGCTAACAGCCAAAAATGCCTCCGGGCACTGTCATTTAGGAGAAAAACAACAACAACAACAACAACAACACTTTCCTAACTGGGAACCCTTGTTTTAAACTGACAGATTAGTAAGATAGTTCTGTGCACGTGTGTGTGTGTTTGCATAGATTCATGCATGCATATGTGTGTGTGCATGCACAAAGACTAGAGGATGGTACCAGGTATGTTCCCCGATGTCCCGACCATTCTCTCCATTCTCCACCTTATCTTTGGGATTGATTCTCTCACATAACCCAGAGCTTGTTGATTTGGTTTAACTGTCTGACTAATGAGTGCTATGGGTCTTTCTGTCTCTACTTCCCCAGTATTGACATTACAGATTCATGCCAATGTTTCAGGCTTTTATGTGGGTGCTGAGGATTGAACTCGGGTTCTCACGCTTGATGAGGACTTCACTGAGTGAGTCATCTCCTCAGCCTCAAGTAGCTTATTTCTTTTTCCTCTCTTCTTTTCCTCTCTCTCTCTCTCTCTCTCTCTCTCTCTCTCTCTCTCTCTCTCTCTCTCTCTCCTCTCTCTTCCTCTCTCCCTCCCTCCCTCCCTCCCTCCTTCTCTCTCTCTCTTTCTCCCTCCCTCTTTCTTTCTTCCTCATTCTCTTGTTTAGATGGGGTCTCTTTCTGTAGCCCTGGATATCCTGGAACTCACTAGCCTTGAATTCATAGAGATCTGCCTGCTTCTGCCTCTGCCTCTGGGGTGCTGGAATTAAAGGCGTGTGCTACCACACCCAGCTAGGAAAGTTAGTTCTTTAATGAGATATTGGATGGATTTGTGCTCTATCCTATGAATAAGGAGAGATATGGACTAAAACATAGTCTGATAAGTTGTGCCAATGATACTACGCACCTCAGAGTGGGTTTGCAGATACATGACAACATAAGACTAGGATATGTCCATGGTAAGAGACCCCCAGCTTTCTAAACATTTCTGCCAACAACTTGGATAAAGACATTGATGATATGCTTACAATATGTACATATGTCACAAGACTGGGAAACATGTAACTGTGTCAGATAAAAGAATGAAGATTCAAAGGGACCTCAGGCATTGTTTGGTGAAATCCTGCTTACTACCACAAAACTCCTAGCTGGGTGTATCCTGTGCTACCAGTTATGTAAAATAGGAATGAAAGATAAGGACTAATACTGAGATTCTTTTATACCTGTAAAAGGAAAATCCAGAGGATCCATCAGAAACTAAGGATGTTGTAGTCACGGTCAATGTGGGAGGAAGAAAGACCGGAGAGATGGGAACAAGATGTTGAGGTAGCTTCTCATTGTCTGCCTTTATATATCTTTTTTGAACATGAAAATGTATTGATGTACTCATGCACTGAAATTAAAAAGAGATCTCGACTCTTAGTCAAAATAAATAGAGCACAGCTGAACACATGTTCACCAATACTGCAGTCATGGAAAAGTTAGTTTGGCAAGTATGATGAGGCCAGCCTCGGCAGGCTCATATGACAAATTTTTAGTTGGTTGCAGACCATTAAGCCACCATCCAACAGAGAGACGCACCAGCACACACTAATGAGAGCTTCGAATTTCCACAAGACCCAGATCAGGGTCACTGTCCCATTGTCCTCCGGGCAGGTGAGACCAAATTCAAAGTCTCACCTTCAGGTCCGTCGGCTATATTTTTGGAAAGGCATTGACAAATGTGCACAAAAGGCAGTGACCTAGATGACAAAGGGTCTGGAAACCATGGAAAAGATGAGGAGTAGGGGAGGAAACTGAAGACACTTCTACTGAGGAAGATGCAGAGGGGACATGAAAGCTGTCTCTAGACATCTGCAGGGTTTATACAAGAGGGATTAGAGACTTGCATGTGGCCCCACACTGCAGAAGCAAGCCCTCTTCCATTTATTGGGAGGCCAGTTTCAGCTCAGAGACGGGCAAGGGCTGCCTTGTGAGATAATAATAAAATAGCTACACTTACTGCACACTTACATCATAGGCATGGGATGCGCACTCTCCCCACATTTTCTTCCCGGCTTTTCACAACATTCTGCCAAATGTGCTTTTTTTATTGTTATTTTAACAACAGGGAAAATAGGGCCGCAGGGGGTTCAGTCAGTGTGCGGGAGGTGACCCGATGAGTAAATTGTGGACTGCTGTGACTCCCAGCACATCCATTATGCGCCACTAAGCCTGTTGTGTACAGGTGTTGAGGTGTCCAAGATGAACACCATTCAACTGAGATGTCAACCATGCCTGGCCACAGTGCTGTGAGGAAATCCCTGCAGAGAGCAGAAGACCCCCCATCTCACACGGAATGCAGAGCCCTCTAGAAAGCTAAGCTCCAGGCCCTTGAGAGTGCCAGGAATGAAGCAAGCATGCTCCTGCTCACAGTCATCTGGAAGTAAAATTGTTTTGAGTGCAGATCAGTAAAACATCAGCGAAGAGTAAGCCAACTTGAAACACTACCCATTCCTAGACAGTTGGCTTATGACAGCACATTTGAGCCACTGTGTAGAAGTGTCCCTTCTTACCCCCTGTCTTGGATTTTATAACTTTAGTTAGCTGTGGTCAATCTTGGCCCAAAAATATACATGGACTATTCTAGAAATAATAATCTACCAAATTTAAATTGCACAATATTCTGAGTAGTAGGATGAAACCTCTTACCATTCCATTTGTCTTAGTTAGGGTTATTATTGCTGTGATGAAACACCATGATCAAAAGCAACTTGGGAAGGATAGGGTTTATTTGGCTTACACTTCCACATCACTGACCATCACTGAAGGAAGTCAGGGCAGGAACTCAAAACTGGGCAGGAACCTAGAAGCAGGAACTGATCTAGAAGTCATGGAGGGGTGCTGCTTCCTGGCTTGCTCCTCATGACTAGCTAAGCCTGCTTTCTTATAGAAGCCAGGACCACCTGCCCAGGGATGTCACCACCCACAATGGGCTGGGCCTTCCCCCACTGAATCCCAGCACTTGGGAGGCAGATCCTCAGGTGGATCTCTGAGTTCAAGGCTGGCTTGGTCTACAGAGTGAGTTCCAGGAAGGCCAGGGCTACACAGAGAAATCCTGTTTCACAAAGAAGGAAGAAGGAGGAGTAGGAGGAAGAGGGAAAAGAAAAGAAAAAAGCCTTAGAGCTGGATCTTATGGATGCATTTTCTCAATTGAGGTTCCCTGTTTTCAGATGACTCTGGCTTGTGTCAAGTTGACATAAAACTAGCCAGCACGCCATTCTAATCATCCTTTTGTGAGGTGTATCCATGCTGTATATGGTACCCACCCATTACTCACTCAATTGCTATCTCAACTACTAGAGAAAATTGATACCACAGTGCTTGTGCTTCAGGAACTCACAATATACATAATAATGACCAAAGCGTAAAAATAATAATGCCAATAGTTCATATATTGAAGAGTAGCTGTAAAGCTCTTCCCTCAAGTTACAGGCCCTTTCTTTAATATGGAAAAAGGAAGAATTGTACACTGAGATTGTGAAGATCACTGGTGAGAACAAATTTTCCATCTGTGAAATTACGAAGAACGACGAGATTTATGCTAGTCTTGCAGTCGCACCTCAGACTGCAAAAGTTACAGCCTCAATGCTTAGCTAAGATGGAAAAGGCACAAAATTTATGTGTATGTATACTGGAAAAATACTGTGTAGAGGGCTGGAACTAGCTATGGTTTCAGACTTCCATGAAGGATTTTAGAGCTTATCTCCTGCTGTCCCAAGGGCAACTGCTATATACCATGCTGTCCAGTTTCTAATACCATGCTTTCCACCTTCATCAATACAACCCCATTTAGCTCATCAGTTTCCTTGTAAGAAATTACCACCTTGGCAGGGTGGAGGAAAGGACAGGAGAAGTTTCTCCAGAGATGGAAGGGGAGAATGACAACACAATCTGTAGTCATCATATAGAGAATGATGAATCAGGAGGAGGAGAGAAAACAGGCAACTCTTCCCAGGCGCATCTTGGGGATCCTGACAGACCTACTCAGCTGCCTACAAGCACTTAATGGCACTTCTAGGCTACCTGAACTCCAGAAGTAAAGAGCAATTAAGAAGCCTTTCTTTCTCTGTTGTAGCATCGTGGAAATTCACGGTTCTGGAAAAGGAAGAGGCAGAAAGCAAGCCAGATTCAATACCGACTGAACAGAAGCAGATAAGCCAAGCCTTACAAAGTTGCCTGACATGCTGGCTGTAACAGAGAAAAAAGATGGCACCTGGGGCTTACACATGAGAAAGATGTGCCCTGGAGGACCTGGGAAAGCTCAGGCTCAGCTGGAAGGACCTGGGAGGGTGCCATTCAGATGGACTCTTAGGAAACCATTGGGGAGTTAGCAGAAAGCCTTAGAGAACAATGGCATTGTAGACCCAAGTACAAGTCAGCCTTGAGAGCAGAGGAAAAGCCCCATTCCCATGAAAAGACCACGGGCTATCAGAAAAGTTAACACAACGGACTTAGGCCAAGGTCATCCTGACTGGATGGACAGAGTATTTCCTGAACTCACTACAGTAAGAGCAAGGAGCTAGCAGGGCTGGCCCTGACCAGAGAGTCATGGAAAGAGTGCTACCTGCAGGTGGGAGGGAAGGAGTACAGGGCTTCCCAAAAACTTGGCAAAGGACCTGGGTCACTGATCTCAAAGGCCAGAGGCCAAGAGGAGAAACAAAAGCAAGGGGTGGCAGGGTAAAAACAGAAGGGGAAGGAGTGAAATGGAAAGAGTGGGGTTGTGAAAAAGAACTGGATAGGGGGTGGAAGGCAGAGATGAGAAACAGGGTTTGTAGAGGAGGCAGGCAAAGGGACATACAGTGAGTGCGGACAGAAGCACAGACAAGGAGACACAGGCAGGGAAACCAAAGACAGGGATGGGGGGCAGGAGCACAGAGAGAAGGGAGGGCTGAAAGGAGCAAGGGGAAGAGGCAATGAGCTCTGAGAGAAGGAAGAGGAGAAAGCTGACCCACCCTGGGTCTGGTGAGGTGGGGACCCAGAGGACAGATGCCCTGCAGCTCTCTGGAAGTGGGCATTGCAGCCTGGTGTCCTGTCACTCACAGACAGCAGCCTTGCTGGCGCAGAGCTTCTTTTTGGCTGTGTCTGCAGGGAAGCTGGAGGCAGGCAGAGGTCAGCTATTCGCCAGGACCTTTTCAGATCAGGGCTGTTTATCTCGGTGGAAGTGATGGATTTGTCTGGGTTAACATGGCTGCTGGGCTGGGTTCTATGGGCCATGTTCAGCATGCTGCTGCTCTTCCCTGGACCAGGCCATCAAGTACACATGTCACTGTGAATGAGCAGATGACTACCTGAAAAATATGGCGGTGGATGTTTCTTCAGCCTTGTCAGTGGGCCATCTCCATAGACTCTGACCCTGATTGGGTAAGAAGGAGGACGGAGGGCTTGTCACTTGCTGTCCCAGCCCATCACTAGACAGGGACTCACAGGGCTCACGGGTACTGCCTGCGCCAGAATCCAACTGAGGTGCTGAGAACATCACTGCATAAAAGAAAGATTTTGATTGCTCTGCCATCCTTGGTCTAGTGGAGGGTGGGAGTGTGTGTCACTGAAATCAGTCACCATAGCCACAGTGAGGTGCCAAAGAGGAAAAGCAGGGCAGTGGAAGGGGGAACGGGAAGCCTGGGGAAGTCAGCATGGGCTTTGTGCACATGGTAATATCTGAAAGTTGGCCAGGAGGGTCTCCGGGGGTTCGTGATGGGACGAGTCAAGAGGAAAGGGCTAAAAGTGGGGCCCCTCCTAGACGGGTGAGGGACAGCAGACAAAGTGACCGGTACGGAAAAGGAGTGCTCCAGGAGATGAATTTAGAGGGGCCATGGGAATCACATCATGGAGGATGTTAAGAACATGAAAAGACGGTGACTTAGGCTCTGGATGAGAGAACCTCATCACTGCACCTGAACAGAGGAATATTCTCTTATTTAAGTTTGGAAAGGGCTACGTTGGCTGCTGTGATGAGTAGGGAGGGTGTCCAGGATGCTGGTGGTGTTGTTATTGGTGGTGGTGCTGGTGGTGCTAGTGGTGCTGCTGCTGCTGCTGCTGCTGTTGTTGTTGTTGTTGTTGTTGGTGGTGGTGGTGGTGGTGGTGATACAGTGATACAGCAATGGCAGTTGCTTTCACCAGTGTGGTAGGAACAGGGATGAGAAACAGAGTCAGGTTTTGTATGTACCCCGAAAGAAGAAATGTAAAGTTTCTTAGAAGTTGGAAATGGAGGGCCAGACAGTCGAGGAGCCAAGGATGACTCCAGGGCTTTTGGCTTGTATACCTGAGCAGATGGAGTTTTCCATTCAGGAAGATAAATGAGTGGGGCAGGAAGGGTAGGGAGAAGAAAGCACAAGTTCAGTTTTGGAATTCCTGAAGACATTCACCAGATTTGAGACATTCACCAGATCCCTAAGTAGAGATGCTAAGAACTCAGAAAATTTCAGTTAAATGTCAAGTTTAGGAAAAATGTTGTGGTGGTGAATTTTTGTTGACAGCTTGATTGGATCAAGAAACACTCAGGGAATTAATAAAGCTCGGCTTTGGGTGTGTCCGTGAGAGTATTTCCTGAATGGTTTAACTGTGGAAGGGAAACCCACCTGAATGTGGGTAGCACTCTCTCATGGTTGACTAAAAAGGCAAAAAGGGAAAGCTGGATGGACACTGGCATACCCCTTTCTCTGCTTCTTGACTGTTAACCACAAATCAAACTGGTCTTCATCACTGTGACTGCATCCCCAGTGATGGACTGCATCCTCAGTGGTCCTGAGCTTGCCCACATTTCAGGAGGTGGAGTATCTCAAGCCAAAGGAGAGATGGCCAGGCAGTGAGTGCTGCTGGAGCAAAGGCCAGGCCCTTCCACATCCCTAGGTATGGGAAAAGAAGAGTTAGTGAGACATTGGTGAGGAGCAAACAATGAGGGAGAGGGTGAGGGCAACGTGCTACCCCAGAGCCTGGAGAAGAGAGGGCACCAAGGAGGAATGGAGGACCAGGTGGCTGAAGTCCTGCTGAGGTATATCAGTGAAGACAAAGGATGAGAAATGACTGCAGGGCCAGCACCCTGGAGGACCTGATGGCTTACAGAAAGAAACTTCAGGAGGGTGCAGCCTGTGAAGCCTTGATCATGAGGGCTCTGGGGAGTCTGGCACTGAACAGTTACATGGGAGAGTTCAGGAGTGGGCCCAGCTTGCCTCAGCACTTTGACACTTTGACTCAGCAGTGTGTCTATGGCTGAGCTATTTAACCGTCCTTTGTTCTGTTTTCTAATCTGAGACCTCCTACTTCATAGGGGTACGGGGAAACCACTTAGCGGTATTCGTAAAGTGTCACGCTCACTGTGACACCATCCGTGTTTACCAAGTCAAACATAAAAGGAAGAGCATATGAGCAGATGAGTCCGATGAATCTTTCACAGAGGTTTGGCAGTCAAGAGAAAAAAGAGAGGGTAAAAGTTTGTGATAGAGAAGTGGAGTAAAGGGAAGGTATTTTATTTAGGAAGAAAGGACAGACGCTTGAATGCTAAGGGCGTCAGTCCGTTAAAGAGACTCTTTGGTATAGAAGGGAGAGGGGGACTCGCTGAACAACTGTCTTGCCAGAGGGGTGGACCCCAAGACACAGAAGCTCCATGTAGCTCCTGCAGCATGTCCTTTAGTGCATGCCCATCAATGTCTTCTCAGGGGACCAGCCTCTTCAGCATCCCCCCCTCAACACACCCCATGCCCTTGCTTTACTGTGTTGATTGCCATTTGTTTTACTAGCTTACGGTGTTTTGTCTGCCCTTCTCCCCCATCACTGTATAAGCTCGATAAACACAGGGACCTGCCTGCCTTGCTGACAGCTGTGCCTCCGGAGCCTAGTGTAGTGCCCGGTACACAGCCAGTCCTCAGTAAGTAATTGCTGAATGAACAATGCTCGGGTAGCTGTAGGGAGGCTCTCCTTGCCCTTTGGGGAAGATAAGCTTCCTTCTTCATTGGCACAAATACTGTTTGAGCATCGACGTTCCAGGAACTGCATTAGGTTCCGGGGATGAATCAGATGCCACCTTTGTCTTCACTTAGCCAGCTTCCTTGGGAGGGAGTGTGCATGCGGGAGAGAAAAAAAAAGTACAAGGCAACATAAAAGCTGTGTGAGAAGAAACAAGAAAGGAAGGTCGGGGTCTCACAAGCCCGGGCAGGACTGGGTAAAGCTTCTCAGTAAAGAGAATCTGGGATTGAAGAACAGCCGTGATCAAGTGAGATGAGGCATGGAATCAGTGTTACAGGTACAGGGGCCATGTATGTAGCAAAGACCTGGCAGAGAGTGAGCGTCTCCAGCTCACTTCAGTCCTGTTCTTCAGGAAGCCAGTCTGGGCCCCGATTGTCTCTCTGTTTGGACTCTTGCTGTTCCTAATGTACCCACGGTAGGCTTTGCCCTGAATTGTTGGCCAACGTCTCTGAGACTCTTGTCTTCAGACCTCCGTACAGCAGGTGGTTCTGACAGAAGGGCCACAGGGCCTCCAGCAGCAATCTGTACCTGGTCAGAGCCCAGAGTTATGTGCTTACAAAACAGTTGTGAGTGCCTCCACTACCCAGAGTTATGTGCTTACAAAACAGTTGTGAGTGCCTCCACTATCCCGGGCACGAGGGAAGCAGGGCTGAACAAGGCAGGGGCTGTGACTTGTTGGAGACAGGATAGTGGAGGGTCAGGCCACATGGAGTTCATCTTCCTGCTGGGTCTTCTGACCCTTCTGGCTCCCCACAGGTCAGTTTTCACCCATCAGATGTGGTGGGCTTTCCACACACAAACCTGGTCCAATCACCCCACTTGCAGCCTTCCAGCCAATTTCAGGACACCTCACATATACTCTTGGCAGGTCTCTGGCTAGCAGGAGGCCCTGTGGTCTGGCTGCCTTCTCCTCC
This sequence comes from Peromyscus maniculatus bairdii, assembly GCF_049852395.1. Classification (NCBI taxonomy): domain Eukaryota; kingdom Metazoa; phylum Chordata; class Mammalia; order Rodentia; family Cricetidae; genus Peromyscus; species Peromyscus maniculatus. Next base: position 85,924,558 of record NC_134857.1, on the reverse strand, counting down.
TGTCACCGGCAGCTCCTTCCTGCTCCTCTTGCTCTCTCTGCTGCAGAGAAGACCCCCCACCCCTTCCTCAGGCATGTCAGCTCGTTCCCATGGTGGGGACCTTACTGTGTGGAATGCTCCCTTCCCATCTGGAGGACTAGTTCCCCAGCTTTCCATGGCTACTGGCTTCCTGCTAGCTCCTCCTCAGAGGCCTTGCTTGGTAGTCCTGGCTAAAGCTGCCTTGCTTCCCACTCTACCCAGGGCCATCTCTTTCGTGGCGCTTGGCTTGAATCTACTCAGTTGTGTGCCTCTGTGTGCATCTGTGTATGTGTTTATGCCCCTTGTTGACACAAAGAACTCAGTTTCCTTGTGGCTAGGACAGTAGCTGGTACCTGGTCAATGTTGACAGACTTTCTCCCTAAGACCTAGGAGGAGGAGGAAGAGGGGAAAAAGAAAGAGGAAGAGGAGGAAGTAAAGGCATTTGCTGCCAAGACTGATGGCCTGAGTTTGATCCCTGGGACCCACAAGGTGGGAGGAGAAAACTGACTTGTCTTCTGATCTCTATCTACATGCGCGCACACACACACACACACACACACACACACACACACACACACACACACTAAAACAACATGTGATTTTTAAATAGCAAAGAAAGAAGAAAAGGGAGGATGATGAAAAGGAGGAGAAAGCGGAAAGGGGGAGCAAGGATGAAGAAATTTGAAGGGAGAGGGAGGAAAGAAGAGATTAAGGAGAAGGGAGGAGAGGAAGGAAATCAGAAGGGGGGAAGGAGGAGAGGAAAGGGCAAAGAGAAGAAGGAGGAAGACAAAAAGGAGGATGAGAGAGTTGAGAGGGGAATAGAGAGGAAAGGGAGGAAGATGAGGGAGGAGGAGAGAGGGCAGAAAGGGAGGGCAGGAGACTCAGCCTCATGGGAACAGGCTGTAAAGCAGACTTGGGGGTGTGGAGTGTGTATGCCTTGACTTTGAAGCTCAGAGGAGGCCCGAGGGACACAGAATACTCACCAGTCTCCTTGGCCTCATAGAACAAATGGGGAGGTGGAGGAAGAAGTAATAAAAATTAAATTAAAAAAATTTAAGTTGGAAGAACAAATTATTTGGAGACGAAGCAAAAATATCTGTGACATACCGAGCACTGTTTTAATGACAGCCGTGTGGGAGGACAGTTTAGTCATATTTTTCATTTTCCTTTCCCTGGGGAGCTGGATTCCAGCTCTTAGGCCTTGATATCAACCCTGGCATGTTCCCTAAATCAGCCACCTTATTGGGTTATTTGGCATGAGTCAGGGGGCTGCTGAGTGGCCCTTCTCCATCTGCTCTGGATGTCTTCCTTGGCCTCCCTGGGGAGAGCCCCAGGACCCAGTGGGTGGGCAGGAAGCTGTGAATGCCACAGGCACCTTCCCAGGCTCAGTGTGCAGGCCTGATGCACCATGCCTCCTGTGAGATCCTGGGGTGAGGATGCGTTCCAGATTGGGGGGTGGGGCACATCCGGTGTGCAAAAGCATTTCTTCGAAGACAGCTTGGTCAAATGCCAGGAGGAAGAGTACAGGAAGCCACCCTGCTGTCCCCACCCTCGGACAAAATCACTTTCAGAAACACTGAGGAGGCTTTTCAATCGCTAGAAGGCAGGCTCACCGTGGGCCCACACTCTGCACATGGCTGTTTTCCTCACCATAGCTCAGGGGAGCAGGCGTGATGGCCCTGCAGCAGGAAAACGGGCTCAGAAGTGAGGAGCGTCTCCCAGGAACGGAACGGATGTATACAAGATGAACCTGGGTTTGAAACCCCCTCACCGAACACCAGAGTGCAGAGGTCACAGTGCATAGATCAGAGGTCAAAAGGGAGTAGGCATGGTCCTTCTGAGGCCCAGAAAGAATGAGTGGGCCTGGTTCTGATGGACAGCATGGTGCCATTCGGACCTTACAGCTGGACTGGAGTCCTACCTTTGATATCTCCTAGCTCTCCAGAAGACAGCATTTTACTTACATTTTCTACATCCATTTCCTCAGCTCAAAAATGGGAATAGTGAGATCTGCTTCAGAGGACTGCTGGTGAGCTCAAGTGAGCTTAGGAAAGGATGTTTAAACGCTTTGTAACCTTTGAAGCGGTGTGTCAAAAAGGGAGGTGGAATCCTTCATGAGCACGGCCATCACATATTGGTTAACAGTGTGTGGCTTGTCAGAAACATTTGGATTCTAATGTTGGCATATATATATATATATATATATGTGTGTGTGTGTGTGTGTGTGTGTGTGTGTGTGTGTGTGTGTGTGTGTGTGTGTGTGTGTGTTGCTAAAGTTCTCCATGCCTCACTTTACCATCTATAGGGTGGGAATACAATTAATGCTCTCCTTGTGGTTTATAACTAGGATGAAACCCACCAATACGTGTGTAAGCGGTGAAAGTTCCGGGCTTCAAACTGCTCCCACTGCCATCAACTCTACACCACTCTAGCCCATCAGACTGCAAGGCCCTTGAGGCGGCAGGGCCTGTCCTGTCCCTTGCATTCCTGTGCTTAGAAAAGGGGCATGTGCAGAGCGACATTCGCCTCATGCTGGTTAATAAAGGGCATGCACCAGCGTCTACCAGCATGTGTCCTGCCCAGCAACTGCAAGAGACTTAAGTCCTCGACAGCATTAGGTCAGCATTTGGGACTTATTTTTTGGGGGGTGAGGGTTGTCCTGACAACCGAGCAGTTCCACCTCATGGAAGGCCCCAGCCCTGGCCCCTGCTTTTCTGCCTGGTGGTTCTTATAGAGTGGTGAAGGGAATGTGTTCTAGGTCATGTCTCATCTCTTAGAAAACGTCACTCCCTGAGGCCTTGGCCAGGCTCCCAATCCTGAACATCGTGACTGCCTCTGGTTTTGTGGCTTCTTCTTATTGTTCTGAAGGGATCTGAATGTTTAGATGCTGGCACTGCTATGTGGGCACACAGGTCTTACGGGAGTATATGGGGCGGGTGGATGCCAAGTGTCCATGTAATTACAAGGATATCCAGGAGCCTTGGTTGGGGAGTATGTGGCTCTATGTATGTGACTGTGAAGGGCTGGGTACACATTCAGGTCAAAGGTGGGTGGGTCAATATGTCACAGCTGAGGTATAGGAAGAGACTAGATAATCTATGCACAGAGAAATGCATCCAGGATCCTCTCTCCATAAGGAATCCAAAGGCTAGTTAAATACATGCTGACTATAAAGGAGGAAATTCTTTTTATTCCTCCCCTCCCAAAAATGCCTTAGGTTACCAAACAGGTTGGGATGTCAGAGGTCTGCTGTCTTCAAATACAACCTATATTGCTTATCTAGCCTCATCTGTGTTATGGATACCTGTGATGATCAGTTTTGATCATTAACTTGATGACATTAAGAAACAGCTAGGATAGTGAGACATGTCTTTGGGTATGTTGTTGAGGATGTGTCTGAAAGGATTAGTTGAAGAACTGCCCTGAAGGTCAGCAGTGCCATCATCCCGTGGGCTAGGGTCCAACTGATAAGAGAAAAGGAGAAAGCCAGCTGAGCGCCAGAACTCCACTTTGTGGTCAACCAAGGTGTGATCGTGTGGTTTCCCACTCCACACATGCCTTGCCACCATGATGGACTACATACATCTCCTGGACCAAGAGCCGAAATGAATGCTTCTCCATTAGCTGCTTCTTGAGAGCAATGAGAAAAGTAGCTCATAGAGCATTATCACAAGAACAGTGGGCAAAACTGCCAGGCTGTATCCCAGCTTTGGCATGCTGCTTATCCTCTCACTGGCCTTGTCCATCAAGTGGGGACCACAATGGTCCTCCTTGAGGTGGTGAAGATGGATAAATTAACCTGGATGAGGTGCTGAGAGAGTGAATGGCTCTATTCCTTCCAGCTCTTATTATCCTAGTCTTTCCTTGTCTTTATCATAGCTGTGTGGGAAACAAAATGAATTTACAAAGTCCAGCCAGCTGTTGAAGGGGCCCTCCTGGGACTACCTATCTAGCCAGCTCTTATAGGGGCCCGCCTCAGACTACCTGCCAGTGGTAACTGCTCCCAACCTGCTCACCATACCTCCAAGACCACACCTCTGAGATCCTGGCACACATGAAGCTTGTGGCTGCTCTGGTCATCTTGGGACAGTGACCGCTCAAGATTACCACTGGAGGCATAGGGACATCTACTGTGGGAGCTTCCTGGGGGCCAGGGTGGATCTTTTGTTTCTGGGTCCTGGGATTGGCATACAATGTGAGCATGCCTTTGTGACTGTGGCCATAAGTCTGGGTTCCTATTCTGTTGCTGTTTAACAAATGACAAAGTCAAAGTCTTGCCATGAAGGAGTAGGTCCAAGGGGAGCATGAAGAGGGAAATAGTAGAGGGGACCCCGGACACTTTCCTAGAAGAAGCTGAGACCATGGAGTTCAGCTGCAAGTTGGGGAGCAGGAGTCTGGGTAGGGATACTCCTACAACCATGGCTGCCTCAGCTCTCAGCTACAAACCCAGCCTAAAGGGTCAGCTCCTTTGTCTTCCTCTTCTATGGGCTAAGCTTTGTGAGGGATCAGCACCATTTCAAATGGTCTTTTTCCTGTCAACAGTGATGCGAGTGTAAAGGACAGGGTGACATTATCCAGGCCCAGCCCTTTCATAGCTGTGGTAGGAGAGAGTGATCTGTCAATCCCCCTCAGGCCTCCTGTCGTTAGTGATGGTGGCTCTGTTCTCACCCCTCAAGGGCCTCTAGTCCATGTCTTGTCCACGGGACTGCTTTATAATGAGCACGGGGATAGCTGTTAAAACTCATGCAGTCTCTTTGCTCATTTGCCCAATGCCTCCTTTATCACTGTTCCAACAATAGACTCCTGAGCCTAGAGTGCCTCTACTATAAAATGGTGTCAGCATCCTGATCCTGTGGGTAGTTAAATTCGAGGAAGAGAAAATGGCTGATGCTCTGTCCACAGTACCCTCTAGCAGGGTAGCCTCAATCCACCTTCTGCTTCCCATCCTTCTGCTTGAAGGATATGCAAATGGCTTTGTGTTCTGCTTCTCAGCCCAGAGCTAGGGCTGGGATTGGGGAGGTGGAGCCTCCTGGTATTATTCATCTCATTCTGGGTGACAATAACAACGAGTCTGCAGAAAGTCCAAACACCATTCCCACTGACCACAGTACTGACATGATTTCTAGGAGTTCACGCTTGCTAGGCCAGCTACAATGGATCTCTGCCTCCCAGACTCCTTTAGGAATCAGGCCTGGGAAGCTGCTTTGAGACTCCCAGATATATATATATATATATGGAAGTGTGTGTGTGTGTGTGTGTGTGTGTGTGTGTGTGTGTGTGTGTGTAGGGGATACAGAGTCGTGGCAAGAGAACAGAGCTAGACACCCCCAGGAGAGTCACCTGCCCACAGGGGTGCATACACGCATGGCTGGCAGGGGAGGGTGATGCTCCAAGAAAGCAGCGTGAAGTTCCCACATGAGTTCTTGGCATCCATGTTGTGCTCTGAAGAGACTCTGCAACATGGTGCAAAGGAAGGTGCTATTGATAACCTCACCTGTACTTCTTCTAATGCCCCTCTCTGCAGACTTCTCCCGAGCCTGCCCTCCCTCTTGCACCCTCCCACTTCTTTGTGTCATGTTTGGCAGAACACAGCCTCTTTTTTCTTTCTGTCTTGGCGGCACCTGTGAGGCTGTGCCCCAGACACGGCACAGCAATGTAGCCTGCATCACCTTCCAGCATGCAGGGAAATCACTTCAGGGACTGCTGACAGGTGTGGTCCCCTGACATACACCTATAACACAAAGCCCTGCTAGAGCCTAGAGGATTCAAACTGCAATCTCCATCTCCCCAAATGGCCACAAATGTACAAATGACAGAGAGCATATGGATGAGGAAACCACGTGGATCTCCCCTCCTCCGTCTTCCTATGCTGCCCAGACTGCCTTGATCTCTTGGTTTCAGCATTCTTCCTGCCTCAGCCACATGGGTTCCTGGGACAACTGGCATCTGCCATTCTGCCTGACCATAGGTGCAGTTGCTCCTTACAAGCTTGCAGATGAGTTATTGAGTCCCCAAGTCTATTTTCTGTAAAACAGGGGGAACAAGACTGTTTATCTTGTGTACTACCAAATGCCCAGTGCCTGGCTAATACTGAATGCTCGGGAAATACTGGCTGGATGGATGAATAAGTGAATGTAGAAGGATTGTTATTGGGATTAAATGAGATGAGGGAAGTGAGGCATTTGTTGCAGCAATATCACATATTAAACACTCAATATAAAGCAGTTACTGTTAGCTATTATCCAGGAACAAAATCCTATGGTTCAGTCAGATTGGTTCCCAGAGCCAATATAAAGTTAGGTGCTTGAAGCTAAATAACCACTTGCCCTAAGTATCTAGGCAGTTGCCCCCAGAGTCCAAAGGGTGATACGTTGTATTCTATTCCATTTATTTTAACAAGCTGCTATTGAGCAAGTCTTATGTGTGCAGAATTGATGATATCCTATGCAACATGCGCCTCGAGAAGCCGCCCTCCTGAAAGACTTGATTTGTAGTTTGAGGCAAGATCAACACTTATTAGCATAAGTTTCCATCTGTAACAGAAAACCAAGCCTGCATTCTGAGACCAAGGTAAAACTTTCATTTATTCATCCAGCAATATTCCTAGTATCCTTGCTATAAACAGAAGGCCCCTAGCTGTGCACTGGGGACCCCAAGATAAATTCAATGAATTTGATGAGCTGCTGCTCCAATGAGAGATGAAGAGCTCATGAACTGTAGGTCAGGACAATGAAAGTGTCAGCAGAGCACCAAGGTTAGGATACTACCTCTATGCTGAGCCAGGAGACGCATCTCCAAAGTTCCACCAAAAGGGTGGAAGAAGGGAGGGATGTGGGGTCCCAGAGTCTTAGCCTCCACCTGACTTGAGGCTGGAGAACTTGACATGCTATATAAGCCATCGTGGCCAGTTGAAAGCAACATCTCCATTGTCCCCCAGACACCCCAGAGCCTTAACAATCTGGAAGCAACCGGATATCTGATCAGATTTGATAAGAAGGGGACTTAGCATGTGCTTTTGGTTTGAGTTGGTTTTTTGAGGCATGGTCTCATGTAGCCCAGTCTGGCTTTACTCACTACATAGCCAAGGATGGTTGTGAACTCCTGACTCTCCTCTTCTACCTCTTGGGTGCTGGGTTTATGGGTTTTCACTACCACACCAACTTGGAGAGGTCTCAATGAAGGCAGAGTTTTATTCTGTGACAGGGATGAAGGCCAGGAGAATTGGAGGAACTGGAAACTCCTCTATCGGGCAGCAGCAAAGCCCAATGAGACACATAGGATCCCAGCCTGGCCAGTGTGCTTTGACTGAAGCACAGAAGCAAGATTCAGCCTCATGCAGGGGCAACAGGTGAGTGGAGGGCAGTGGGAACCTGCTCTCTGTGTCTGGCCAGCAGCCCAAGATAGGTCAGAGCTAAACTGATAAGGCAGAGGAAGCCAATCCCAAACTGGATTCTGGTCTTTGGGGAGATAATTTACGGAGAACATTGTACTGAAACTCAAGAATGTAGCATTCGGGGGTTAGAAGGGTGGGGAACAGAGCAGGCGAGGGGCAAGTGACTTAACAGGACACCTATCGTCAGCAGTTCCCAGGGAAGGGAGGCTGTGGCAATGGGTAGCCATTTGGTGGAAGAGGAGGTGTCCTAAGATAAAGGAAAGCATGGATGAGAAGGAAGACAGGAAGTGTGGGTAAGACAGGGCTCCAGAATCTCCCTCACAGCTCTTGGCAGGATGCTGCCTCTGACAGTGCCTTCCTGGGTAGAGACCAGTAGATTCCACTCCCACTCCCACCTGCTCATGGTCTGGTGGGTATAGCCGTGTGAGAATGTGCCTGTCCCATGTGCTCGCAGCTCTCTAGCATGACAGCCCATGGTTTGGAGCTTTGGAGCCGGGGTATCTTTTATATTCAGATCCGAGTGGTGCTAACTCCTCTCTGTCTGTATGCTGTGCCCTTGGCAGGTTTAACCTGTCTGATCCTTAGTTTTTCCAGTGGTCAAACAGAGATAACAGGACACACCTTGAGGTTGTTGTGAGGTGTCAATTAGATGTGCTGAGTGGCATGCATCTAATATAGTACCTGGAACATGCCAGATATTCAGTAAATAATATGACTGTTACCTTCATATAATTCCCCTGCCTGTCTTCAATACAGTGGAGTGATAGAACTTCATTTACAGTGGACATTCAATAAGTGTCACTAACAATATTATTTGCACATGTTGTAACCTATGAATGCACCATCAACACACACACCACACACACACACACACACACACACACACACACACACACACACACACACACGGAACTGCTTGTTCTCGAAAGTACAGGTCACTTGCAGCTATGGACATATTTTGACAAGTCTTGAGTGCTGAGAATTATTATCTTGGATGGAACCCATCACCTGGCATTGCCAATATCCCAGCAGAATGCCAGGCCAGCTGGGTACCCCTCACCCCCTAAATGGGCAGGCGGGACCACGAAGCCCTTCAGCCCACTGGAGGCTCCTCCTCTGGCCCCTCCTGAGGTCCGCCCATGCTCATCTGCATGAGCCTGGGCCCTGGCCCATCCTTCTGCTTCCCTTGCTGATACTGGGAGCTTAAGAGCCTCGGGGGACCAGAACCCTCATTTCGACTTTGCTTATCTCTCTCAAAAGCCCAGCGCAGACAGCAGAAGCAAGCAGAGGGACACGCAATTACCTGGTGAATTCAGGCAAATAAACAATTCCCTGACTCTGGTGTGCTAAACTCCTTTCATGTGCCTTTGGAGGGCGTGAGGTGGGGCATTCGGAGTACATCTTCCAGGCTGGCTGGCCATTAACCTCAATTTCCAACCACTCGAGGCTGCCCTGCCCTCCCAGAGTTGGGGTCTCTCTGAGAGTCATTAAGCTAGGACCCTAGGGCAAATGCTCAACTGCCCCCAGCTCTGCCTCCACTGGGGCAGTGTTTTAGGGACCAAACTGACCGCTAAGCAGCCCCCTCCTGGGGTTCTGCTTGCTGAGGCTCTGAGCCCTCTCTCTCTCTCTCTCTCTCTCTCTCTCTCTCTCTCTCTCTCTCTCTCTCTCTCTCTCTCTCTCTCTCTCTCTCTGGTGCCTCCTAGAGCCTCCTTCCAAGTCCAAGAGCGTGGATTCTGAGGTGGGGGGGGGAGGAGCTTTTAGGGGCAGTTCCTCTGGTTGCTATAAATCAGGTTTGTTGTTCTCTTCCCCTCGCTTTCTTCCTATATACCTCTTTTAAGCCTCTCAATGGGCAAAACGCGGTCCCCTGTAGGCTGTGCCTAATTGAGGGATGTTAAACCTTCTCACGGCTGGAAGTCAGCCTCTTTCTAAGCGTCCACTGGGACGAACCCAGTGCAGGAGCTAAATATAGAAAGGGCTCCCTCCTCCCCCAGCCTCCCTTGTCCTCATGGGCACTGGCACGGGCGAGAATCGATGCTGTGTTTGGCGGTGGCAGGCTGCAGGGCAGCCACCCCTGCTTAGAGACCCTTATCTGCACCTGCCGTCGATTGGCTCTGATAGACCCTGACATACTGAGGACAAGAAGTCACCATGGCGACCTTGCAAAGCAGAGTGAGGGAGAAGACAGAGGCTTGGCTGTGCGAGGCTGTCTCAGGACACACTGAGCTACCAACCTCACAGGCTCCTAGCCAGACAAACAGGGGTCCTGTCTCTCCACCTTAGCCACACCAAGCCACTCAATAGTGTGGCTCAGGGGTGGCCTTGCTGGCAACTATGGGGGAAGCTATGTTGTTCACACCGGAAGTCCATGGCATTCTCAGGGCTCTTCTGTGTGCCTCCCCAGAACACCAAGAATGGATGAATCAGTCCCTGCTCATCAGAGCCTTTCATGCTAAACCAGCCCAAATGACTGATTTAGAAACTGCGTGGTCTTGTTCTTTGAGTGGATTTCTGAGGCACACTCCAGAGAAGGCCCAGGTCTTCATTATCTCTACACACACCCTTTGATTAAGCATCTGTGACCACACAGGGCTGTGTGCTGGATACTGTACCCAAATGAAGAAGCCAGATCAGAATACATTGATGGGAGACACATACCCAGAGCACTCAGGCAGAGAGCAAAACAAAGAAACCATTTGTACCAACACCTCAGCCATCATCACAACCCTGTGAGTAACTGCTATGATTCTAACTGAAATATCAGCGCAGAGGAGTTCACTGCCTTTTGAAAGGACCCCAGTGACAGAAAGATGTTGAGTTTTCTAGCTCCAATGCTGGGCAATGAACACAAACCTGTAGCATCTGAACCAGCTGGGGATTCTTAAGTCCAGATCCCTGGGCCTCACTCTGACCCAGAGATCTGATTTAGTGGGTTTAGGTGACTACTGTATCAGTCCTCAGGTGACTATGACATACAGCTTTCCTTGGGTTAACTCCTGAAACTCCATTGTTCTGGAAGCAGGTGGGTCTCGCTCTCAGCAGGCCTCTAGGCCCCCTGGTTTGTTCAAAGGAGCAATGAAGCTGAGCCCCATCCAACTCCCATGCCATCCCCCTGAGAAGCAGAGTCATGCCATCCTTTGGGAGGGAGCCTCAGCTGCTGACTCTGGAAGTTTTGTAGTTGGGCATGGTAGTACATGCCTGCAATCCTAGCCTTCAGGAGGCTGAGGAAGCAGAATGGCAAGTTGAGGTCAGCTTGGGAAAGACCCTTGTCCAAGGAGAGATGGTCGTGTGTGTGGCAGTGAATTACCCTAGGGTAATTCCCGTGTGCAGTGTCTGCAGTTGAAACCCACAGCAGGAGCGAGTTGTCAGCAATCACTACCCAGCTAGGGAAGCAGGGGACCATCCACTGTTTGGCCTTTCATTTCAAAGCCTGGTTCTCTTTATTGCTCTGTGTTCTTGGGACTGTAAGCTCAGGAGGAGCCACAGAGCCATGTACTCAGATAGTATGCAAGGGCTTAGGGGAATACGCTTATTAACCTTCCATAGATCCCTTAAGTCTGAAGAAGAGCTAGCAGACTATGGAAAGGTGTGGAGATGGACTCCCTGATTTAAGGTAAATGTGGGGCACAGAGCATCTCCATCAAACATCTATGACTGTGAGTACATTTTCCTACCAGGTGACGGCACATCTTACCTGGCTTGTGTTCTGGAGCCCATTTAAATCAGAACTTGGGGGCTAAGGAGATGGCTCTGTCAGTCAAATGCTGGCCTTGTAAGCAGGAAGACCTAAGTCCCATCCCCAGAACACACTTAAAAAAGCCAGACATGGAGGCATAGCAAGGCAGAGACAAGCTGATCTCTGGGGTTCTCTGACTGGCCAGCCTAGACTACTTGGCGAGCTCCAGACTAGTGAGAAACACTGTCTCAAAAAAAAAATATGGAAAACACATGAGGAACTTCGCTGGATATTGATCTACAGCCTCCACCTGCATGCACTCACATCTAAACACACCTGTGTACCAGCACACACACACACACACACATACACACACACACACACACACACACACACACACACACACACACACACACACGATGATGATGATGATGATGATGATGATGATAAATGATAATGCAGCAATTGTCCTGACACCAGACTCTTAAACTGGCATGTGAATCCATATGAGAGTCTCATAACTTAATGTGTGAAAAATTGCTAACAGTAAAAAGTTTCTGAACACACACAATGCCCCCAACTATTTCCAAATCAAATGTGTAACAGATCTGAGATGGTTCTGGCAGCACCTGCCAATGTGGCGTTGTGTGGCTTCATTGTGGTCTTGGTTCTGAACACAGTGCACCATGCAACACCGTCTAAAAACCCTCAGCTCACATTTACGACTCCAGCATGTTATGACTCGTGGTGTTTTTACTGCACATATGGAGCGTCATGCTATTATAGAAAGGTAATGGTTTACTTACAGAAAATAAAGACTTTTAGTGCTACTTTACTGTCATTCCTCAGAGTGTAAGTGTCAAATTCTTATGTTTTTGGATCGTATTGTGTTAGAATGTTTGGTTTTAAAGATTGTCGTCTAATGGGCCAGCAGGATGGCTCAGCCAGTCAAGGTGCTTGTCATGCAAGACTGGTGACCCGAGTTCAGTCCCTAGAACCCACGTAAAGGTGGATAGAGGGAAATGATTCCACAGAGCTGTCTTCTGACTTCCGCACATCCAGTGTGGCAGGCCTGCCCACACCCTGCCACACACACATACACCAATAATGACAAATTTAAAGGTTCTAAAATGTTACTTTGACATGCACCAATAATAATACATGTAAACATTTTAAAACTTGTCTGAGTTGCTGACTCCTGTTTCATTGAACTCAAGTTTGGCTTGAGATTAGGATAGAATTCCCAACAATTTCTATAACAGTGCTAAACATACTTCTGTATTGCAAATTTATGTGAACAGATTCTCAGTGCTGATAATTATAAGAGCAAAACATCCAGGGCTGGAGAGATGGCTAAGTGTTTAATAGTTCACACTGTTCTTGCAGTGTGCTTGCCTGTGATTCCCAGCACGCATGCCAGGAGGTTCACAACTGCCTGGAACTCCAACTCCCTGGCATCTGACACCCTCTTCTGACCTCCTGAGGGCACTGCATTCACATTCACAAATCCACACAAAGATACATACCTACATTGTTAAAAAAATATATATATCTACCAATCCCTAAAACTATTGAAGACTCTTTATGCCCCTCAGTCTAGTATCAGGCATTCATACCTTATGCAGAAATAAACACACCTGTTTCATTAGTGTGAAAATTTGTCTTTGTCTTTAGTAAAATTACATATATATATTGTGTATTTTATCTAAGAATTACTTTAAAATCAATACATGATTTATTATGTTTAAATCTTTGATTTGCCTGCCTGATTTGATTTTCAGGCTATACAGAGAAACTCTGTCTTGAAACAAACAAGCAAAAAACCAAAACCCAAAACAACAACAACAAAAAGAAGCTGTAGTCTAGACCATGCCAAAGGAGAGTTTCCATCTCCTTGGCTCTTCTGCCCTTTGCTGTAGCATCAATGGCTGGCACTTGGACATTCCCTTGTGATGTGTGCACCTAGCACATCACTGTATAATTAAAAACAAAGCAGAACCATTGCTCCCATACCAGCCCTGTGTGTTGGCTTTGAATGTTGTCCTGACCCTGACCTGCTTCTCTCTCCGGGCTCTGCAGATGTTCAAACCTTGCTTTCCCCTATACCTTAGAGATGCCCTCTCAGCCTCAGCCCAAATTGTGTTGAAGGTTTATTATTTTTTTTCTGAGTCCGATTCACCTGTGTAGCGCCCTTCTCCTGAACCCAGTATGACCAACGTTATCATGATAGACCCAAGGGGACCAGAGACTCAGCTGTCAGTTAACTGCCATGCATTCAGCCTCCATCAGCCTTGGAGCTCTTATTGTCCCCATTCCTTTCTTTCTTCTGAAGTCCTGCTTTCCCTGTCCCCACTACCTGGAACAACCACTCTCAACGCTGGCTGACATCTCTTTGTTCTCAGCCTCAGGCTTCACTCGGTGGGCAACATTTCTGGCCTCCTGCCCTGTGTCCTTTCATACTGAGCTCCTGTCCCTCATATGCAGTCGTTTATCCAGCTACCTGCTGCCCTTCATGGGGCACACATGGTCAGTAAAGATTCATGAACTGCTAAGAAGAGAGTTGGCCACAGAGCTGTGCTCAGAGAGTCCTAGGGGTTGTCTTTAGAGGCATGAGAAGACCATGCTTTTTCTAGACATGTGCAAAGTGATGGGGGGAGGGGCAAAGCCTCAACACCAGGTGTCCCATGGCCTCTGGGCATTCACATCTAGGGCATTGCTTTTGTATGGAGACTGGTCTTGTTGACTGCTGACTGGCTTCTCACTAGGTAAATATGGCAGAAATGTTGGGACCTCACTTTGGTGGTTATAAGAAGACTGTGGCATCCATATTGGGGGCTTCTCTGTCTCTTGGATCGGTTGCTCTGAAATCACCTGCCAGCACCCTGTCAAGATGCAGGCCACATGGTGAAGGACTTATGCTATTTAATAAGCACACAAGTCAAGCCTTTAGATGGCCACAGCTCTGACATTTTGACTTCAGCTACTTGAGCCAGAAGCACCCAAATACCACTAATCGATAATTGCATTCCTGATCCACAGAGACTACTAAACTAATGCTTATTGTTTTAATCTATTAAAGTTTGGAGATATTTTGCTATGGAGAAATGAACGGCTGGTTATCCTATGACCTTCATGTTCTTTTTGTGTGTACACAAGCTGTGGGCACTCAAGGGCTTTACTGCAGGCCAGTAGACCAGGAGGGGTAGCTATGGATCCTGAGAGGAACTAGCAGCCTGCAGAAGGCAAACAGCTTGCTGGTGTCCCGTCTACCATGTAAAAGCTCAAATCCAAGCCCTTCCCATCTCTGTCATGTCTCCAGAATATATTCCACATCTTTGTACGTCATCATCTTGAAATTCAAGCACTCATTTCTCCAACTAACACATGTAGAGCGCTTTCTCTGGACTAGCTGTGTACAGGACAGGGCTTCTGCATTCGACAACATGGACAGAGTAGTTGTTACTTGCACAGTCCTTTTCCTCTAGGTGACTCTGGGTGCATCTTAGGTAGGACATCCTTTCTGCCCTGTTGGCTCCCCACAACACCCAGCCCACAGTTCAGCATTCTGCAAATATTTAATAACCCAAGAAGAAGACATGAAGGATTGCTTGTCAGAGGCATTTTAAAGACATACACAGGGACAAAAGTATGGGAGGCTGAGAGGTATTTGATTGACATCTAACATCTATTATATGTCTGGAGCAAGCAAGACCTTCCTGCATGTTAGTGAATTTAGCTCTAAAAGAATCTGCTTTGGGGATAAATACATTTCCCATTTCATCAGTGGGTAAATCAAGGTTTAGAGAGGTGCTATGGGACACAGGAAAACTAATAGTCAACACTAGTGGAATGGTCTGAATTAGCTTACTTAATCTGGATTCTGCTCTGGCAAGGATGGAGGCAAATGGAAATTAGGTAAAGTGAGCACGTTTGCACTCTGGCAGAGCCATCAGCAGAGTGTGGGACTCAGAGTCAGGCGCTGTTGTCTTTTCACTTTTTCTTGAACACTGTTTATTTCGTGTGTGTGTGTGTGTGTGTGTGTGTGTGTGTGTACAATGGAGTGGGGAGAAGTGTGCACATGTGTCACGGTGAGTGTGTGGTAGTGAGAGGAGAACTCAAAGGGGTCAGTCCTTTCCTTCACCTGTGTGAGTTCTGGGGATGGGACCTAAGTTGTCAAGCTTGGAGGTAAGTGCGTTTACCTCGCTGGTCTTGGCACTGTTATTCTTAGCAGTGGGAATGGTGATGCCATACTTACAGGTGAGGTGTGGACTCAGCCTCACCCCAGACTGCTTCCTTCTCCTGCCCTGCTTCTTCTGTCCACCCAACTGAGCTCCATCCTTGGGAGCCAGTGACACTTTCCAATGTAATGCCAATTTATTCTTTTGAGTCATTCTTTGACTTCATTTAATTCGTTTTTTTTTTCCTCTACAAAAATGAGGAAGCCAAGCCGGGTAGTGGTGGTGCACGCCTTTAATCCCAGCACTCGGGAGGCAGAGGCAGGTGGATCTCTGTGAGTTCGAGGCTAGCCTGGGCTACCAAGTGAGTTCCAGGAAAAGGCGCAAAGCTACACAGAGAAACCCTGTCTTGAAAAACAAAACAAAAAAAAAAATGAGGAAGCCAGGGTTGGGGAGATACATGATACCCACGTATGATCCAAGCACAGTGGCATACATCTGCAACTCTAATATCAGGGGTGGGAGAACAGAGACAGGTGGATTCCTGGAGCTTGCTGGCCAGCCCATCTATCTAATCAAGCTCTAGGTTCAGTGAGAGACCCTTGTATCTAAAAACAAGGTAGACAGTGATTGATAGAGGAAGACACTCAACATTGACTTCTGGACTCTACATAGGAATACACGTGAACAGGTGTGCACATATTCATAACACACATGGGGGCGGGCAGATAGACAGACAGACAGAGACAGAAAGAGAGAGAAATCAGAACTCTCTTCTAGTCCATTCTACGGGGAGACCTCCACATCCAGCCTATTAGCCATCCTGATGATGGGGACAGATATATGTGAAGAAAAGGATGAGAGAAGACGTAGGAATAAAGTAATAGTAATTAAAAAAAAAAATCCCTGAGTAACAAGGAGCTTCTCAACAGACGAAATTTTGTGTTAAAATGAGTATAATCTCCAGGTCCTGTGCATTTCTTCTTCTCTCTCTCCTCCCTCCCTCCCTCCCCCCCCATCCCTCCCTCCCCCCCCCCTCTCTGACAGTAGAAGAAAAATGTGAGCTGGCCAGTGACGAGGTTTCCATCGGCAACATTGGAGTTTAGAATCCCAAAGGCAGCTTCTCAATTCTGAATTAACATCCTTTCTTCCTGGGCACAAGAAGGTCTATGTTTCTCTGTTCTCCTCCTCAGCCCCACACATGCTCTTTCATGCAAGTCAACAGTCCTGCCCTACAATAGGTGTGATTGCTTCCCATTACGTTGTCATGGAAACGCCCATTGCCATCTGGGGGTTGGGGAGGTGGCAGCGGAAACAAATGAGTGGCCAATCAGGCTTTCCAGGAAAGTCTTTTCGTGATACACTGCTCACTGCCAACTGTGGAGGCCGGATGGAATAAAGGGTGGTGTAGGAGGGCCCTGCTGATGGGCAGAGTGTTGGCGCCCCTCCCAATTACACTGAGGGACAAAGACAGGGGGACACTTGGTGTTAACATGAATCTGCTGAGTGACAGATTATTTATCTGCTTGGGAAGGGAAATAGAGCAAATGGCTAGTTGGCGAGCACAAGACCCCTAGTGCTTGAACTGTCACAGGATTCATGACACATGAGAGGGGCTAGTTATTTTCTGTGCCAAAGATTGTAGAACCCAGAGCCATCATGGTCCCTGCTTTTTCCTGCACCCCTGGCCACAAATGGAAAAGTCCCATTGCAGGATCTCCACGAGTCAGGAGGCCTGGGGACAGCCAGGCTATGCTTTGGATACCCTTGCATGAATGGCTTTGTCGTCTTTGCTGGCAACAGCTCTCGGCTTGTTTTTGTTTTCTCCTCTAGCACATGCGGGTCATAGCAGCATGCCCTTTCCAGGCTTGGTGGGAGGCTGGAATGAGGTCATGGCAGGCTAGGTGCCTGCTCCCAATAAGCACTTGATGGATTTCAGCCACCACTGCTACACCTGGCCTCAGATCTCTGTGCTCTTGGAAGGGTACTCCAGCTCTGGCTCCCCAGTTCCCTATTTCAAATCTGTGCTCTGGGGAATAAACACAGCAGGAGTGAACTTTTGGTGGCCTGGGAGCCAGCTATAGGTTTTCACTGCAAAAGACTTCCAAACTCAGCCACCTCCCTAAGAAACACAGCCGCTGGCACCTTCTCTGAGCACATGGGGACGGGAGGGGGTGGCATCTTGATACTGCTTCTTAGGATAGCTGTTGACTTCATACTACCTTCTACTGCGTAGTCCCTTTAATTGCCTCAGGAAGGCATGTGGATGGGATGGGCTTTAGAGTGAGGTACCCCATCATCCTCAAGCAGACTGCAAGATCATGTGAGCATCTCTCAGGCTTGCTTCTGTCCCAATACAGTTGCTCACCACAGAGCCCCTGGGGCATTCTGATCCAGAGCAGGGAAGACAGCCAGCCAGATCAGGCAGCTGAGGTCGACTGGAGTAATTAATCCTAAAGGTTACCAGTGCCTGTCCTGCTGGGGAGCAGGAATCCAATTACCCACAGTGACAGCAGCTTAGTCCCCAGGGACGCACTCGTCTGCAGGGTGGCCGGACAACCTGTCTACTTGAAATCTTCCTGAGAAGACAGCCCAGCCTCATCCTCCACTTCTTCCAACCACGCAGTCTGGTTCAGATCTTAGCTGACCGGGACAATTCTGGGTCACAGGACAAAGGGTTGAACTCCGGGAGGTTGGACCATGGCTGCTTTTAGAGGCCTCCTGGGAGGTGCCTGTTTCCCTTGTAGGAACAGAGACCACAAGAGCTGAGCCAGACCTAGAAGATAAGTCAATAGTAGGCGGGAAAGAGAAGCAATGTGGTACTCCAAATGAGTTTACTTGACCATTAAATAAATATGCAAAATTATGCAGATGGGAAAATGGGCATATAATTTTCAATCAATTGCTCTGGCATCATCTGAAATAGATCCGTGGTTCAGAATAAGGAAAACACTGGGAGAGAATTCTGGCTCCCTTTCCCCCATCATCCTGAGGAATGCAGGGTAGGAAGTAAGGAGGGTGGGAAGACGGTATACTCTGTAAGGTGGCGCTGGCTTAGACCGAGATAAGCTCGGGCATGTCTAGAACTTCCACCCTGGGCAAAAGTGAAAAAGAAGCCAAGCCTTTTGCATGGCTGCCACCAGGGAAAGAAATCTGACTTTTGTAATGCAAATTGGCTTCCTGGCTTGAAAGAACATGATTAAAATGATATGTTTCAATGTGGGAGCCAGACAGCAGATTTGGTATTGGAAAGCAGCAGCAGCTGCTGCTTACGCACAGGGGTGTCTACAAGGTGTATGGAGGAGTAAGTAGAGAAATATTTGCTGCGGCTTGGGGCCTCCAAGTTGTTAGTCAGCATAGGCCATTCTGGAGGGACCATCTAAACCTAACCACGACCTGGGTATAGGATAAGAAAGGCTGGGTGCCTCTTCTCTCTATCCCGGGAAGGATTCTCTTCAGTCTGAGATCAACCATTTTATCCATCCATTCAACATTTACTGAGTGCCACTGCCATGTGCCAAGACAGGCAAAGTCCTTGACCTTGAGGAACTGACGGTTTAGTGAAGACAGCCGACCAGGGCTCAAATAAGAACTCTGCCGTTTATGAAGAAGTGTCATTTTGGGAAAATTACTTTAGCTCTCTGTGCCTTGGTTTCTTCAAATTTTCTAATAAGGAGAAATGAAAGTACATACTACTACAACACCATGATGAGGGCTGAGTTTACCTTCTTGTCTTTGAACAACTAAAGTATCATATGGAGTACATTTTCAAACAATGAACAACCATTTCCCCATTCTACTGCTATCACTCCATTCCCAGGCTCAGCACAAAGAAAGGGAACCCAAACAAACACAGCCCCAAAGTTTTGGAGTTCAAGCAGATGAGAAGATCGGAATGCTTGAAGTTGAATGCCAAAATGTGCTCTGGAGATCTGAACGTGTTCTCTTAGTGTACATCTTTGACTAAATACTGATTGGAACACACATGGGGTGAAACTCCATGTGAAGCTGGAGAAAGACCCACTGAAGCAGTAGGACAGTCCACGGCTGGGAAGTTCATGATCCCAGAGCCAGTATGCTTGAGCTCCATGGTAAGTTTTCAAAGCACCACATAATGTTCAGATAGTTACCACTTGAGATAGCTAATTTTGGTTGTCAACTTGACACATCTCTGAAGAGGGACATTTGACTGAAGGATTGCCTCTATCAGACTGTGGGATGCCTGTGGGACACTTTCCTGTTTGCTAACTGACATAGGAGGACCCATCCCACTCTGCATGGTATCATCTCTAGGTGGGTAGACCTGGGCTGTAGAAGAAAATTTGCTGAGCTTGCCATCAAAAGCAAGCCAGTGAGCAGCATTCCTCCATGGGCTCTGCATCAAGTTTCTGCTTTGAGTTCCTGCCTCAACTTCCATCTTCCTGTAAGATGAAATAAGCCCCTTCCTCCCCAAGTTGCCTTTGGTCATGGTGTTTACCACAGTAACAGAAAACGAACTAGAATGTCCAGCATATGTAACAGGACTAAAGAATCCTTGAACAGGGGAGACACTAGATTTCCTACTTAGGCTTTAGAAGTATCAAACTGATCTCAGGCCGGGTGGTGGTGGCACACGCCATTAATCCCAGCATTCGGGAGGCAGAGCCAGGCGGATCTCTGTGAGTTCAAGGCTAGCCTGGTCTACAGAGTGAGATCCAGGACAGGAACCAAAACTACACTAAGAAATTCTGTCTCGAAAAAACAAACAAACAAACAAAAAACACACTGGACCAGTGATATGGGACCATAACTGCAGTGCTGGGGGTAGGGTGGCTTTCTCTGGCATTCATTGACCAGCTCGCCTATCTCCAGACTCAGTGGGAGACCTTGTCTCAAATAATAAGGTGAAGAGTTGTTGAGGAGGACGCACGACATCAACCTCTGATCTCCACATTTACACACATGCATGTGCACCCACATGTACATGTGCACACACAGAGACATATACTACATACATACACACATCAAAAAGAAAAAGGAAACAACCCCAATGAAATATCTAGAAGTGAAAAAAAATATGGTGGCTGAAACGAAAAACTGTAAAAATGAGATAAACAGCAGCCCAGACACACCAGGAGAATCAGCGAGTGTGAAGAAACAGAAATTAAAAAAAAATCCAAATGGAAGCAAAGAGTAGAAAAATAAGAAGAAACACAGATAGCACCAATAACACAAGACATTAACAAATCATCTAATATGCATGCAATTGGAATCCCAGGCAGAAGGGGAACAAAGAAAAAAATTGAAGACGTGATTAGAATTGGCAAAATCTACAAATCCACTCATTCAAGAAACTTACTGATTGTTCAGTAAGGCCAAGAAAAGGCAAACTACACAAAGGAACATTATAACCAAATCACTGAAAAACAGTGATAAAGAGAAAATTCTTGACATTGGCCAGTGGGAAAAGGGCATTATATACAAACGGAATATATAAAGGAACAAAGGCAAGGTGGAAGACTTCATTATCATAAAGTACGCAAGACAGAAGACATTAATTATATTTTTAAAGACTGATAGGAAAAACTCTCAACCTAGAATTCTGTGTCCTGGAAATATAAATTCAGAAGTAAAATAAAGAATCCTTTATATTAAAGTTGAGGTAATCTGTCACCACTAGATTTGCCTACAAGACACTAAAGAAGTTCCCCAGGGAAAAAGAAAGTGATACAAGTTAGAAATGTGAATCTTTTCAATGGAATGAAAATCACTAGGAATAAAAGATATGTGAACAAATCGAAATATATTTTCACTCATTTAAAAAATTTCCTTGAAATGTGGTCTATTTAGAGCAGAAAGTTTTTATTGTATTGTAGGATTTATGAGACTTAGTAAAAACATGACTATATCACAAAATAAAGGAGGTAGAAAACAGAATATGTAGTTGTAAGATCTTTCATAGTGCACACAAAATATTTTAATATATGAAGGTAAATGCTGATATGTTGTTAGTTATATTGAAGTGAAAAGGCACAACTAATACACCAACAATGTGATTAAATAGAATATCCAATATTTAAAAAAAACACAAAGGAAATCAAGAACAAAATAATACAAAACAAGTAGGAAATAAAAATAAATACCAAGATATTAGAGTTAAACTAATCTACATCAATATTTCATTAAATATAAATGGTCTAAAACTTCAATTAAAATCCGAGGAGGTTGTCATACTGGATGATAAAAAGCAAGACCCATCTACATGCTATCTATAAGAAAAGCACTTGAAATTTATGAAGATATCAGTAAGTTCAAAGGACAGGAAAATATATTTAAAGAGCTGGTCAAAATAAAACTAGAGATTCTATATCAGACAGATTTCAGAACAAGAACTATTTTCAGAGGTATAGAGAAATATTGTATGATTTAAAACCCAGGTCACGCCATCAAAAGACTGTAACAATACTGATTATATATGACCTATAATATGATTTCAAAACACATGAAGTATAAACTGATAGGAGAAATGAGCTAGCCACCACTAGAGTGAGACAGTCTTCTGAAAATCAGTAGGATTGTGGACGATCAGAACAATCCCATCAACCATCTGAACTTCATTGACATAATTAGAACTCTCTACCCCTACACCTCACAATCCACAGGTGCATGTGTGTGAAATCATTAACCTGGACAGGTCATATAGTAGGCTATAAAATCAGTCTCAGTTTTTTATTTTTTTTTTATTTTTATTTATTTTTTTTTTGGTTTTTCGAGACAGGGTTTCTCTGTGTAGCTTTGCGCCTCTCCTGGAGCTCACTTGGTAGCCCAGGCTGGCCTCGAACTCACAGAGATCCGCCTGGCTCTGCCTCCCAAGTGCTGGGATTAAAGGCGTGCGCCACCACCGCCCGGCCCAGTCTCAGTTTTTTAAAATGAAATAAAAATTACAAAGTCTTTCTTTGACCATAAAAAAAATCAACTAGAAATAAGATTTAGAGAGCTAGCTGGAAAGTATTCAATATTAGCAGAAT
The DNA here is from genome assembly GCF_049852395.1 of Peromyscus maniculatus bairdii. NCBI lineage: Eukaryota > Metazoa > Chordata > Mammalia > Rodentia > Cricetidae > Peromyscus > Peromyscus maniculatus. The sequence goes on along the minus strand of NC_134857.1, from coordinate 85,902,292 downwards.
AAATAATGCACTTCTCATGAATCAAAGAAAAAAATCACAAGAGAAATGAAAAAAACTTGGAACTGAAAGAAAAATATGAATACAAAGCCTCAGACATGCACCTCTGTAATAGCTAAAGTGGCACTTAGAGATTAATTTATGACATGACATAATTATGCTATGAAAAAAGACCTAAAATCAATGATCTAAGCCTCTACCTTAAGAAACTAGGAAAAGATAATTAAAACCAAAGTACCAGCAGAAAAGAAACAATAAAGACAGTGAAGACAAATGTGACCCAAAATTTTCCCTATACAGATGAACACAAGGGCCTGCTTTCAGTATGACATCTACCTACCTCAAAAAGGCCAGTGTAGCCCAATGAGATGGTTCAGTGAGTGAAGATGCAGCAGATTGGATTCCTAAGCCCCACACTACTAGCTGTTCTCTGAACTCTGTGCAGGCACTACAGCACATGTGCCCCCTACAGACATACATACACATAAACAAATACATACATACATACATACATACATACATACATACATACATACATACATAATAGATGTTAAAAATTGGGCTGGAGAGATGACTCAACCATTAAGAGCACTTGATGCTCTTTGAAGAGGACTCCAGTTCGGTTCCCACACCCACATAAATCAGCTCACAGCCAGCCACCTGCAACTCCAGCTCCATAGATTTGACACCTTCCCACCTGTACACACATGACATACATACAAACACACAAATAAAAATACACCTTGAAACAAAACAAAAGCTGAGTATTATAAAAAAATATATATATATTTCATACCAATAAATCTGAAAATGTAGGTGAAGAAATTTCTTGAAAGACATTATAGACAGCACTACTAAAACTCATTCAAAGAGGGATAACTAGAAGACCCTGGTTCTCTATTGAATGAATTATATTTCTAATATGCATCCTTTCCACAAATTCAGGTACAAATTACTTCATTAGTAAACTCCACCAGATATTTAGGGACAAAATAATACCAACTCCATATAAATTTTTCAGTGTAGTTCATTGTTATCAGTGGATAGAAAGAAGCCCATATGCTCATTTAAGTAGGTGTAGCAAAAGCTTTCAGCAAAATCCTATACGCATTTATGACCCAAAACCACAATAAACATTAGCAAATTTTATCAACTGGAAAACTGGTTTCTACATAAACCTACAGCTAGCATCACACTTGGATACTAAGAACATCTGCTTTCACCATGTCTGTTCACCATTGTATTTGACACTGTAATGAAACAGCTCCAGCCCACATAATAAGGTAAGAAAAATAAATAAAAAGCATTGGGTTAGGGATGTAGAAGGAACACACTGTCTCATTGGCAGTCTTCCTGCTCATCCATGCAAATCCTCACTCTCAGCGGAAACTATAGAGACTACAGTATGAGGACTGGCCTCCAAGTGCCTAGAGTAGCTCCTGATACCTACTCAGCAGATGCCCTGCTACTGATTCAAATGGTGACAGAACAGAGATCATGTTACGGGGACCTGTTCTGGTTAAAAGAAGGGCCAAGAGAAAATGTCTCCTTGCCTCTGAGACAGCCATGACAGTATGAATGGGGAGAGCCAACTATAAGATGGGAGAAACATAAACCTTCACAATCCTACCTATAAAAGCTTTTGCACTCAAAATGATCTATAATCCTCTAGTGAGCTTGGGAGAAGATAGTTCAGAGAAAGCTATCTCAAAATAGTGGACAGAAAGCCATCAGGGCTGTCACCCTGAGGGCACCAGTTGTGGTATGAGATGGCATAGAAGAGGAAGTTGGTCTCATTGGGTAAGGCCTGAAATGGCGTGGTTGGATTTTATTCAAGTGCTCCATTTTGTTTCTTACCAAACAAGGCCCCCAACCAGATCAGGTGTTATCCCTGAAGCCGGCTACACAAACTTATGTATTATGAAATACAAGGCTCTTACAATTATAGTTCCTCTGGTCAAACCCATGCTAAATCCCCTTACCAACAGTATTACCGAAAAATGAACCCAGTGAATGGTGGTACCTTGTCTGGCATCTTTGGGCCAGCAGAACTTGGATGGATTTGAAAGAAGGGCTGCCTGTGTTTCTGGGCATGAGTGGCATTGCCCTTGAAGTAGTTGAGTGTATGTGGAAGGGAGGATGGGAGGATTTTGAAGCCACATTAGGAGCTTGTTTGTTGATACATCAAGTAAGCATAGGGAAGAGTTTAGTGACCTGGGACTCTTCTTGAATTAGGTCATGTACACCTGCATCTAATAATGCATTTGGCAGCTTACTTTTACCTGCATGGACTGTGCACACACACACCTCCAGCACCATCTATATCAGGCTACTGGCATACCTCTTCTGAACAAAAGATTACATTTCTCTTCCTTATGACCATTAATCTTGGAACAGTTTCTTTCCAAACATATTCGCAATATACCCCATCTCCAGGGTAAGTGGGCTAATCCAGTCTGAATTGGTTTGAGATATAGGTACTATAAGATAAAACTGTGTCCTCAAGTGACCTTTGGGGAGAACCCCTCATTTACTATCTCATGCCTGTGCATAATTGGGTATGTATATGATTAAAATCAGATTCTTTATGGGAACTGACATGCCTAGTAGAAAAATGATTATATGACCTTCTATAAATCAAAACAGAACATCACCCTCGGTGTGCTTCTTAGTCGCCAGACTCCTCTGCTCTGGGATAATGCTTTTGTACACAGGTTTAATAAAATGCTGATTGGCCAATAGCCAGGCAGGAAGTACAGGCGGGATAAGCAGACAAGGTGCATTCTGAGAAGAGGAAGGCTGAGTCAGGAGACACCAGCCTGCTGTCCAGGGAGCAGCATGTAATGGCACACAGGTAAAGCCACGGAACACATGGCAACATATAGATTAACAGAAATGGGTTAGTTTAAGTGTAAGAGCTAGTCAGTGGTAGGCCTGAGCTAATGGCTGAGCAGTTTTAATTAATATAAGCCTCTGTGTGTTTACTTGGGTCTGAGCAGCTGCAGACCGGGTGGGACACAGAAAAACTTCTGACTACCCTCCTCCTCCTCTTGAACTCCATAAAAGGAATCCCCAAACAACAATCAGGGACTGTGAGTGTCTTCACTGCTGCTGCTCCCTTGCAGTGTACTCTGATCCTTTTTACTGCTTAGCTTTAAATAAAGTTCCCTTATTACTTTTGCTAATATAAGCCCTTATTTAAATTCCTTGAATAAGAGGCTGTGTGGACCTGAAAACATCTGACCCCACCAGTCATGACCCCTCTCTCTGCTCTCTATTTTTCCTGGGGGAGGAAGGGAGCCAAGGATACCTTTGCCCTGAGGCTCCTCCTGCTAAATCTACCTGATGTCCTGGGGGGAACATAAGAGAGGAACCTGTCTGAACTCTCTGACTATTGACCAAACGAAGGCTCCCAACCCCTGCTTGTGTTCACTCAGACCTTGGACTCACAGCAGACAGGTTGGAAATGAGCCCCTTGGGAGGACGGGACATCAGTCCTGACCCAAGGGGGATAGGTCACCTTCCCACAGCCCGACCTCGCACATTCTTCCCGCATCTCTGAGAAATAATCACACTCCTCGCCCTGAAGAAACACAGTCAACAGATTCTGGTTTCCTAGATACGCCAGAGGCTTCTAAAAATAGCCAGGCAATGACAAAGCAAATTGGCATATGGACTGCAAATAATTCCAGTACCAGCTTGCTTGGCAGGCTCGAGCCTCCCTGGTGGAGTGCTGCCTCCTCTTCCCTCCCCAGTTACTGAAACCAGCTCTTGCTGAGAACACCCCAGCCCAGGCAGGAGTTGGAGGGGCAGCTGTGGCCTTGTGTCTGTCCCCAGGGTTAGTCAGACCTGGGTAGGGAAGCCACTCCAGCCATTCCTACCATTCTCCGTGTCCCACCCAACATGCCCTCCACCATGCCGTATTCAAAAGCTGACTGTCTGACCGAGTCTAGCCATATCCAACTACCCAGCAGATGTGCCTCCCATCACCAGGCGACTGGTTCCTTCTTTCATGACTGGAGCAGGGCTCCCTTGCCACGCTGGCTCTTCTCTTGACTAGAATAACTCACTATCCACAATAACCTTTATTTGGGCTCAAATGTGCTTAAGGCCCCCAGAGGAAGGGGGCCTAAATACAGGCCCCTCCCATCTTAACTGTTCAACCCCATCTTCTGCACACAGTAGGAAGCTGACCGTATGACTGGCTCCACGTTGGGCAGCACACTCGGCACAGGAATCCCTGGGGCACACAGGTTCCTGACCTGAAGCAGGATTCATGAACACACCAGCCACTTTGCTAAGTGATTCTTTAACTGTCACATTTGTTTGTCATTCAGCCTCCGTAATGAGCCCACAAAGGAGGTGTTCTTATCTCTATAAACATGTTATGTTATTCTTGCCATGAACTCCGCAAACAAACCGAGGGAAGCAGCTCATAGCCACCACGCAAGTGAGACAGCGATAGCTGAGAAGTGTCGCTAGACGTTGCTTCTACCACCCTGTGGCATAACGGCCATGGACTCTCTCTCTACCTAGCCATAGCATCCTCCCTCAGGTGGTACCCGAGACTGTTGTCGGGAGGGCTATTTATAGAGTTGAAGCCTGGATGGAGGGACGGAAATGAGGCGTGGAGGCCTGCAGGGGAGAGGAGTGGTAGAGTAGTAACCGCTCACAGGCCTGTGGAAGCAGAAGAGAGACAGGAAAAGAGCGGCCTGACTGGAGCAGTCATCACAGCAATTCCCAGAGGCAAGGGGCGGCGGGACACACAGACCTCTCTCTCTCTCTCGCCTTGCTCCCATTGGCTAAGTTCAGCAGGTGGGAAGGGAGCACCAAGGAGACCATCCAGGGTACAGAGTGGGTTGGGGAGGCAGAGCACAGCGGGATGAACGGAACTCCCGTGACTGGAAGAAGATGTGACAACGTTCAGGACAAAGTCTCCCTTGGTGCTCAGAACTCCCTAAGCCAGAGTCAGGAGAGGGTAGGGAAACTGAGGCAGGAAGCACAGGAAGCACCTACTGCAAGAAAGAGGAGGATGAAAGACAGGAAACTGTAACTCAGTTGGGCCTCTTTGCATATGCTTTTAATTTGGCAAATTATTTTGTAGTTGTTTTTAAAAAGCCATACAGTTGCAAAAATTATCATCCAGTCTATTGTCTGCCTCAGTCTCGCCTTCTTCACCTCGGTTCCCTGGGATGAGTACAGCATCTGTTATTTAATGTCACGTGTTGGCTGTGGAGCAGCGGAAGGGCCTTCTCCACTCTTGCTCTCCTCCTTGGCTGTGAGAACACAGACCTGTGCTCCCAGCAGAAGCGTTTCCCCCACAGCCACAGAGGCCAGAACCACCAATGCCTAACTGTGAGTAGTGACCACTGACCCATGGGTAACACCCCAGCAGGACTTCACATGTCTGTGTCTGTAATGCTCAGAGCAGAACGATGGGCCAGGCAATGCTTCTGTTCCCACTCCACAGATGAGGAAGCAGGTAGATAGAGTGTGCCTTCGGCGGCCCCTCTGCTGAATCAGCTGGGTTCCAGCTAGATCCAATCAGGGAGATACTGGACAAGACTAGAAGGAGGAGGCCAGGGGCTCTCACTCCCTCTCTGTGCCTGCTTCTAGAGGGGTCCCCTATGTTTCAAGCTTCTCTGGGAGATGCAGGCCCAGGAGGAAAGGAGGGCTCTGTAATGCAGCCTTATCCTGGGAGCAGTGGCTTGCTTTTAACATGCTGTTACTCTGCCGATGCCCGATTTTGCATCATTTCCAACATACAGTCACCAACTCCCTGCATTAAGTTTACTCTGTTTCAAATGTTCAGAATGAACCAGGTGACACACCCTTGTAATTCCAGCACTTGGGAGGCATGGGCAGGAGGACCACTGTGAGTTCAAAGCCATCCTGGGCTACAGTATGAGACCTCTTTCTCAAAACACTAACCAACCAAACAACAACAAAACCCAAATATTCTGAGTCCCCCCCCCCCCTCTGCTTTCCCAGTTTGAACTTGGACTAGATAGAATGCTGTGCAGGCCCCAACTGACTGTATAAGGCAAAGCTGGGACTCAAGTTCAGATCTCTGAATTCTACTTTCATCTGCTGCATCTTAAGCCAGAAATCATCTGGGTCCCAACTTCTTGCTTGACTAAGGCCCAGAACTGGGGAGCAACTTGCCCAAGGCTACTATCATAATTTGTGTCAGAGTAACTAGCTCAATGGACAGGTCCCCCAACTTCTCCAGGGGCATTTTTCCTCTCTGACACCATCAGCCCCTATTTCCTGCTGACCTTTGGTAGGTCCCTGCTTCTTTTCATAGCTAGTTTGCCTTGGAACTAAAAGGCATCCTGGCCTCACCTTCCTCGAACTGTTGGGGGGATGGCAGGCTAACCTAAACCACCGAGTCCCCGCCCACATCTGTGAATGTCTAAACCTACGATATCAGAGTGGTGGTGGGGAGAGTGATACCATGTAGGCACGTGCACAACAATTAAAAAAAAACTCACTTCCTGCCTCCACTGTGACCTGGAAACTCACTCTGAGGCGTCCCTGTCTCCAACTATGTGTTGCCTTAAAGCCCAGAAATGCTTCCAGGCAGCCCTCATTTGTCCAAGATGAGCATGAGAGAGGTGTCTCCATTGTGAACCACATCCTCCTTTGGCATCTTTAATGCATGAGCATGGTGGGGGGGGGCAGGGGGGATGCAGGAGGAAGGAAGGGAGGGAGGGAGGCATCAAGATTGCCTAGAATCCTAGAGTAAATTGAGATTCCAGCCAGGTGTGGCACAGCTAGCAGATTCAGTTTGTGCATGAGAAAAGGACACATGCTGCTGTCAGGGATGGAGGGACTCTAGCTACCCAGCAGACCACTGTGCACTGACAGCACTGTTGAAATTCCACCAGCTGTTACTCCTGTCTGTCCATCCATCCGTCCCTGCATCCATCTCTGCCTCCATCCATGCATCCATCCAACAACTGCTCGCCAAGCGTACTCCGGAATTAACAGTGAGTCCTGCTCAGAGAATTTAGGTTTAAATCTGTCCTCTGCTCTATAGTCAGTTTAGGACTTTGGGAAAGATACTTAATCTCCTTGTGCCTAATGTTCTTCCTTTACACGGGATAATAACATTCATCCCCTACATTGTTAAGAGAGTTAAATTAATACACGCAGGGGCTCAGAACAGTGATTGGCTTACGGGAAGCATGCTGAAACCTTGCTGAATGTGCTGGCTCTGAAGACAGATCCGAAGTTCTGTGTCTAGTGGCTGGTAGTTGGATGGCTTTAGACAAGTCACTTGACCTCTCTGCACCACGATTCCTCATCTACCCATGAGTTCCTTGTATGGCAGTTGTGAGAATCCATGAAATAGTGATATAGACTAAGTGTTTATATCACTGGGGTCCTCTGCTGGCCCAACAGCCCAGCGTGAAGGCTATTGTTTGGGGATAACTCAAGCTTATATACTCAGGGCTGACCACAACAGGCTTCAGATGAACACTGGTACTCTAGGTATGAGATCTGGCCCAACCTGGCTCTGTCCTTAGCTGTATGACCATGTGCAAACGTCTGATCTTGCAACAGCAGGTTCTACATCGGCAAAACAAAAGAGGCTGGAGCTTATGGTCCCTAAGATTTCTTTCAGCTCGGTCATCCCATGAGGCATGTGACAGTCTTCCAGTCTCTTTGCCTCCACAGTCCTGCCTCATCTTGAGATCAGAGTGCAGAATGGAAAACAGTTCACAGGGCAGACTAGCCTACAGCCTGGGCTAATGCTGATGATAGCTGGCAGAGGGCTCTCCTGGCCTCTCATCATTGCCCGAGGCTGGAAGTCCAAGATCCACTGCAGGTGGCCACAGTCTTCATTCTATGCCTCACTTCATTCATGGTAATTTCTTCTGCTTTTCTGGCTTGCTTTGGGCAGTGTCCTACAGGAGCTCCAGGACTTAGGAGCTTGCTATGCAACCTGCCTACCCTGGAGTTCAGACAGGAATCCCGCCCAGGCCACTGCAGGTGTACACATGATCTTCTCACTTCCATTTCCCAAGTCCTAACTCTGTGTTCTACCATCCAAGGGAACATGCTGGTGATTTATTTCTATGCCATCAGCTAGGAAGGCCACACATATTTGCATATCAGAGCCATCCAGGTCTACGACCTTATTCTGCATACTTCAATAGAGAAGGTTCTTGGGGCCTCCATCCCGGGCAGCTAGTGACCACCCCCGCCCCTTACCCAACCCAGCCTCCTGAAGTCACAAGCATTGTTTTAAGTGAGGGAGTGGGTAATCTGACAGTCAGAGGACAATGCTAGGCAGAATTTCTGAGCTGCACCTCTAATGTGCCCTGGGGCAAGGCTCACTAGTGTGACCTGCATCAGGCTGTTCTTGGTACATGATCAGTTGCAAGCAAATGGCCTGTATTGGCACTAGCTCCTAAGGGCTGTGCACAGTACTTCCATCCCTCTCTGTCCCTACTCATACCCACCTGGCAAAGGCTTGCCAAGTACCTGTGTCCCAGGCTTGGAGGGGAAGGTTGTAGCAGAGAGGTAGCTACAGTGAACACCTCCTTCCAAGGAGCCCCCAGTCTGGAAGGAAAGGTCATAGATAAAATAAACAGAATAGTTACAGCAGTGTGTGCTAAGTGTCATGCTTAGGGAGCATGGAAGCTTCTGGAAAACATGTCTGCAGACTCAGGTAGCAGAAGCAGCAACAAAGCTTCATCAGATTGCCCATGAAGATTTCGTCCTTTATGCTTTAGATCCTGGAGTTTCCTTTCACGGTTGTTGACATGTGCATAGGAAGCCAAGCCACAGGTTAGAAGTTGGGGGTCTCAGGTCTACCCAAGGGCAAGGTAGGGCAGAGCCACTTCAATAGAATAGTCAAGGATCCTAGTGCTTAGGAAATTCCCTCCAACCAGGGCTTTGTCAGACTTCAGGGCCAGGACAGAGGTGGCCCTGGATGGCCTTGGTCTGAGAAGAGCCAAGGTCTGGCTGCTGCTGCTCTGGGCTATTTCAGGGCACAGCATACTTAAGAAATCACATCCTGACCTGTCCTCCAGGCTCAGGCTCCTTTGCACTTGATTCTTTAATTTCCCTGGAGGGGAACACATTCTGCTTCTGGCTATGACCCTGAGAGGGACAAGAGCATCCTCCTTCCTGACAGCCCTGTCCTCCCTGCTTGTGTCCCCACTCTGACAGGGAACACTTCTGATAGACGTGTCCATGGAGCCAAGCCAAGTGAGGCAATCTTATCTCTATCTCATGGACCACCCAGCATGACCAGCGACCAGATTCAGAGGTTGGGTGATGCTTCATCCTCTCCTCAAATGCCCCGTTGACCTCCGTGCTCAGATGAATGACAGGGATCCAGGCAAGACAAGGAAGGGGCAAACCAGCTGCAGTCTGCTTGCATAGCTGTGCATGCTTTTGTTGCTGCAGGAACAGCCCCCTGTGTAGGCACTCACGTGTGAGTTTCCATGAGACAAGCTGATCATAGCAAACGCGGTCTCTTGCCTAGTGCGCCTGACCGACCAGTTCCTCTGGGGGAGGAAGTCACCTTTGACCCAAGCAGCTGAGTCATGTTCTGATTGTTGAATGGAAGGCAAGAGAGGCCACCTGACCCAGAGAGGAGCTCTCCATACAGGGGCAGGCCAGAGCACAAGGATCCTGACCAAATCACACTTCCCTGACCAAGGCTTGTCCCTAGCCCTCTTCTGTCTGGACAGGACACCAGAGAGAGAAACCGAGAGCCGTGGAGCAGTTCTGACAGCAGTGGCCAACTTGCAGCTCACACTACATCAGACACTCTCCAAGCTGGACACTTCATCTGATCTTCGTAACACTTTCGTATTATGGGCAGTGCAAGGTGATCGGACTGGTTCAGTGTGACCCAGTAGTAGGCTCTGGGTCAGAATCTAAACCCTAGGAATAGGAATGTAGATCCTGGGTGCTTCCAAGTGCATTGTACCCTCTGAACTCTTCATTTAATGTCATAGGCAGGAAAAAGTTTTAGTGACTAACAGGAACAGTTCCGGGGTCAAAAGCCAACAGACATGGATTGTAACTGTATGACCTTCGAGGCTCTCCCGGGACCTCGGCTTCATAGTGGGATAAAGTCCTGTAAGTGGGGTAAGAACATCTGTCTAGCTGGGCGGTGGTGGTACACGCCTTTAATCCCAGCACTCGGGAGGCAGAGCCAGGCGGATCTCTGTGAGTTCGAGGCCAACCTGGGCTACCAAGTGAGCTCCAGGAAAGGCGCAAAGCTACACCGAGAAACCCTGTCTCGAAAAAACCAAAAAAAAAAAAAAAAAAAAAAAAAAAAGAACATCTGTCTAAAGAGAGAAACTGGAGGCTGGCTCAGGTCTGTAATCCCTGCACTCTGGAGGACTTCTACACATTTGAGGCCAGTCTGGGATACAGAGTGAATTTCAGGCCAGCCTGGGCTACAGTGTGAGTAAGACTCGGACTCCAAAAAACAAAACCAAATAAAAAAGGGATTAAAATGTGTAAATATCCCTGTGGTACAGTGACTTAGCTTCTGTTGGGTGTATACCCAGGAATGGTATTGCTGGATCATATGGTCCTTCTTTTTTTTTAGCTTCTTGACAAACATCCATGGTAATTTCCATAGTATCTGCATTAAGTTATATTCCCACCAGCACTGTGCAAGGGTTCCATCTTACTATTCACAATAGCAAAGACAGGGAACCCACCTAGATGCTGTTCAACAGATGAATGGGTCAAGAAAATGTGTTATATTTCACAATATTCGGCTATAAAGATAAAATAACGTCACTTACAGGAAAATGGATGGCACTAGAGATCACCACCTAAATGGAAATAAAACAGTCTCAGAAAGATAAATACTGTATTTCCCCTCATATACAGAATCTAGATTTAAATGTGTATGTGTACGTGTGTGTGTGCATGCGCACATGTGTGTGTACTTGTGTGTGTATGTGCGTTGTGTTTGATGAAAGTGGGAGGACCATGGCAGGGGAGGGAGAAGTCCAAAAGGAGGTAAAGGGGACAAAAGGGGGCAGTGGTGGAGGACAAAGCATCTCATGCAGAGTACGGATTTAAGTGTATAGACAAGGAAGCAGAAGGGAGCTGTTCAGGCAGGAGGAAGGAGCCAGTGAGGGAGGGTAGGGATGGGCCTGAGCAGTGGAGAACCCATGCAGGATACAATGATGGGTGTGTATGAAAACGTCATAACAAAACCCATGTTTTACACTAAGGAGTAATTTAAATGAGGCAAAACCAGAAAAATATGCTTAGTGCAGTACCTTTTACTGATAATCACCCACAGGATATTAGTGGTGATCATTCTACAAGCGTTGTGTAGGAAGGGACTTTCTGATGAGCTGGCCAATGCCAGATCCCTTGTTAGGTGGCCCTGGCTGGTCATCTCAAACCTGTCTTCCCAGCCAGGAGACAATGGGAACCTCTGAAGCCTAACACATTCCCGCAGCAAACCCAGTGGGCCAGTGAGGAGAGGGCAGATTCTACTGGCCTGCGGTTTAGAACACGGTCCGAGAAAAAAAGCCTTGAAGCACCCACACATCTGCACAGATGTGCAGTCTACGATCTGCCCGTGTGGCTCTCCCTCCCCAGCCCTCGGCACTCATTTATTTCTTTTACCCACTCATTTTTTACTCCATAGCACTCACCAGCAGCTGGCAGAGTGTCTTATTAACCATCTCCCCCAACTCTGCCACACATTCCAAGACGGCAGGAGCTGGCTTGGGTTGGTCATTGCTAAATCCCCAGCTCCCAGGACAGCCTAACATGGGAGGTGCAAAGTAAACACGGGTGAGGAAGGACTGGGAAGCATCAGAGCTCCAGCCTTCCCTCTCTCCCATGGGCTCCCACCGTGCCCTCCGCCACGCTCCCCATCTGCCCGCTCCTCTGCTGTGAGGCTTTGGAGAAACATGATTAGGTTTCAAAAGGTACCAGAAGTTTCCAGAAGAGGTTACATGAAGGGCTAATAAGAGGCTTATTTAGCACTGACTGAGTGCCTGGCCCCGGGCTGAGCACTTTACGCATATCAACTATATTAGCTCTTTTAGTCCCAATCCAAACCTGGTAATTTCCTGTTCACAGGGCAGAAAGCCGAGGCAAGAACTGCTAATCAGCTGGGGGCTCCAGACCAAGGGCCTGGTTCCAGAGCCTGCTTTGCTAACCTCCTTGCTCTTCACCCTCCTGAACACCAGTGGTGCCCCCACCAGCGTCTTCTCTTCTCCCTCCCCAAGGCTCTCCCACCCATCCTGCACAGTCACCCAACACGGCTGTGCGGAGGGCTACAACATGCCAGGCACAGTCAGTCAGCGGTCCTCAGAGTCCCCTCCCACCTTAGCACACGGGTGCTGCCGTGGACAGTTTTGGCCACGTTCCTTCAAATGAGGAATGTCTGTCCAAGGAGCTTCTGAACCTGGTATCAGGACCTGGGATAAGCTCCAGCCATGATGTCACTCGGAAAATGGACCTGCTCTTCCATATGCAATGAAGGAGGGGCTTGCAGAGACATGGTAGGCTTCCCTCCCCCTCCCCTGTCTCAGCATCTCCCTTCCTCTCCACTGATCTCAAAAATGCCTCCTTTTCCTAATTATTATATATACTAATTATTTTCATTTACATGCCTAGCTTACCACTTATGCCTAATTATTGTGCATCTCTCAAACAATTACGCATACCATTAAGGATGTACTGGGGGTAAATGTGGCAAACTTGTTTAACTCCCGTACCAGATGATTTGTATGTGATTCCTCTCTATACTGTGCGGCACAACAGCTCCTTCATTTGAGTTGGGGACACTGGGGTGGGTCACACTGTTCCCACTCTTTGATGGTTCATGAACACAGTAACAAGAGTGGCGGCAGCAGCAGTAATCCCTACAACTGACTGAGCTTGTGTTCTGCATGGTAATACACATTTATGGACGCTGTGTTATTTGAGCTGTGTGGCTGTCCTATCATTAAAGATGAGGCGTATCAGATACTGTGGTTAATTAATCACACAAGGTCACTCAGCTGGACCCTAGCAAGTTTAAGATTCAAATTCAAAGGCTTGGGAGCCTTGAATCTGATGCGAGGGTATCAGATGTGAGTCCTGGGGTGGGGAGCTGGAACCAAGGAGGGTATCTAGTCCACTCTTCCAGCTTTCCAGAGGGGAAATGTGAGGTTTCAATGGGGACATAGCTTGCCCTAGCCTTGCCAGCCAGTCAGGGACAGTCCCATAGGAAACCTCATCTCCTGATGTTTAGCTTTCCCTCCAGAATGCCAGGAGAAGCCTGTGCCCCAAGGCAGAAGCAGCATCCCGGAACTCCTGCTCAGCGCTCAGGTTGATGCAGGTAAACCACTACCTGGGTTGGATGGACGGCCTGGTCAATAACAGCAGTTGGTTTGCTCTACTTCTTGCCGCCGACCTGCTTTCGAAGGGAGCATCCTTTTGGATGATGCCTGGTCTCTGGTCTCTGCCTGGGCTGTCCTTTCCTCCCTAAACATGCATTTCTCTTCATTCCTTCTATTATCTTCCCTCAAAGGCAGGAATCATTTATGAAGCACTTAGCATGGGTCGATCGTCACGCTAAGTGCCTTATCTTGATTTTTCCCACTTACTCTTGACTATACTTCTAAGAAGGAGTGGTAGAAATTATCATCACCTCTCCCTTTCCCAGCCAAGGGCGCAAGACTCAGAGTGGTGAAAGGACACTCCCAAAGTTACACCACCGGCCATGTCAGGTCACGATCAGACCCAGTGTACCTGGTCCCAGAGCCTGCTCCTGTAGACCAGCTTTCAGTACGATCTCTCTTGATACCGTCTGCTGGCCAGGATGGTCTTACACATCCTTTTCTGTGCGAAGCAGAGAAAACAAACAAAAAAAAAAAAAAACAAAAAAAAAACAAAAAAAACAAAAAAACAAACAAATACTCAAGAGTGCCAAGCCCAAAGATCAAAACTTCCCCAGAGTTTTGCTACCTCTTCTAGTGCTTTGGGCATGTGCCAACGTTGGGAAAGACACAGAGTGGAAGAAGAGTTTCTGGAAGAATGCGCAGGCCCTCTACCTCTGGTTCCAGCTCTGGGTAGCAACATGGAGGGGCAAGGGCATTTCAGTTTGAGCTGGGATTGACCCTGGATCTAACTTGGTGCTCCCTGCCCCACTGCCTTCTGGGATGTTGAGCTTGACTTGCCAAGAGGCCTTCCGAGAGGTGGCCCTCCAAAGAGCTGCAGGCACACACAAGGCTCAGCTCAAACCCAGAAGCCTTCATCTGGTTCTCAGTGGAGACCTGGCCTCCACTATGGGCACTATGATGGTTAATGCTGTCAGGTTGACAGGATACAGAATCACCTAGGAGACTAACCCCATGGCAGGCCTGTGAGGGAGTTTCTAGACTGGGTTAACTGAAGAAGGAAACTCATCCTAAATGTGGATGGACTGGGTTAAGGTCTTGGACTGAATAAAAAGGGGGGAGATGAGTGCCAGCATTCACCTCTTGTGTCCTTACTGCAGACTAACCCGCCTCATGTTCCCACTGCCGTGCCGTCCCCAGCGTGACGGGCTGGATCCACAGCCAAAATAAACAAACGTGTTGCACCTTAGGTTGCCTTTGTCAGGTATGTAGTTGCAACAACAGGAAAAGCCATGAACACAGACCATCATTCTATCATGCACTTTTGGAAACCCCTCTCTAGATGAACACTTCCCTCTTGACTATAACCACTCTTCACCAGGAACAGGGTCAAGAAAGTGACTGATAACCAGTGTCCTCCCGTGTCATTGACTCCTTTACAAGTGAAAGGGCACTCTTATAACCTCTCTGTAAGAAGAGAGAGAGAGAGAGAGAGAGAGAGAGAGAGAGAGAGAGAGAGCCCTGAAGTAGACCCTCCAAGATGAACCATGAATGGCAGAATTAATTGGAGAGAGTTTCATTCTATAGTCCAGTCAGGCCTGAAACTCACTGTGTAGCCCAGGCTGGCCACAGTCTTCCCACACTGAGAGCTGGAATTACAGGTAAGGACCACCAAGCCCAGCTTCTTCCTTCCTTTCCCTTCGGTCCATTCATGCAGCAAGCAGTCTCTCGTCCTTACTACACGCCAGCATTGTTCTCGGCCCCAAAGACACAGATATGAGCCGAGAGCCCATGGGAAGCGTGCGGCAATTCACCACAGGGTCATAAACAGTACGACAGTAAGGCTGTTGCACCTCGTGGGGCCAGCACATGGTGGCCTCTCAGGCCCCATGGGACCACCCCTGTTTTCCTCACCTCCTGGATGTGAAGACCCTGGCCTGCTCCTGTTGGCATGGCTGCTCGTTCTCTATCTGGAAGGTTTCTCTTCCTTGGTAAATGAGTTGCTCAGCCTTTCTTTTCCATGAGATCACTGCTCACCCGTGGCAGCGGCTTTCCCTTCGGTTGTAGGACAACTCCTCCCCCTCCCTTGGTTACCTTCCCCCCACCTAACCTCCCCTTGCCTACCCTCCCCCTGCCAACACTACTTCAGGCTTCTTTACTGCGATCATTAATCTTCATTGTCAACCCGACAGACTGAGAACTGCCTGGCAGATCCATGGAGCATACCTCTGGGTGTGTCTGGGAAGACGTTTCCAGATCATGAAGACTCTGACCTAATCAATGGTTTAATCCATGGATAGGTTCAAAATGTGAGTAGACCACTAGGAGGCAGTAGATCTCTGACAGGCGGCCTTGGCTGGAGGAAGTAGGTCCCTAGGCCTTGCCTTTAAAGCATCACTCTTGTCCTAGCCCCTTTCTGTCTGTCACGAGGTACAGAACCCCCATCTCCTGCCACATGCTCCCATCACCACGTGACCAAGTGACCCTGAGATCCCTCTGCTGTTGTGAGCCAAAACAAATCATTCCTCTCTTAAGCTGTTTTTCTTTGCTTTTTATCACAAGGACACAAAAGGAACTGCACATTACATAATTCTATTTCCTCTTGACATTTTTTTTTTTTTTTTTTGGTTTTTCGAGACAGGGTTTCTCTGTGTAGCTTTGCGCCTTTCCTGGAACTCACTTGGTAGCCCAGGCTGGCCTCGAACTCACAAAGATCCGCCTGCCTCTGCCTCCCGAGTGCTGGGAATAAAGGCGTGCGCCACCACCGCCCGGCTACTCTTGACATTTTTCTTGCCTGTCTGTCTCTGGAATATCAACCTCTACTATCATATGGGATCCATTAGGGT
Organism: Peromyscus maniculatus bairdii; assembly: GCF_049852395.1. NCBI lineage: Eukaryota > Metazoa > Chordata > Mammalia > Rodentia > Cricetidae > Peromyscus > Peromyscus maniculatus. The sequence goes on along the minus strand of NC_134857.1, from coordinate 85,886,115 downwards.
AGGGAGTTCATTCTACTGCGCTCATTACTCTATTACCAAATGATTAGAATGGCACCGGCCATGTGAGGGCCCATCAAACACCTGTTATGTGAGGGAGTGGCCATTGCACATCAGGAGATGGGCACTGAAACTGCTCCTCCTTGTGAAGTCCAGTCTCTTGGAGCCACAACTGGATGGAGGTCGTCTACTCAGAAACAGGTCTACAAGAACCCTTCTCAAAGGCCTGCTGAGCACAGAGCTCAGCCCAGGGGGCTCTTCTGCCTGATGGAAAGCATTGCAATGAAGTCTGGCCAAAGCAGAGGACTGGGCTACGGAGCCCACTCCTGTGAGGCTTCAGAAGACGCTGCAGTGGGCTTGGAATCACCATCTCCACCTGATTGCCTCTGCATAAGCTGAGGCTACAATGGGTTTCAACCTTCCTGAAACAAGCAATGTGCAGGCAGGGGCCAGCCCCAAAGGAAAAGCTGTTGCAAGAACTGAGTCCCCGGAAGAAGAGATGAGTTTAGCTCTTAGGTGACCCTGGGTGTCTTGGACCTAGGACCTCAGGACAGTCCTAAACCTCACACTACTGCCTACACAGCCCTTCCTTGGGGTGTTGTCCCTACATGATGCAACAATCTCTGATGTCCCCACCTCCTGCTTTCCGGTATTCTGGAGGAAAGGACCACACAGACTGGGACCAGGGAGGACATCTGTGCTCCTCTGATGTGACTGTTTGAAGGGAGTGGTAACAAGCCTGCGATGGCATCAGGGTTAGTAGAGCCTCCTGCAAACTTGGAATCCAAATGGCTCTGGCAGCTGCATTACAATCCAAACAGTCTTTCCTGTGGATTTTTCTGATTAATGCAAATTTGTTTTGCTTTGCAAATTGAAAATCAGTTGCAAGCACCTGGCGTAATAATTCCAGCAGGATGTTGAGCACCCTGGAGGGAAACCATGCATCCTCACACCAGCCCCCCGTGCCCAGACTTGCCCATCCTGTCCCACCTCTGGTCCTTGGGTGGGCAAGCTCTGTTCTTCTTTGGCTCCCTCAATCCCATAGAAAATGGCTCTAGGCATCCTACCAAAGGCTGATTGCACCATAGTTCCCGCCTGTGACTCACACAGTCTTTCCCTCCTCCTGATGGAAGGTGACAGGAACAATCAGGGAAGCTATCCAAGCCCTTTGTCAGAAGCCCACCTTGTGCCTCCTGCAGGGATGTTAGTGGTTCTAGAACGGCACTGTTTTATCTTTCAGCAAGGGCCCTACCAGAGCTTGGGAGATGAAGTACCTGATTCCTTTTCGCTGTGCCTGTCCCAACAGCCACACGCCCCGCTCTGAGCAAAGCTTCCTCCCAGGCACTAAAAACCAGAGAGAACTCCTGGAGGTTCCTAAGGAAAGTAGGCGACAGGAGACCCCGCCAGGGTCCTTTAACTGCTTTTCCCATTCTGCACAGCCTTCGCCTAGGTACCTGTCAAAGCAGAGCTCAGGAGTCACAAGCCCAGGGGAGGGGACACACCAGCAGTCCGTCCCCTCCTCCACCGGATGGCCACAGTGCATTGTTCATTCAGCTCCGAGGGAAGATGGTTATGAACGGCCGGCTGCTCGGCTCCCCCTTCCTCTGCTACGAAATTTAAAGGCAAGAGACCGAGAAACACACTGGAAATCCAAATTAAAATGTAGTCCCGCAGCAATCACGCACCCAATTAAAGTCACCCAGAGCCTATTGTCCTTCTGCTAAATTTAGAAAATGCTCAGGTGTGTCTGATCCTACACCGCACAGATATTTTTAATACAGATTTAATCATATTTTGGGTTCTGAGAAGAAGCTAATTAGGTAGGCAGATTTAGAAAGGCTGTCGGAATGCGGACAAAGCGGGGTGATTTTAATGCAATTCGCTGGATGGGGCTCTTTGTTTAAATCAGTAAGTTGTATTGGGCCTGGGCTTTGTACTTGTAACCACAGAACCTGAAGACAGAGGCGACAACAGCCAGAAAGACTCTCCACGTTAGCAGTTAGCCAATCCTGGGGCCTGAGGGGACCTTGAAAGAGGGTCTCATGCCTCTCTGTCTCCCAGCTTGCTGCTCTAAACACCCCCAGGCAAAGGGGCTCTCACCTCCCAGGGTGCCACACTGGCACTCCTTAGCTAGGGCTGAGGTAAAGCTAGGTAAAGCCTTGGAGGCTGAACAGCCTCTCCAGCCAACGAATCAAGAACCAGCCCTGCTTAGGCCTGGGCAGCGGCTTCTATCAGACTGTGCCCCACCCCCTCCCCACAGCAAACCTACAGCTAGACCCATGTCACAGAAAATAGGGTCAGGCTTCACTGCGCTAAGGAGACATGTAATTGGCTATTTAACCTTTTCTTTTCTTTCTTTTTGAGACAAAATCTCATGTAGCCCAGGCTGGCCCCTAACTAGCTATGTAGCTGAGGACAAACTCTCACTCTCAATCTTCCTGCCTCTTCCTCCCAAGGGCTGGGATGACAGGTATGACTATCAAGCTCAGCTTTGAGTGCACGACTTGAAAGCAGTTCTAAACCTCGGTTTCTCTTCCAGTGACACAGAAATTCTAATCCCTTCCTTGATAGAAAGATAAGGAGAACACTTGAGACCTGCTGCTGGAGAAGACTGCTGGGCACTCACCCAAGCAGCTATGACTGACTGCAAGGTTCCTATTACTACAAGTTTCACTTAAAAAAATCTGTATTATGTATATATATATTATATATATTAGGGACCCTGTGGTTGCTGTGGAAGGAATACAGGAAGGATGAACTGGCAACCCAAGACACTGGTTGTCTCTGGGAGGTAGGTGGGAAGAAGGGTCATGCAGAAAGGAAGTGTAGCAGCTGGAAGTGAGACTTCTGGGGGCCGGCTTCAGATCCTAGCAACAGTAGGGTGGTGGAGGTTTGTGGCTTTGACCACAATCTGAGCCTCATTTTCTTCCTTGTAAAACGGAGAATAATAGTGACCACCTCCTGGAATTCTTGGGATCCGCTTATGAGTTAACACAAAACTAGAGCTTGGGGGCAGTGCTTGGCATACAGGGTATGTGCTTGGTAGGGGTATTGTTACTTTAGAGCTCAATGGCTAGGTGCAGTCATTCCTTTTCTACCCCACAGGATAACCCTTCCTTGGGAATGGGATCCTTCAGTGGCAGCCCCACTCTTGTGGCAGGAACCTGTGTTCCAAACATCCCTGTTCAGGAATTGTGGGAGTTTCCCATTGCTGCTGTTATGAAAGACTGCAAGCTTAGTGCTTTCAACAGCACACATGCATTGGCCTACAGCTCTACAGATAAGAGGCCTGGAACGGGCCCCACTAGGCTACAGTCTTTGGCTTGCGGTCCCTACAATCGTCTTTCAAGCCAGAAGAGCGAGTTGATCCCTCCTCGGGTTACATCCCTCTACTTCTTTGCTCTGCTGCTCCCTCTTCCACTTTTAGGGACCCTGTGGTTGCTGTGGGCCACCTGGATAACTCAGGCTACTCTGCTCTTCTTATAGAGCTGCTAAGCAGCTCAGGACTCCCGCTAGCCTCAGCCTTCTTGGCCATGGAGGGCGTAGTCACAGATGCTGGGGATTCATACAAGGATGTCACTGAGGAGGCACCATACTCCCACCCATAAAACCTCACTCCTGACCTGCTCTTCCTCCTTTACTTGGATTGAGGGGTTTTGCTTTCACCGCCTTAGCCATTTTTAAGAGTGTTCGTCTCGGTGGCACCAAGGACAATCCTACAAAGGACTTATCATCATCTATTCCCAGGAAGCCCTCCTCTTCCCAGGCTAGCAATAACTCCTTGCCCCCCCCCCACCACTACCCCAGCCCTGGCAGCCACCCTTCTGCTTTCTACCTCCATGAGTCTGACTATTCTAGGGACCCCCTCCGAGTAGACCTACACAGTTTCCTGAGCATGGTTTTGCTTTTCTGTAGAAGAAAACACGCAGCATCCTTAAGTTCTCAAGGCTCATACATGGTAATGTTTTTTTTAATAACAACGCAGCCTCCCTGGTTCACTCATTCATCCAAAAGTTGGCCCTACAGGAGGTCCCCAACAAGGTAGGGGCTTTTGCATGGAAGCTTGACAACAGGTAGCCTGAAGATTTCAAAAGAACCCAGAGATGACAGGGTACAGCTAGAGTTAACATACAGGGCTCAGACTCCAGACTTTGCCACGTGGCAGCACATGATCTCAGTGAGAAACAATCTCCTCAAGGCCAAGTTCCCTACCATACAGGGTTTGCATGAAGGTTAAGGAAAAGGAGAAATTACGATATATTAATGGAGCCACTGTGTCGCTGTACACACTTGAATAAGGTCAGATGTTGTTCCCAGTACCATTAGATCTGCATAGAGGGTCTTCACAGGTCATGGGATCAGAGCATGGAAAAGACTTTATCATTCACCCCGAGCACTCATCAGTTCCAAATGGGAACCTTCTGGGCTGAACCTGCGTGTACTTTGCCTCAAACACTGGCAAGAGAGATCCAGGCTATCCCCAAGGGAAGTGTCACATCCAAGAGACAAGAACAGGTTTGCTGCCTACTAGAGGAGCCGGAATGGATGGAAGATCAGCCCAGCTGCTATGGCACACCTAGAGATATGCTTCCCTGCCCTGGGTTGCTATCCACCTGCAGAAACAGAGCAGCAACTTTCCACTCAGGCCTCTAGAAATTCCTTCCTTCCTTCCTTAGACCCTTTTTGTCTTTTCTAGTTTTTTCTTCCAAAGAAGATACAGAGGAGTACAGCCATAGCTACTTAGCTATAACTACTTAGTGTGGCCCTGTACTTGAACTATAAAGCACTGACCCTATTTTTTCTATCTTCCCTATCTGTAGATAGGGTCAATGCTAATGCCCACCCCACAACAAAGAAACAGAACTAAGCCAGTGCGATTATTCACAACACTTAACTTTGAATCCACTCAAGGACATCAGCTAGGCCTCTTCTCCCTCATCTTCCTCTCTTCTCTCAGGACTCTCCTATGTTCAAGGAAATGAGACCTAAGGACACACCTTCACAGGTTGCTGCACTGAGAACAGACTCCGGATTTGGGAAGCACTGACTATGTGCCAGACACTTTTTTGATCTCATCTATCACCTCAACAACCCATAGGCACATTTCTGCATCACAGGCTAGGAAACTAAGTCACAGAAGGACAATTAATCTGGTGGTTCTGTGGAGAGAGGTGGGTAGAACAATTGATAACAATGGGGTGTGTGGACTTGAACACTGCTCTTCCTTCTGTGTGACAAGAGGCAGCTGCCCTGACCACCCAGGGCTATGGAACCCAGCCCTACAAAACACAGTCAACCCTCATTTATCTCTGTCACCTCAGCCATGTAGATTGCCCAAATTCCTTTCTGTTTTTCTCTCATGTTTACAATGCATTTTATGATTTTTAGAGGCAGATTTACCCTCTTGATTATACATCTCTGAAGGCAGCTACTAAGATAAATTTTTATTTTCTGGGCCTTCATGCCCTCGGGGTGTATGGGAAGCTGGCTGGGACTTGGCAGGATATGAAACACTCTTCCAGGACAGTGGAGAACTAGCGGAGTCAGAGCTGAAGAGCCGAGTGGGAGGGAGATCACACTTGTGGAGAAGGAAAGGTTACCTTGGGCTCGTGAGCTAGGCAAAGGGTTGGGTTGGGGTGGAGATAGGTCTTCCAATTGCCTAGTGTGGCACAGCCCAAGGCAGAGGACAACAGGATGAGAACCTCTTACCTGTGCCCACACGTGCTCCCTGTCTCTGGACAGCTATTATATCATGCTCATGCTCCGAGCTCTAGTGGACTGTATTCTCTGTGGGTAGACATTGTCTTTATTCTGGTGAGAACCATAACCATAGCCAACCTCCCCAGGGTCCTGTTTCCCTTCCCATAATTGACCTATGAAGGATGGGATAGTTTGGATGTGATATTAGGGCCCCAGGAGGCTCTTTTCCTGACTCAGCCCTCCAAGGATTGGGTACAAGCTGCAGTGGTAAAGTCCACCCAAGGAGTTTACTCCCGCTTATTTCTAGAGTCCTCACCTCAACTAACTACTCCCTAGCTTGATGAGTCACCCGAGTCAATGGTATAGCCTAGGCAGAAGCCTTAGCAGATCAGGTGTCAAGTTCCTCCAAAGTCCTTGCCTGCTAAGGGATCGGGGTACTAGGATCAGGGTCACTGAAGCAAGAGGACACTGACCGCAACCAGGGCCGCAGCCAGGTAAGAAGACCTCAGAAGTCCAAGTGGATGCCCAATTATCTAAATTAATCTAAATTTGTAAATAATTTCAGACCACCGTCCTGCCCAATTCCTGAAAGTTCTGGAAAGGCAGATAAAGAAATGTATAAGTGTGCGTGTGTGTGCGTGCGTGCGTGCGTGCGTGTGTGTGTGTACATGCATACACGTGTATTTACTTCTGTGTCTGTGTGTGGACAGTGAAGACAGTGATGCAGACAGGGGCGTGACTGTCCAGGCTCCAGAGTCTACAGCTGGTCCCTGCTTTGGTGGTCTGCCAGTGGAGTGGATTTGGCACAGTGTGCTCATCTGTTAGTCTCAGTTGTGTCCCAAAGTTAAGATTGTCACATGGCTTAGTTCCTGGGCCTGCCATGGTTCTAAAACAAGTCCACACATTTTACAGTAGCCTTCCTGGATCTGAGGTCTCACTCTCTGTGGTTTCGCCTGCACAGAGTCAATCACAATCCAAATGTATTAAGTGAAAAATTCCAGGAATGAGTCCTAAGGTTTAAATACACAGCATTCTCAGTGGCTCAATGAGTCTTATGCCATCCCACCCTGGATGGGAGTCACCCCTTGAACAGTGTATCTGTACATTATAGACCACCTGCCTGTTAGTCATATGGCATGTCAGATTGGCTGACAAAATATTGCGGTTCTTGTTTTCAAGGAACCTTCATGTAGCCGTTGAACACTTAAAATTCTGCATTCATTACTTTACTCCTTGCTGTGACCAAACTGGTGACAGGAGGCAGCATAAGATGGTGGAGGTAATTTATTTGGGCTTACGGTTAGAGGCTGCATTCCACCATTCAGGAGAAGGCATGGCGGCAGGAGCGTGAGGCTGCTTGTTCACATCTTGACAGGTCACAAACAGGATGACACTGGTGCTCAGGCGGCTTTCTTCTTTCCCTTTTTTTATTCATTTCAGGGCCCACCCCATGGAGTGATGCCATGTACATTAAAATACTCTCACAAATACATCCAAAGCTGTACCCCACTAATGCCCTAGACATTGCTTATTACAATCAAGTTAATAAAGGAAATGGCCCATCACAATGGCTGTCACAATTCAGCTAATCATATAGACATGATTTCATCTCACGTGGGTAATGATCATACAGTAAAATATTTTGAGATAGTTCATATTGACACAAATGTTATTACATATTGTTGTAATTGCTATATTCTATTAATAATTATTGTTATGAACCTCTTAGTATGCCTGACTTATAAATTAAAATTTTATCACAAGTATGTATGCATGAGATAACATAGTATATATAGGGTTCATATATGGCTCAGGCCTCAGTTGGCCCTAGAACTTATCTTCTGTGGATAAGAGGGCTACTGTGAAAAGCACCTCATGCTTGACACATGCTTCATGATCATGGCTTAGCTGCATTTATTATTACCTGTTTGTCTGTCCAGGTCAGTTAGTTAATGTCTGTTCCCTCTTCTTGATTCTTTTATTTAAAAGTTGTTTTTTTTTTTCATTTTACATACCAATGTCAGGCCAGTACCCCCTCCTTCCTCTCCTCTCCCCCTCCCCCCACCCCCTGCCAACATCTTCTTGATTCTTAAAGGAGGCAGGTAGGTATTGCTGGAGGTTGCCAGACTGACAGCCAAACCCATCCATCAGTGCACATGCATGGAGCACATAGGGAAATTCAAGCCCTATGCTTTTAAGTAGCTTCTCAAATTAACAAGAAAGACTTTCTTCATAGATAGGCCATCAACATAGCCCATGCCATTGGGGCCTTTAATTTATTCAACACTTTACTGCAAGGTCCTTCTGATATTTCATCAGCCAAAACCTCTTAAATTGGCCCAGCCAGACCCACCTCATGCTCTCCAGTTTGATTGCAGACAGCTTTCTGAATCGATTTTAGTGCCGGCGCTCTTGGCTTTTGGGTTATTTGTGCAACCACTTGCTTCTCTTACTCCCAGATAATTGAATTGCCTGTTTTTACTCATTAACATAGAGCGATATCTACATAAATGAAATCATTTTAATATCTTATCCTTATTTGGTTGTAATTGCTCTGGGAGAGAAAAACATGTCCTTCTCCCTTGGGAGATGCAAATTTTTGGTATTTTGGTGACACACTCAATGACAATAATAACGAAATATTAAATAATTAAAATGGCAACAGCAGTAATGATGATAATGATGAAGATGGTGGCAGTCTCTATCTTTTGCTGAATACGTGTGCCAGGAAGGGTGTCCAATGATGGTGGCAGAGCGGGACTGTCTCTTTGCAGCGAGTGATGAGCTAGCTTGCCCTGTGGAGGTGTGAGGGAAAGGGACTGGCGGTTCAGAGTGTGTGAGCACCCTGCTGGAATCCCTGCTCACTCAGGTTCATAGGGTGACACAATCCCCACGCCTAACAACCTTTCAAGTGTCTACATGCTCAGACCCCATGTCATTATCCGAACAAACGAGCTCAAGGAAAATTAGCTCTGCAAGACTGACTTATAAAAATAGCAAAATGCACAGCACAGGCCTGCTCTGTATAATTCATGCAGAAAACATAGAAACATCTCATCCTGATAAACTGTGCTTTTTGTGGTTCCCCTGGATTTGCTGATTACACACACTCATACATATAAGCGCACACACACCCTCTCTCATAGGCACATACAGATTGCCCCTCTGCGTCTTTCCATAGTACTGCTTTAGGCTTCAGGGAAGAGGTGTGGAAGTGCTTAAGACCAGGGTGCTCTCAGAGATCTTTCAGCCTGTGGCCAGAGCCTGCTGTAGAGGCTGGTCCCAGTTAAGCCCGGCCTGGCACCTTTATATTTACCTAGTTTCTGAGATAAGCCAGTATAGGTGAGCAGAGAGCGCCCAGGCAGGAGGCTGGGTTTGGCGGAAGAAGCCAGCAGGGATCGCATGGGTGTGACCACGGTGCTGTGTGCAGGGCCAGGTGGGTTTCCCGAGAGAGGGGCTGGGACTCAAAGGACAGTGTGCTGTGCAGTGCTCAGGGGAGGAAGGCAAGAATGGCACTCTAGGTAGAGGCAACAGCAAGAGCCAAAGTGCTGTGTACAGGAGACGGTTGGTGTCATCATGGCACATGGTCAGAAAAGAGGCCCGGGGTGGTGAGCCGGGCCAGAAAAGACAGGAGTGCCTGGCCATCTCCTCTAGCATCTCAGCTTCACTGAGAGAATGAATGATGACTGCTAGTCCCCAAGCCCTACAATATGGCTCATTTACTCAGACCTTTCCTGTTCCCTCCCTTGACTAAGTCGGAGACTAATGTCAGCGCTCTCCACTTTACTTCTCTTCAGATCCTAGTGCATGCAGTTTCACCCGGAATTCTAATGTTTCGGAAAGGCTGGGGAGCGCCGACTCCTCCACCAGACACCACGGGCTTTCCTGCTTATTACCACCTCCCCGGTGCCTCGCACAGCTCCCGGTATACATGAGTCACTCAGGAAATGTTGAGTGAGGGAATGGCTAATGAGTGATTCTTGAAGCGACTCGGGAGATGGATGGATGGATGGATGGGGTGAGGCTGGAGTGGGGGAGACCTGTTGGGAGGCTGGGGGAATCATTTTGCCTGAAGGATGATAATGGACTAAATTAGAAGGCAGGAGCAAGTGTAAAAGTGCTTATTAAGAAACCATCAACAGGCAGGTGCTGACCGGTCTTGCACAGGGAAGGGGAGGAGTCCTTTGGATCCTCCTTTGCTGAACTGAGGAGCAAGAGAGAAGCAGGTTCCCGGGAGGAAAGGAAATGGTGTGCTGGGGAGGGGGGTGGTGAGGACATCAGGGACATGGTGACTGGAGTCTGAGTTCCCAGAGGCTCAGGACATTCCCTTCCTGGAAACAGACAGCAACCCCCCTCTTCCTCAGGAAGGTTTGCACACGCCACCCCTGAAACAGACCATCCGCTCCAATGTTTTCCATCCACTGGGTCAGCAGGGGTCAGCAGACTCCTTGGGGAAGGGCAAGGGGGGAGGTCTGGCCTAAAGAGACTGACTTTGCCAGGATGCAGGGATGTCTGGTGCATAAATGAAATCCCCTATGACATGGGAGAGTATATATATTTGGGCGGAGGAAGCCAGATGGAGGGCTGGGCAGAGGTGGAGCGATCTTCTTACCTCCCAGCCTGCTCTGCTGAGTCAGTAGCCTCTAAAGTGCCACACTGATCAGGCGGCTCTCCTGCTCAGCACACTTCAGTGGCTCCTTGCTGCCTTTGGAATGAAGTCGAAGTCCAAACTCCTTTAGTGTGACCTGACCTATCTTCTCAATCTGTCAGCTCACGTCCCTAAAGACAATTCACTGCAACCAGACAAGTCTCGCTGACTCAAAGCCTCATAAAAGCAGACTCCCAAACTTCTAGCAATGGGCGAAGCTTGGAAGTCATCAAATGCAGCCTTGCATGCTACAGACAAAAGCATCGGCACTGAGTAAGATGAGAGATCTGCTTGAGGCCAGTGTCTGAGCTATGTCAGGAACATACTCCTCCATCTATCAGTCTGTCCACTCACTCAGTCAACATGTATTTGAGAACCTATCTGCTGCCAGACACTACCCTAGGTTGCATGAGAACATGGAACCTACTTAGTCAGGTACTTAACAAATAATGTTTCTAGCTGGGAGTCAGGATACAAAAACAAAACAAAACAAAACAAAAGAAATAAGTCCCTGTATTTTGAGGATATGACTAGACAACCAATAGGAAGGGCACACATCTGATGGTGATGAGAGAGATGGAAAATAGCCCAGGGAAGGGGATGAATGGACAATCAATGGTGAATGGGAAAAGTTCCCATAGAATGCTAAGGAAGACTGCTTTGAAAAGTGTGCTTCTGGCCAGAAATGTAAGGGAAGCCGTGATCACCAAGGCTCTGGCGTAGCACCCTTGGCTGACTAGAAGAATAGTGGGAAGACCGCTGGGGCTGGGCACTTAGGAGGAGAGTAGCACCAGTCACTGTGGGGATGAAGCAGGAACCCCCAGCTAGAAGAGCTTCTGCCCTTCCGCTAGGTCAGCTGAGGCACCAATGGGTCCCAAGCAAAGGATATGGGATGACGTCTGTACGAGGGAAAAGGCAGACAGACAGACACAGTGTGGCTTGCTAACAAGAGGATCAGCTCCACAGTGTGAGGGAGCAGGTCACTCCCCATTGTTCTCTAAACTGTGGCTGCACAGACAAGGGTTCCAGAACAGCAGAACTAGCAGGGCCTGGGACTTATCAGAACAGCAGGCCTTGCTCGGGCCTCCTGGATCAAGCCAGAATGTGCACTTGAGCAAGGTGCTCTAGAGATGTACAACAGAACCACGAAACCTTACAAAGTCTTATTCTTAATCTCGGGCAAGACATGCTTCCTCCTACCTTCTGCCCCCAATAATGTCCCAGCCATGATTCTATTCCCTGGGAGCAGTTTGGAACCCTGCAAGTCTGAGCCCATTAAGATCACCTGAGAACTAAGAAGGGCTAAGGGCAACCACACCCCTCACCAGTGACATGAGAACGCCTGGGGTTGACAGCCAGGCTTTTGCATTACTTTCCCTCCATGGCTATACCCCACATCAGCACCCTGGCCTTTGTGCTGCCCAGCTTCAGGCCCCCTTCTGAGCACAAGGCCCTCAAGAGCAGGGGCTGACATAGCCCTGTTCACGGCTGGTCTCAGCTCCAGGTTCCCAGGACTAGGTACACAGTAGGTACTCTATGAAGACCTCCCCAAGACAAGTGAGGAGGCATGAGGAACTCGGGGGGGGGGGGGGGGGGGGGGGGGGGAGGAGCAGCAAGCAGGCAGGTGTTCTGCTCTGCCCAGACTGCAGCATCTTCAGGGTTGATTAAAGCAGAGCAGGGCCTGCACAGAGCTACTGTCCAGCCTCTCCACATGAGATCCCACATTTTCTGCTCTTCTTCACTGGCTCTAGCCCTGGAAAGTTAACAGCTTCCATGGAGGTTCTGCTCAGATTCCCCACAGGGAGCGACTCATATGAAGTCTGGGGGGGAGTCTCCTGCCTGTAAGGCTCCCTTCTAGGCTGCAGGCTCCCTCAGCTCCTTCTTCCCTGTAGGACTAAAGCCGGTCCTGAGGTTAAATATAATGGGGGAAGAGCCCAGGCTCCAATCCTCAGCCCAGAGCCCTGGGGTCTGGAGGCTGGCACCATATCTACTGGGGTTTTTTATCACAGCAATAAATCAGGGTCTTGTTTTACCCCAGAGTACACATTACTTTCCCTCTCTCGCCAAAGCAAACTTTTCTTTCATCCCTTCTGGAGAGGTTCATTTAATAGCGTGTGAAATGAAATGTCAACAAGAATTAGAACAAATGGCACCATAATCCCCAGCCGATGACGGGCGGCCAGGGGCAGGCCTGCTCCAGCAGCCCTGGGCCCTGGGGAGGTGACCCAGGGACCCCCACAGCCTTGACTCCTGAAAAGCAACCTCTAGGCACTGCCTGCCCACTTGTGGCTGGAATCTGATCTTCGGAGTGTCTGACAGAGGAGCAGGAACCGCCTCTGACATAGGAAACTGCTTCCCTCTGACACACAATTAGCAAGGACAAATGTTCCCCAAGGTGGGGCTGTAGCGGCCTCATCACTCAGCTTATGGGTGGGTGGGGGGTGATGTGGATGGAAGGCCCGCCACACGAGAGCCTCAACCTGCTGCCAGTAGTCATCAGATCACTTCTTGGGGGCTCCTGTGGCTCTATTTGCCCTGCCCCGGGGGTCTGTGGTGTGAGAAAAAAAAATGCCTCAGCCCTTTGGCCACCTGGACCCAAGTGGGCAGGAGCTGCATCCACATAATTGGATAATGGAAACAGAGCTCTTCAGGTCTTTTGTATGCCTAATCGGTACTAAGAATTTGATATGCATTTTTTTCCTTTGAATCTGCACATTCATTCAAATGCAGATTTTACTGTGAGTCATGTAGCCGGTTCTCTTCTAAGCACAGTATAGAGCTAGAAGATGAATCCTGCCCTGGAAAGGCTCGGGTTTGTACACAGTGGACATGAGTACAAACTATGAAGTGAATAAATAAGAAACACGTCTAGGGATCGGGGATGCAGGTTAGCGGTAGAGAGCTCACCCAGCATCCTCAAGGTCCTGGGTTCAATCCCTGGCACTTGCCTAGCATGTCTGACATCTAATACTATAAAAAAATAAAATAACAAAGTGCATGAGAAAGAAAGAAAAGAGAAAAGTGCATCTCGTAGAGAGTCAAACGCTGTGGCTGACAATGAGGACCACACTGCACACGCCCATGAAACAGGCTTGATGCAGTGCTCAAGTTCACCCTGAGTCCATACCAGGGGGACCGGGGATACTTTTTTTCTTTGTTTGTTTTTCTCTGTCTGGTGCTTCCTCAAAACCCATGGACAGCCACTGGAGACAGGAGTCCAATGCTCTAAGTTCCATGCCCTCTGAACCAAGCAGCATAGTGTCTCTGAGGTGCCCATGGGGTTGATCCCCTCCAGCTGGCAAGATGACCAGCTCACTAAACTACCATGCCTGCCACCTTTATTCCGGTCAGTCTCATGCCTGCTGCCTGGAACCACCCATACTGGTCTTGGCTCTGTTTCCAGAGAACCCCAAACTAAGATGCCAGGTGATACATGAGAAGCAGGACGAAGGAGGAGGGTGTGTTATCAATCAGGAAGGAATCGATCTCCACTCATTTTCCAGATGGGGAATGAGGTGCTAACTCTGATTAAATGGCTTGGTCAAAGTTAGGTAAGAAGGGAGAGAAGCTGGACTTCTCTGCTGTCTTTCTGACCCCATGGTGGCTTGACCACTGGCCTTGCACCTGACTGAAGAATTGATGTCACGTCCCATGAGTGTGTGGACAAAGCCCCGGCTGAAGAACTTCCAGAGGAGTGAGCTGTGAGCAGAGAAGCAGAGGCACCAGATGTGGATGTGAGGGTCTGGCCAGGGCAGGTGGCATTTCAGGTGGACTGAAGGAAGGCTATTCCTTAGAAAGGTGCTTTAAGAAATCTATGCTTTAGTGTGTGAACTCAGAGGCAACCAGGGGGCCCTGGCAAGCAAAACAAGTTACAGAGTAAAGGCCCCTCCATGCTCTCACCTAGTTCTGTCTACTGCAAGCACCCTGTACAGCCTGAACTGGCCACAGATCACAATCTTGACACCAACACAGAGCACTGGTGTCCTCTCTATCAGAGTGGAGGACACTTAGGCAGTGGCTCATGGAATGTTCTCATTTTATAGGGAAAGTGCTTAGGCCCACAGAGGGCAATCAAGGAGCCACACTGAGGCTAGAACGTGAGTCTCCTAGTGTTTCTGAAAGAGCTGCTTCCTCCCGGGAGAGGAGTTATAGTGTACGGCCTGTGGCCTGCTTATGCCTCCTGTGTGTTACCCAGACAGGGCAAAGCTTGGAAGGACTCCGAGGAAAGCAAGGGTCTCTCCGATGTCCTCCCTGTGCTCAGCTGACAAAGCATTTTCTTGCAAGCTCCTCTAACTCTTGAAGCTAGTGGTCAGGTGCCATTCAGCCCACTTAACAATGGCACGAACTAAAGCTCAGGAATGGTGTGGCTAGAACCGAAATCCAGAAGTGGGTCGCATGCCCCTTGCAGTCCCGCCAAGATCCAGGCAGCCAGGCTTCACAGTGATTACCTTTCATTAGCTGCAGCAAAGCCTCTGCTTTGGCGAGTTTCATAAAGGACTCAATCTGTCAGGAAAACAGAGAGACAGCACCTCATCCATCTTCTGGACAACTATTTATTAGACTTATTATTATGTAAATACAAAAGAGGAGGGGACGCTACATTAGAAAAAATCCAATCAAGCAGGGGCAGAGGCGGAGATCACAAAGGAGGAGGAAGGAGGCTGGATCCTTGGGTCACTCTTAGCATTGCGCCTGATGGAGGAAGAGCAACAGAGTGGGAGCCTCCGGGGCAGCAGAAGGAACACTCAGAAGTGTGCTCAGCTAGCCAGGGCTGTGCGATGCTCAGCTTGCAGACCTGATGTTGCCATTCCACTCAGAGTTAGTGAAAAGGTGGGGCGTAAGCAAACAGCCGAATGGCGCTTTTGGTTGCTACCATGGGAACACAGCTTAGTAGGCCCTTTCTTAGGGGCCCAGACGCTCTTCAGTGGAACAACAGAGGCTTTGAGAAGATAGAGCCAGCTGACCCTATCCTGGAGTGAGCCTCAGCATCCCCTTCTAGGCTTAGGCTTCTGACCTCTGTGTGTGTGCACGTGCACGTGTGAGTGTGTGTGTGTGTGTGTGTGTGTGTGTGTGTGTGTGCACGTGTGTGTGTGTGTGTGTGTGTGTGTGTGTGTGTGTGTGTATCGGGGAGTGGATCTGCTGGCAGAGGATCAGCTCACAGTGTCCCACAGCCCCCTGTTGCCACGTTGTGGGCTCATTGCTCTTTATGCATCCCCTCTGGTGCCTGGCACACACAGAGAAGCCAGCAAACGTTCCTTCTCAACCGCGACTATGTTCCCTGGAGATGCTTACACTGGGAGAGGAGGGAAGGGAAAACAAATAGGGGTATTTCAGCCATTGCACTGCAGAAGCTGGGGTTGACTGGCAGTGTGTTTAGCAGCAGCTGCCTGCCAACCTCAGCAGGCCTGGCTGTCACCCCTCTACATGCTCAATTCTGCTACCCAGCACTGTGGGCCCTGGATACCTGGGCTGGGTCCCAGGACTAGAATAGTGTGTGGCAAGCAGTAGGTCTCCATTTGCATTAGTGGAAAGAAGAAAGCTAGGTGGGGTACTAAGTTCAGACCCACAAAAGCCCACCCAGAGATGGACCCTACATATTCCCCATGGGAGAGAAGAAATCACTGAAAGCTCAGATAGGAGCTGGGTGGACGCTCTGAGCTACCAAGGGCAGCCATTTATATGGAAATAACAATTCAGGTCTTGCCCAAGTCTCTCAACTTTGTCCATTCCCACTTCTCAGAGCTATGAGGTTCTAGGGGTCTTACTTTAGTTTCAGAGCTCAAGAAGCACCAGAAGCTGCCAAGAAAGAACCTGCAATAAGGTCCTGGGCCATGACCAGTACAGGGAAACTGTGCCACTACCCCGCACCTACACCAAGGAGGTCTTCCCAGGCCTTGTGCATCAGACTCATTTCAGCCTCTCTCTCCACTGAACAGATGGTGTAAGGAGCCTGCTCCTTGGTACCTAATGGACTGAGCTCCCGCCCTGGTTCCACTATGTCACTTTGTGACCGTGGACTGTTTGGACTGAGAAAAAAAGGGATCATATGTGTTTATATGCACACAGCCCCTTAGCCCAGCGTCTAGTGCGACTTGATAAAGAGGAGCTGTTATTTTTGCTAAATTGCCAGCTCACATGGAGTCATGTATGAAGAGCAGAATGTGATCCAGGCTATGGCAGACCCATGATCCTAGTATAGCGGACTCACCAGGGGATAAAGTTTCAGCTGTCTAGTGTGTGTGTGTGTGTGTGTGTGTGTGTGTGTGTGTGTGTGTGTGTGTGTGTGTGTGTGTGCCAGTACATGTGTGTGTACACAGAGGAAACTGATACAGTGTGAGCAAAGGCTGGGAGTGGCACTTATTAAGTGGACATGACAAGGAAGATGTGGTCTGAGCCACAGGTAGCAGCCAGGTAGCCAGCTAGGCTTTTGGGGAAGACTGTTCAGGGTCTCCAGATCTCAGGTCCTGACAGACCTTCCCCAAGCCTCCACATCCCCACGGGTGGTACATTCCTGTTTCCTCTAACCTCATTAATATGGAGACAACACATCCTGCTTGCAATACTCCCCCAGGGACAGGCAGATTACTATTAAATACCCAGCCACGATAACTCTGAAGGTTACCTTGCTCTTTGTGTTTGCAAAGGGCTTTGCTATATCCAGCTGGAGAAGCTTCTTGTCCTCATGCACCACCCTACCACAGATCTCAGTGGAGCAGGTCAAGAAGACAGCTGTTCTCATTCAGACTCATGCATTCCCTCGATGAACAAGGCATAAGAAATATGCAAAGAAGGATAGTGTGGGTCAGAAGCTCAGCTAGGCTAAGCAAGACCCAGTGGGAATATCAGGACCATTTTCTATCTCAGTTTCCAGTTGCTTGGACTATCTTTTTCAATTCCTTCAGTTAAGTCTATGAGCATGCTTTAAGATGAAGTGAGTCTTGTAGGCAGCACACAGTTGGGTTTTGCTTTCAATATCTCTTAACCCACTCAATGGCTTTTGATTGGAGAGTTTAATCCATTTGCATTCAAAGTATTTATGGTAAGGACTTCTCAGAGACTGATTAAATAATTAAATCTGTACAGCACTTCAAAGTTTATATCATACTTTCTCAAACATTATCTCAATGAACTTTCACTTAGGTCCCATGACAACTGTATCTTTGCTTTTCCTGTATTATGAATGAAGAAATTCAGACTTAGATTAAATGACTTCCCCTAAATCACACCACTAGTACTCATGAGACCTGAGACTAACCGGCGTTTTTCAAGACACATGAGAGTCTGTATTTTTGAAGCAGAACCGCTGCCAATCTGAGGAGTTAGCGCGAGCAGGACACTCATAGTGGGGAATTCTCTTCCTCTGTTTGAAGCTTCCAAGATGCTGAGTGGGAGCGGCCTCAGATATTCTTATAATGCTAACCAAGAGCTTGGTAGGCCAGCTGCTTAAGAATCATCAAAAGGACATCAACTCTCATGTTCAGATAATAATTGTGTGATTGCTTGTTTGTTTGCTTGTATTATTTTGTTTTACTATTTGACCTTTGTTTGGCGTACAATATTTCTTCAGTGGGAACTGTATGTTTATACATGTGAAAGGGGAATCAGCAGAGAAGAAGATGTAAGGAATGGCAGAGGGTGACAGCTTGATCTCTAAGAACCAGTACAGACACGACTTGTGTCTCCTACAGATGCTTGGTGGGTTCCCAGTGTGCCCTGAAGCACAAGGTGACCAAGGCAAGATGATCTACTCACCTGCTGCTTTGGGCAACTTGCCTCGCCAGGCCCACTGGACAAACAGAACTGGCTGGCTGCTGTCATGTGGAAGGCCTCAGCTGGGCTCTATGTCTGCTTGGCCTCTACAGGAAGCTCTATTTCGAGGCACTGAGCTGGTGCTGGGCTTGGGGCTCCCCTGCCAGAGATGAGTGTTGTTCCCATCTGTAAATGGCTCTGGCTCCTGGAAAAGCAGCCACAGCTGAGTGCTTAGCAGCAAATAGATCACTCCCCGCTGAGCCTGTGACTCACAGGGCAGAGAGCCAGCCTCCTGAGGTACACAGGGAGGCAGAAGCCTGGGGACTTGCCTGTATGCGCTCAGGACTCTGTCCACACTTAAGGGGCAGGATTTATTTCCACCCTTCTTCGGAGCCTTCGGGGGCCCTCCTGCTTCCATCTCCCCACCCCACCCTAGGCCAAGAGAGGGTTTCTATGCCAGCTGTCCAGATTGTCTCCCTAGAGGCCCAAACTGACTCACTGAACATGTGCATCCCACCCCTCCTTCCCTGGTCAGGAGTTCTGCTGCTCCTCTCTGGGGACCTGGCTCAGCCCCTCTGCAGATGGTGCCTGGGTGAGGTCTCCTGACCACAACCTGGTTGATATCTTCTGTCCACAGCAGTGAGCAACTGACCATGTGCAGCCCAGCAAGACAGTGAGGGGCAATGGAAGTGTGAAGAAGGGAAGAGAGAAAGGGCAAGCGATGAGAGGAGGACCCGATGAGAAGGGAGAGAGCTCTGGAAAGCTAGAACAGGGGGAAGAGCAAGAAAAGAGAGGAGCGGACAACCACACACAGCAGAGACAGAAGAAAGAAGCAGAGGCTTTGCTATCACTGCGGTCCTTTCTACAGAGCCTAGGCCCATTTTCTAACATAGCCAGAAAACCACAGCAAGCATCTCTTGGTTTCTGTCTGGGTGTCCAGCCTGGTAGGGAGGTACAAGTATACTACACAGACCCTCGTCCCAACGGGGCTAAGGGCTGATCTGTTTGCAGGGTTGACGCATTGTACATTCAAGGTCCATTATGATGTAACAAAATACTTCTTGGAAGTTGAAAATACGGTGATGGTTCTCGTTCACCATTCACAGCTGGATGAGTCTGAGTTTGAGCTGAGCCTCCCCAAGCCCCAGTTTTCCTTCTGTGGAAACAGAGATGCAGTGGAATGTCCTGCTGACCTTCCATGGCCACCAGGACATGGGAAGTAGACACTAGTGATGAAGGTGCACTAAAGAGTCAGTAGCTACATGGGACACAAGGAACAGCTGCAGTGGTACTAAGAGGCAGTCACGGGGAGGGGAGCACGAGGCAAGGGCCTGTGGCTGCTCTGGGGAGCAATCAGCTGCAGGAGGGACAAGGAAGAGGAGAGTGCCAGGGAGGACACATGCCCAAAAAATCAGGCGTGCAGGTAGGAATTAATGGATTTGTCTGATCTATGGGATTACTAAAACTACAGTCTTCCTCTTTTTGTTTTTGTGCAGGCTCACTCTTTCCCTGCTCTGACATTTCCAGGTAATATCTTCTACCTAGAAGAGGCTTCCCTTCTCCCCTTCAGTCCAGGGATTAATATCCCAGGCCTTATGTAGATAGCCCTCTTTCAGGGAAGCTTTGTGTGACTCTCAAGGATGGCTGTCGCCAGCTACCTTGTATACATGTACAGTGACCCAAAATAAGAAATATGCTTTGTATCATACACACAGTCCATCCATCCACCCATCCATCTATCCATCCATCCTTTTATCTATCTATCTATCTATCTATCTATCTATCTATCTATCTATCTATCCATCCATCCATCCATCCATCCATCCATCCATCCATCCTTTTATTATCTATCTATCTATCTATCTAATGGAAACAATATTTTTTATAATAAATCACTTTCTTTGCTGGCTACAACACATCTTATGATATTTCTATTCTGCTCTAAAAATTCTGGCTGTGACCCACTAAGTTAATTTCATGACCCACTAACGGGCTGGAAACCACTGTTTGGCAACACTGCCTCCACTCACCCTGCCATCTCACTCCCTGCTCTGGACAGCTGTGTTTCTAGCTGGGTGGCAAATTCTGAGGACATGCATCTTACCTGGCTTTCCCCCAATACAACCTTGAGTACCCTGGATGCAATAGGTACTTTTAGAGTGTTGAATGGGTTATTTACTGAACAGGCTGGAGGATTACTGGCCATAGGGAAGGGCTCTTTCTTAGGTTCTTTGAAGTTAGAGAGGGGTGACAAGCTTTATGGAAGAGCTCCAGGGAGCAGAAAGCAAGTATCCACCCTCAGGGCAGGATGCCCTGTAATGGACGCTCTGTTGATCCCTACAGTTTCATAGACACATGAGATTGGAACAGCTTCCATTTAGTGAGCACTCGCTGTGTGCAGGCACTGGACCTTTGCACACATCCCTTGTCTGCACCCACAGGCTCAAGGTCACAACTGATGAGTGGCCCAGAGTAGACTGAAGTCAGATAGGCCTGAGTCTACACTATACACACATATGCATTCTCTCTGCCGTCCTGCCCATATCAGCTCACCCTGCCCTCTCCTGACATCTCTATATGAATTTATTTAGAATCGGGAACTTACACCACCAGGTGGGAAGACATATGTATGTGGGGGTGGGATGGGTAAGCCAAAGTTACCACCTGTGTGGAACACCTCAAGTGTGGGTACCTAGAAGGAATGAGACACAGAACATTTATTCATTCACCAAACATTTACTGAGCAACTTCTATGTGCCAGGAACTGGCCACGGTGCTGAAGACAGAACACTGAGCAAAACAAGGCTGCCTCCACTTGCAGAGATCCCACCCTCATGAAGGAACAGGTCAGGAGGTCGTGGCAGCAAGTGTGAACAACAGGGCTAGGGATGGCCCATGCTAGATGGGCAGAAAGGAAGATCTCTCTGGGAAGCACCATCTGAACAGATGGCAGGAAGAGCTCCAAGGGCCACCAAGGTTACCATGTGGGAGAGCAAAAGAAACACAATAAGAAGAGTGGAAGAAATGCTGGTCAAGAGCAAAGTCCCTCCAGAGGGGCATCAAGGGGCCAGAATAAATGCCAGGAGTGTCCTGGAGGAGACCTCTGACAAAGCGCCACAGAGCAAGGGCTGCAATCAGCCAAACACACCTGCATCTTAGCTTATGGTCTGATCCACTGACAGGACACATCCACCTTGGGAAGGGTCTGGAGACTGCTTCTGGGCTCCAGAGTCTCAGTGAGATAAGAACTCTCTCACCCTGGACCCTGCAGTTCCTTGGAGGTACTGATCATGGCTGTTGCCAGGAGTTGCCTTCAAAGGGTCTTCATCCACCCCATCCCCACTCAGAAATCAATGCTCACATGGAGACCTCTTCCACACAGGTGGATTCTGCAGTCTCTCCCCTGTGCAGGGTCTGAGAAGGGAGAAAGGATCCTTAAGACTGAAGCAGGGCAAACCTGATAGTGCGCCATCTTATCCTATTCAGGGCCCTCATCTTGGACCAGAGTTAGCATCAGGAAGAGAGGAAGAGGCTACTGGAAAAGGAGGGTGTGTCCTCTTGGCTCTTCCCATTCATACATAAAGGGACAAATCTGCTCCTTCCCAGAGGGGTGTGTAATCCTAAGTATGAGAAACCCAGAAACTTCTACCTTCTCTTGACCCAAGGGCCAGCACTTCCTAGCTACCCACACTGGACTTTCAAAGCCAGAGAGATGGAGTGGGTGTGGGGACTCTTCTCTTTTTCAGCTCTTCATTTTGCAGGTGCCTCTCCCCTACAAGCTATTTCCAGTCAGATGAAAAAGAACACAACAGTAGTAGGAACTGCATTTTATTGAACATTTACTATAACATATTCTCATCATTATTCTAAATGTTTTCAATGAACAAATTCACTAAATGTCTGCAAAAGCTGAGGAGATGCCAATCCTTCCTATAAAGACAAGGCCCAGTGAGGTGAAGTGAGCTGCTTAAGGCCATCGAGGCAGCTCAGGGGTAAAGGTACTACCGCACAAAGCTGAGAACCTGAGTTTGATCTGAGGGACCCACAGTGCAAAGACAGAGATAACTTCTCGGAGTTGTCCTCTGACCCCCTACACGTGTGCTGCAGCATGACCTCACATGCTATCTCCCCTAATAATGCATAAAGTGAAAATTTAAAGAAATTACTCAACACCACAGATTTAGGCCAGAATTTTAAGACCTTGGTTTCAGACAAGGCTGTGCATCAAGAAGTACAAACCATATTTTTCAGGAAGAAGCAAGACTTCCCTCTACCATCTGAGCTGTCTGCCCACTCCAGTCCATCGAGGAACAAACAAACCAAAATGTTGCTGGAGGCTGAAAGACGCTGGTTGGAACGAGTGACTGTGAGTGTCAGTCAAGGCAAGGATCAGGGCCTGAGGAAGCCTCTGGGGTTTTCACTAGGGTCCTCTGCATGGAGAGAAATGGAAAGCCGATGCCTTCATCATGCCCAGATACAGAAGGGAAAAGCTGTGCTCACAGGCCACTATGTCAGCGGGGGAAAGGGAGACGGCCTCGTAAACACCCCATGTCCCCAGGCCATGGCAGTGCTGCCCGTGACGCTGACTGAACCCTCATCTCAGAGGCACGTGACTGGAAGGAAGCCCCAAGGCTTAGGGCAGAGAAGGAGGCTGAGTACCCACACAGGAAAGATGCCATGCCTCAAGGGGAAAACATGGACAAGCCTCTCCCAAGAAGTGCTGAACACGTGTCTTGGGGGAAGGAGTGAGTTCCAGAGCTGGGCAGTGGCTCATGGTGAGGTCATGCAAGTGAGAGAGAAGAGCTGCAGAGGCCCTCCAGATCGCCTCTCCACCCTCCCGTCTGTCCTTCCATCCCTACAGAGGCCCATCGCACACATGGGCTCCTTTGCCCTCCAACAAGGTCCCACGCACTAACAAACCAAGGAGGCAGCCGCATTATCTCTGCCCCCAGCCTGACGGGTCACCATGGATTACTGTGTCTCTCGCAGAGATGGCAGCTCCCTCGGGTGGCTCATTCATGTAGTTCCCCCTTTTTTAAGTTCAAGTCTGTCATTTGGGGAAATTCCTTCTGTGCCTCTAGGGAAGATATTGGTTCCTGTTCTCGGAGCCAAGCACTTATGCAGAGTGACTGTGACATGGGTTCTCCTCCTCTCTCACTGCTTTATACCCCCAAGTCTGCCTTTGATGATAACCCAGCCAGAGTTGTCCCATGCTGACCTTGGCGTTGTTTTAAAATTCTAGCCAAACTGTTCACCAATATTTACACATCACCCTTCATTAACCTAGGTCTTTCTTTGCACACACGTTTTCTTCTGCCTCCACATCCCCTTTCATCACTTGTTATTATTGTTCAAGTCTGTCCCTGGGGCATCTACACCAAGAGGCTTCCTGTGACGTGACCCCTGTACTTCTGCTGGAGGTCGGCCACGCTCCTATTACTGCACTCTATGACTCGTTTACACGCGTGTCCGGCTCAGTGAGTAGCATGCAGCTTGGCATACAAGGCTCATCTGTATTTAATGATTTTCCTATCGTCAATGTCCAGTGCAAAGGTTGTGCACATGAGGACTCAATAACAGTTTCTATAATAAATTAAGGAGTGAATTGATAAGATAGTGAATATCTTTACTTCGGACCAAACGGACTGAGCAACCAACACACCTTAGATACCCTCTACATAACAATCACTATACTGGGCACTGAGAGGGGTCCCATCCCTACTCTGGAGAGGCTCATGATCTGGCTGAGGCAGCACAGGTAACAGACACCCAGGCAGCTGTAGTAATGTGGTAAGAATATCAGCCAAAACTTACTGGCAGTTTAAAATTTTGATATGTGCCAGATACCGTTCACATAGTGACTGTGTTATAACATACCTCCACCCAACAAGAGAGGTGCTATTATTATCTCCAATCTGCAGATGAGGGGAATGTAGTGTAAATCCACCCAGCTAGGAAGTGTCTCACAAGACCCCAAACTCAGGGCAGATCACTAATCCTACAGGAGAGGAGAGGGGAAGAAAGAGGGTGCAGTGGATGGGAGCAGCTAGGGAAGGGACAGGCCTTGAAATGAAGAAAGATCCCTCCTGGCCCTCACTTCTTCTCCCTCATCCCCAGGTGTCTGGAGCCCTGGGGAGACCACTGGATGTGAGATGACTTTGCTTGACTGTGGACGTCATCAGTGCTCTGTCAGGCGCCTCCCAAGTTCCGGAACCTGAGGGGGCAGGAGCCCACGGCAGCCGCTGATGCTGATTAATTTCCACTGACAAGAGGTTGCGTCTTCGGCAAGCACGGTATTAAATAGCTCCTTTTGATCATAATTAAGTTTCTCTCCGGCTGATGCTATAAATAGCCATGCCCTATTGATTGGAGGGTCTGGGCTGTGAGCTCAGCACCCTCTGGGAGCCTTTCCAGCCCGGCCTGAGCTCACGAGTCCCACTTTTCTCTTGCCGATGTGCAGCATTCCTGATTTCAAGAGCAGGTCCAGCCCAATACCAGGCTTGAGGTCAGCTCATTCCCTCCAACTAACCCAGTCCAGGGTCAGTTTTCACCTTTCTCTGAAAACATCCCTGGCTCTCTCTTCTGTGCTTGGGCACCTTGTTGTAGGGAAACTGAGGTCCAGATAGGTGAAGCTCTTTCTTACAAGTTTCTAGAGAGGAAACTAACTCACAACTAGGGTTGTCTTCACCTCTTCCGCATCCTTAACAGAAATATAACCAGTATAGCTTAGCTGTACTCTGTGCTATAATACGATAGAGCAGGAGGAACCTGGGGCCCTAAGGCCCATGGTCACTATAAAGAATAAGAGGAAGCATCTACAGCAAAGCATGTTGATAATGATTCCTCGATGTAGCACATTTTCATACTTGTTTCTTAAAGGCACCAAGTGGAATACCTTCTTTCTCTCTACTAAACACCTTGCAGTTGCTCCCCAAAAAGCAACATGGTTCTTGCCTCAAGGCTACTTCCCAATTCCATGCAATGCCATCCCTACCGATAACCACCAAACACACACAAGGTGCTGTGTAGCCCAGACGGTGATTTTCTGGTTCTTGGCTGTTTTGTCCCCTCCATCCTAGGGATGTGATGGAAGTGGCTGTATGGCAGACTGGTGGGATCTGCTCTGGAGTTGCCAGGCTTCACGCCATCCCACCTCTGGCCATCACCCAGCAGTTTGAAGCCAGGCACTAGCTCTCCTCTCTACATGGCAAACCATGTCTAAATCTGTTCCCTCTTTGACGAGTAAACTTTGAAAATACCCATGCTGCTCCTTCTCCTGGTGTCTGGGGCTGTTTTTGCACCACCACAGCAAAGCCCAAGTGGAATAGAATACTTAACTCATAGAGCCTAAAGTGATTTAAGATCTGGCTCTTTACAATATGAGTTTGCAAGCCCCTCTCAGGACATGTTGGAGTAGGGGAAGGTGCAGAACAGAGCTCTCACAGTCGAGGCCAGACTTGGGGAGCTCCTAGTAAAGAAGACTTGAGTTCTCCACTGTCCTGCACATCAGAGCATGGTGCTGCGTTTCCAGAGGACACAGTCAAGGACCCTGATCCTCTATGGACTCTGGCCATTGACTTGGTAACCTGGAGCTATGCTGTCCCCAAACCACCAGCATGTATCCATAGAAAGACACAGGCATGCGTGCACCCATGCTCACACAGAGCCGACATGGGTGAGGTGGAATGGAGTGAGAGGAGGAAGCCTGTAACAGAGTCAAGGTCCCAACTTAGTGTACAAAGGTCAGCCTCCCCGACCAGCTGTGCCCACCCTGGCCACACCCACGGTTGACCTGCTCAGGAAACGTCCCCAGCCCTCTGTGAAGTCCAAGTAAGATATCACTCTGATCCCATTCGTGGCTTTCAGAAACGAAGCCGTTCCCCAGCAAGAGGAGGAAAAGGTGGTCATCAGCAGACCCGAGGAGGCCTGAGAGCTTCACTTAAGTCTTTGATGTATGAAAAGAGCGCAGGAGCTGCCAGGGAGCTGGGGGGCAGGAAGTGTCTCGAGCCAGAGGGAGGAAATGGAGGCATTAAGCAGAATCAAAACCGATGAAATAAAAGCACATTGCATTTAGCCTCCGCTCTCTGTGTTCCCCAAAGCCCCCACAAACTCTTGACTTGGGCCACTTAGCTTTGTTTCTTCAGGGGTGTTCCAACTGTCCCCCATCAATCAACCCTCTGCAGCTGGTAAGACCCTCCATCTGGCATCCGTCCTGGTAGACAAAAGTACCCCACAGCCCTTCTGTCTCAGCCCTGGAGTCCTCAATACCCACCCAGTGGGTGTGTGTGGCTCTGATGATCTTTCCCTCAGTATGAAGCTAATCTGGTTTTTTTGGGGTGGTGGTAAAGAAACAAAACCTCCCCATTAGTTTTTACACAGAGGCTGCCGGAGGCCATATGCCGTGTTCTCCAGCTCTGCCATTACGAATCTTGCTTGTAATTGCTTTAGAATGACACTCATCATGTTCTATTTTATCACTCAATGACAGATGCATACAGGAGAAGGGAAACACACACACACACACACACACACACACACACACACACACACACACACACACACACACACACACAGCAAGCCAGACTACAGAATGGTTAGTCAGAGTAGTTGTTCTGAAATTCCACAAGCTGGGCTCTGCCCGCTTACTTCAGTGGTGTTCCAGCTGTGGTTACTGAGTGTGCATTTGAGTGGAGAGAGTGGCCCACACGTCCAGAAGCACTTTCCCATGCCTAGCAGCTCCCTCTAAACTCTACACAAAATCTTCAGCATTCTTGCTGTAATTACTCAAAGATGGAGATTTCCTTCCAAGGATGAGTAAGGACTACAAACAGCGAAGCAGACAGGAGTTTTTCATTGTTTAAATGCTCCACACTAGGTACCCTGAGGCCAAAGAACGCCCCCCCCCCATTAACTGGGCTCTTGTTGCTCCCTATTGACCCAGGCACCTCACCCATCATCACTTCCCATTCTCAGACAAGGGCCTCTCTCAGGAGTCCCAGGAGTGGGAAGTTCCCAAAGGTTCCTACAATCTAAGCTGAAGACCCTGGCTGGGCTCATTGGTTTCTGCTTCTAAAAGTCAGCAGAGATCAGACATAGCATTCA
Organism: Peromyscus maniculatus bairdii; assembly: GCF_049852395.1. Classification (NCBI taxonomy): domain Eukaryota; kingdom Metazoa; phylum Chordata; class Mammalia; order Rodentia; family Cricetidae; genus Peromyscus; species Peromyscus maniculatus. The sequence goes on along the minus strand of NC_134857.1, from coordinate 85,858,919 downwards.
CTTCCTGCCTACTTCTGGAAGGGGAATGGAACTCAAGAGACCAGCAACTGTACCCACAGACGCATCATGTTGTCCATGCTGGGTGCCGAGAGACACACAGTAGGTACACAGTAGAGTGACGGCAGAATACCTTCCTCAGAGGTCCAAGGTATAAGAAGCTTCACAAATGGTCTCAAAGCCCTAGTAATTTTTCTGCTTCGAACAGTCCATGGCCAAAAACACACGTCTGCCTGAGTTGGCTTTACAGAAGACCCAAGATAAGCCCTCCATGGCCCTGCTAACTATTTGGGGCTTGAAATTTCAAAGTCAGAGAATATATTCTAGAACCAAAGATCCTTTCTCATTAAGAGAGCTGATCACTAGTTCCCGAGTGCTGGATAAGGCCTCGCTGAGCAACCCTGAGTACACCTCATAGTCCTTAGCCACCCTCCAGACACAGAGGCCATCCTGGGGTGGGGACACTATATAAGTCAAAGACCTGATAGGGTCAAGGGCCCCTGCCTCTCTCCCTACAATAGCCTCAAGCCAAGGGTCACCAGGAGCATGGCCCGTGAAGCCCTCTTCAAGCCCAGAAAGTAGGCAAGAACAGAACACTTGGGCCATCCTTAGGAAGTTTGGGGCAGTGGTGATGTGGAGAACGTGGGGACCCCGGTGGTAAAAGGAGAAGTCTGATGAGCTGTAGACATTGCTTTGACTTTAGAGACACATTCTTCCAACCCCCACCCTCCTATTAAGATGGGAATGAGTGTGAGTCTCCAGGGATGGAGCGAGAACAGAACAGACTGTTTCCAGAGCACTTTCCCCAACACTCATATTTCTGTTTCTTAATTAGAAGCCCAAGGGGAGCCTGGGGCCTTGGCAGTGAGTGAGGTTAGCAAGTGATGGGGGAACCCCATCCAAATGCCAGCTTCCTTCTCCAGGGATGACCCCTCTTTCCTAGGGCAGCGCCTTACCCCTTCTCCTCTCCCAGCCAAAACAGTAGGAGGTGGACCTGGACAGGGGCAGCTTTAGCCACTTGTGCCTTGGAAAGAGGTTGGGCAAAGATCTCTCTGTTCAGGAACCTGGGCTATAGTCTGGCCTCTTTTGTTTTTTCCTGGTCAGCCACCAGGGACTGAAGGCCAGGATTCTGGCTGTCTAGAGAGGGCCTGTCCACCTGTGCTCATCAGAAATGCAGTGTGTGTCTTCAGCAGTCCCTCTCGAAGCAGGCACTGGCGCCAGGAAGGCCATTGTGCTCTGAGAAGGCCCGTCACCCTCAACAGACCTAGTTGGCATAATGCTTCCTGGTTCTTGTTGAGTATGTCCAGTTTCCTGACCAACTCATCCCTGATGAATTATTGTTTCCTCACTCACTCTAGACAGCTCCACTCAAGGGAGGGATGGAGACTGGTCTGATGAGGACGGCCTTTTCTTTGGTTCCCTGGTGTCTGAAAGCTAGGGTTGACCTCTTCTTAGTGAAGGGGCACAGGCTGTTCTGTGAGTCCCATCACATCCCTGGCAGCTGCCAGCATTTACTAAGCACCTTCCCTTTCTACCTCCCTCTCCACTGTCTAAACGCCTTCTCTCCCTCTAAATGTTTTCTCTCCCTCTCCCTGTGCTGAAGATGTGCATGTGGTGTAGGAACAGGCTGGGGACCTGAGAGGATATGGATAAGGGGAAAGACTATTTGAAGGGAGGCATCTGAAGGTCATCCTCCAGGAAGTGATTGTTCTGAGCCCAATCCGATTCAGGTGCTGCCTTACAGCAACCCCTCACCTTCTTCACGTGTATAACTGGACTCAACCAGATCTCACCGGGCCATGAGAATGATGCCACAGAGCCCTTGGGTGGCTCTAGTCCCGTTTCTGTCCCCCCCCACCAATAGCTTCTGCCCTGTGTGTGTTTCCTTGGCCCGAGTTGCTGGCATGCCATCTGGCATTCCAGGGTGAGCCAAGCGTTATTTACCAGTGACAGCTCTGTTCATCTGGCCATCGGCACCCATGGACAAGGGCAGCAGAGCTCACCCAGGCCCCAGGGATGGCTAATATTGAGAGTGCTCTCCCGCCAGCCTCCAGCATAGGTTTCCACATTGACTTCTGCCTGGTCACACAGGAAGAAAGTGGCAGAGCCAGGGTGGTCCCCAGACATGGCTGTTGCCTTATGAACTGCCCCTGCCAGTAAGGCGCTTTGTGAGAAGCCAGGCCAGGAACCCAGCTAGAAACGTAAGATATGGTTGAGGTACAATCATAAAATCAGTACCAAGTAAGTCCATGGCCCCGTACCCCATGGCTTATGGCAGAGAGAAGAATCCATTCTCTGAACATTGACTGTATTCCCAACCCCAACCAAATGAGCCACAGCATGGGTGATATATATATATATATATCATCACACTTGGGGATGGAAAGCCCTGCATTTATGTTGCCGTTTGGACCTCAGCAGAAACACTTGGCCTTTTCCCAGGTGGACCCCACACCCTGTCATTCTTCCCTGCTGTTTCCCACTATGAACTTTAATCCATGTGGTTCATGTGAAGCACTTATCAGCTGTGATAGGTCACAAAAATGGTCATCAACACTTCTCACCCCTTCCCATTCATACCTTGTGTGATGTGACATCACAGCTCCTTCTGTCAAAAGGTGTGATTGATTTCTCTGTCCTCTGAATGGAGACTTGGCCACTACACATTCGCAAAATCGACAGAGTAGAAACTTGAAAAGAACTTGTGCACCGAGAGTTAGACCTTTTTGTGCAGTGATTGGGAACTTTGCAACTGCTGTCAATGGAGGGCTCTACTCTGCTCAGCTCCGCTGGGTGATAAGGGACCAGAGCTAAGCCATCCATCCCAGATGCCTCAGGCGCTCACTCATCAGCCTCCAGAACTGTGAGGAAGCTCATGCTAGACCACTCTTAGGAAACCACAGATGGCCCTGGGGCAAGAGCAGAGCCAGATGGTCTAGAACAACTGCGCTGTCCACTAAAACCATAGAATCATGAGAAATAATCAATGTTTGAAATTGAAGCCATTACCTACTAAGGGTGCTGTCCTGTGAAATAAGAGCCAAGTGGTTCGGGTTCTCACAACGGAGCTGACGAAGGGCCTAGCAAATAAGCCCTCCTCTCCTTCACAGCACTGTGACCTTGGGGGTGCAGTCTGGTGTAGAGGTTACAGGGTCACAGAGGCCAAAAGCCCAAGCTCTGAAAACCTCACACACTGAGAAGTTGTGCGACCTCGGAGAAGTCACTTAATCTCTCTGTGCCCCAGTTTCCTCAGCTCTAGGGCAGTGATGACAATGCCTCTTGATGGGGCTGCATGAAAGCAAGTTGATAGCAAACACCCAGAGCACTGCGAGGTCGACTACATAAGGGCTTTCCTATTACAAGTCAGACAAAGAGCCCCGCCACGTTTCCAAAGGCCAGAGTTCACATGTGGAGGAAGCATGCTGACCATGAGATTACCAGCTCCAGTAGGGCTGATGAGGCAGAGAAATGGTGCTATCATGGAAGACAGAGGTTAGAAATCAGAGGAGATGCTCTGACCGAGATGAGTGGGAAAAAGGTTGTGAATGACTACATCTGTTGCTTTTTTCTCTGCTGTGTGCAAACCCCTGACAAAAAGAAATGAAACGGAGGAAAGGATTATTTGGAGTCTATCATGGCAGAGGAAGGAAGCATGATGGCAGCGTGAGCTAGCTGGTCACACAGCCTCTGCAGTCAGGCAACAGGAAGAAATGAACACTCAGCTTTCTTTCTCCTTTGCTCCAGTCCCATACGCCACCTCCATAGAATTTAACCAATCACATTTAGTGCAGTTTCAACCCAATTTAGAAACTCCATCATAGATACGCTCAAAGGTTTGTCTCCTAGGGTATGCTAGATCCTGTCAAGGTTAGCAATCAACATCAACCAGCACAATTATCTTCTAGGTAACTTTCTGGGGGCTGAGATGAACCCAGGCAGGGGGCTTTACTCACCCACTGTGGAAGCACCACACACCTATGGTTTATTCTTTTTCGAAAGATCTACTACTAATGCATGGCCTTGGCTGCTCTCAGCATAAGCTTGCTATCTTCCTAGAGTCACCGTCTCAGTGCTCATAGGACGTCATTCTCCACCAAGAGGAAGAAGAGAGGAAACATGACCCTATGCTGGATCGTCCCAATGCTACCCACAGCCAGCGTCTTTAGACTGCCTCTGGTTATAACTCTATTGCTGGTCAGGAGAGAAATGAGCGCTTACACACCAATAGAGATGCCTGGGCTGCTGGCCAGAGCCCAGCAGGGAGGGGAGAGGGGCCAAGACTCCTCCTGGGCCACAGGACTAGGCTCTGGGACCTGCCTGCCTTGCTCATAGGGCTGCGCTGAAGCAGATTTTCACTGCAGATGGCCCAGTTGGGACCCTGAGAGCAGGTGGGTGGAGTGATCCCTCAGACAGACAAAGCACAGGATATTGAAGCCGCCCCCGACTTGTGGGCCACAACACACATTAGGGATGGAGAATCAGGTATTGGAGAGACACAGGTTCCCTCAGCCTCAAAGGTGGCCAAGAGGGGTGGAAACAGAGCCCTTAAAAGTGCCATCCTTCCTCAAGGGCCCCCGGATAGTCCCAGGTTAAGAGCAAGGTCAAAGGCAAAGTCAGGTAACCCACAGTGGGAAACACAGTTCTATAGGGAAATGCCATTAAAGTTGAGTTGAGAAGGTGACGCAAACTGGGGGGAGGGGGCTGGTTTTTTTTTTTTTAAGCAGAATTAAAGCGATATTTTCAAAGTGCTTGCTGTTACTAGGAGGGAGACACCGGGATAGGATGGAGACAGGACTGACTATGGCTCTTCCAAAATCAGGGAAAGAGAGGGCATCAGCCTTCTAACCAAGGTGGGCTCCACCAGGAGAAAGGACTCCTATGGTGCTGGTGTGTTGGGGGCTAGCTGTCTCCCTGCTCTGCACTTCACCTCCTTCCACGGCCAACTCGATGCATTTCTCCAGGTCATCTTGGTCATCTTCTGCACCTGGTGACCAGACTTGACAGCTGCTCATCATTGTACAAGGTCAGAACACGCAGCCAGCATGTCAGAAATACCTGTTGGTCAAATGAGGGAACCCACAACAGCATACTGGAGCACCGGCAGCCGCTGGAGACTCTGTTGCCCCAGCCCACCTGCCCCTAGCACTTTCTTTTTTCATAAACAGGACTGAAACTTCAGGGAACAGTCAACCTCTCTTGCCAGTCTCTGGATTCTCCAGGCACAGATCCACTCTTTGAGAAAAGGTGGTAGGTAGGGGGTTCATTTCATCTAGGGAGCAGAAGATGCATCCCTGGGGCAGGATGGGTCACCTCTCAGCAGTCCCAAGGACAGAGGGACTCCCGGTGGCAAAAAGAAAACAATGTCCACTTTGGATGATAGCACAGGTTGCGGGAGAATTTTCTCCACCTCACCTGCCACCCTCCCAGCTGGAGGCCTTCTTGTGTCCATGCTCACACTCACACAAACTCCCCTAGGAGCACGACACCCATTTCTCTCTCCCTCAAGTTTTCACTTTCCGCCTGGATTGCCTTTCTTTTTCAGCTCTACAAAACCACTGTTCTGGCCGGACTTATGGGCTCGTACCCGCTCTATCTCTTTGTGATTTCTCCGAGTGGAGGAGATCTCATGATCTCTTGGCCTCACCCTATCTGGATGGGCAGCTCCTCTTCGACTTCATGCTCTGAAATGCACAGTCCTGGCACTTGGGCTCCCTGTCTGGTCTTGCTCAGCTTCAAGTTTTATGCTCAGTGTGTTTACCAGACCATACTTCTCACTCCACCTGGAGAGAATCACATGGTCACGATGAGGCTGCAACGAGCCAGTGACCATCCACTGAGCACCATCCACGTGCCAGGAGCTCTGGTCCAGGACCAGAGTCTCTCATGCAAGAGAGGGAGAGAGAGAGAGGGGGAGGGAGGAAGGGAGGCAGGCAGGGAGGGAGGGAGGGAGGGAGGGAGGGAGGGAGGGAGGGAGGGAGGGGGAAGAAGGAGAGGAAGAGAGAGAGAGAGAGAGAAAGGGAGGCAGGGAGGAAGGGAGGGGGAAGAAGGAGAGGGAGAGAGAGGGAGAGGGAGAGGGGGAGGGAGAGGGAGAGGGGGAGGGAGGGAGGGAGGGTGAGAGAGGGGGAAGAAGGAGAGGGAGAGAGAGAGAGAGGGAGGGAGGGAGAGGGGGAAGGGGGAGGGGGAGAGGGAGGGAGGGAGGGAAGGAGGGAGGGAGGGAGAGAGAGAGAGAGAGAGAGAGAGAGAGAGAGAGAGAGAGAGAGAGAGAGAGAGAGAGATTCCCTAGATGTGATATCCTAGCCATGTTACCACCTCAGCCACCTATTATTCGGCTCTCATCCTCTCCCTGCATTGAAAAGAAAGTCAATGGGATGCTCACAGCCCCAGGGGAGCCTGTAAGATTGCCATCTCCCCAGTCCTCCGTGATCATTTAATGGTTGGTTTCATTCAAATAACTTAAACTAAGGTAAGTCATGCTGCTTGCACTATAGATGTATATAGCGTATAGATGTATTCAGCATCCTATAGATTCCCCTGTGCTCCTGTGGGGAGCCCGTGTAATGAAATAAGGGAAGTAGAAAAAGGAAGGACCATTGGCAGAAATCAGGATAACAATATCCCCCCCCCGAAAAAATAATAATAAGTTGGTGATGAGGGCAAGGCATGGAAGAGAGAGTTGTCTATAGGGATGAGTAGTGGGAAACAGTGGAAGTGTGGTGGGTCCAGTGACCCCCAGAAGCCAGCCAGCCATAGTACACAGGTTCTTACCTGCTTATCCCACAGGTCTAGCAAGGACCCTGGGTGGGAGTTCACTCTAGAAGCTTCCACACACACTCCAATGAGACCTAGCCACACTAAGTCTGTCCCAGGACAAATCACTGAGTCTCCAAGTGACTTCTGTGATCATAATTGTCGCTGCCTTCCAGAACTGTTTTCTAGCTCCTCAAAGACCTTGTCCTTGTGGATGAAAGGGGGAGAATAGGTTCTGTATTAAATAGGCCTGTAATCACTGACTCTTCCCAACAAAGAAATGGGCTGCAGCCAACAGGGGCAGCTTCCTATCCCCAAAACCATGTAGGCCGACCTGATGCCATCTGCTGGGTTGAGTGAGTCCAGCACTAAAGAGAGACCGTGAACTAGACTCTGAGGTTAACATTCATTGGGCTTGAATGCCTGTTGGTTCTCACCCTTTAAAGGGCCCTTGCTCCCAGGGCTGATGTCTGATGCCACCACTCACTTGGCCATATCAATCATCCTGTGGTGCTGGATTCACAACTCCTTGGTTGTTTCTTCCAGCAGGACCTCTGCTCCGGGGCCTCAGGAGCTGTTGACCTTGACAATAACCTATTGGCTTATCACCAGGTTCCTGAAGTCTTCCTAGGAAGGGGGTCTCCAAGCATGGCCTGCCAGGCCTCCCTGTAGACTTATACTTCTTATGGGCACTTTGGTCAAGGACTCTTAACTTCTGCCTTTTTAAAGAAGGAGAAATGGAAACGGGAAGGTTGCCAAGTGTCTGGCCATTTAAAGGCCAGTTCTTCAGTCTGTGGATAACCCAGGCTACTAAGCTAATGACCCGTTTTCCTTGGAAGCAGAAAAGGCTCAGGGCTTTAGAGTAGCTGGCTAGGAACTGAGAATTCACTCAATGCAATCCTCTCACCATTCAGAAGAAGACACTAATGACCAGAAAGGAGAGGTAATCTTCCCAAGGTCACAGGACTCCCAAAGCTACACTCACCTCCCCTGATTTCCAATCTGGTGGCCTTTCCACAGTCCCCTAGAGCTCCACCCCAGCGGCAGGACTTGGCCAACCCACATAAGCCAGCTCGGGCATAAAGTACTAAACTTTGAGTGTGGACTCCGCAGCCTCTCCTCCTCAGATGAGAAGTTGTCCTTACATGGAGATATTCGGAAGTCAGGCACGGTGCAGGGGTGGGGACAGGGGAGTGGGCATGGAGCTTCCTAATCTCTCCCTAAGCTCTGCCCAAGCTCTGAGCGTGCCAGTCCAGCTGCAGGAGAATGTTTTATTAACTGACACCGCAGCCCTTGCTCGCCTGAAACAAATTTCCACTGAAGGAGGAGATGGGGCTGGAGGTACAGCCAAGGTAGCTATGGCTCAGAAGACAAGCACATGGGTTTTCTCTGGTGCAGAAATCTGGGGAGGACTCCAGGAGTTTTCGCAGGAAGAAGAGAGAGGGGGGCCGAAAAATGAAGGGAATACAGAAACACCCTAGGCTTACATACTGTGAATTGGCCATTTTCATCTCTCCCATGCAAGAATGGCGTCAAGGAGACAGGATGGTCCCATAGCCATACTGCTGACCAAACAAACAAATGAACGAACGAACGAATGAATAAATCCCAGCAGAGTGGGAATGAGGATATCCTGAAGGGAGATACATCCACACCAGGTATAAGGCTTCCTCAAGGAGGGTCCAGCATTGGCTGTGACATCTCGGGGGGGTTACATGCCCCAGGGGGCTCCCCACTTCCCAGCCCCATCTTTCTGGAAGTAAAAGTAGTCATGGATCACTACAAAGGGCCAGTTGCCAAGGGGTGTGGAAAACTGGGGACAGGAGGCCTGGGGCCAGTGGAAGAGCACAGCCCTCTTCCCTAGAGGGCCAGGGTCGCTCGATTCAGAAACAGGCAGGGCTATGATGCCTTTAGTGGGCTGGGGGGGGGGGGTCCAGCTAGAAGGCCTCTGGAATAGTAAGGTGTGCCAAGCAACAAGGCAACTTGGGACCAGAAATTCTCCAGGGAAGGGAATAGTCTGAGGTCTTGGAAAAGTTATTATAGAAGACAATTGTGTAGGATGCATATTTCCCTTCTCATGTATGTTTTGGGGGTAAGGGAGAGTTTGCAATGTTTTGAAAGTCCCCACCTCTGCCTTCTTTGTCACCAGTGTCCATGTCTCCACGAGCCCAGGCAAGCCTAACTCCCACATGCCTGTTCCCACTGGCGGGGTGGGGTCTCCCTGCCCTTGGACATCTTCTTTCCTCTCGTACCTTTTGTACATGAAACCTGAACTCTTCATGCCTGCAATGTTAGAGAGTTTGGGATGCTTGTGTCTTTCCCTGCTTTGCACGCGACAAGGCTAGGAAGGTGACTTCTTTTCCTCTTCTCAGGAAATGCACTCCAGTTTTCTTTGGACAGAAGTGGATGGTGGCTGATGGGCAAGAGTGGATGCGGTACAGACGAGCACTAAGGGAATCCCAGGCTCTCCACAGACAAGCAGTCAGTCTTGAGTAGGCCTCGAGACTTAACTACAAGCCAGGTGCAATAGTGAAACCTCTTTTCTAAGGCGGTTAGGAGGGTTAGATGCATCTAAACAACCTGTACTGAGCTTATGCCTAGGCCATTGTTGAAGCTAAGCATCATCAGCTACTGTTGTTAAGGTAATGGCAGTCATCTCTCGCGGTCAGGGTGAACCTATTTCTACTCATTCAGTCTTCAGCACAGATGGCAAACACTCACTTTTCCACTGTTGGATTGCAGCCCTAAAGAGGCTCAATCACAGCTCTTAAGTCAACGCTGCACCCTGGACACAGCCACTCTCTGCCTCCTGACCAACTGCTGGGAGTCCTCTCACTTAGGAAGCCAGGAGCAGCTGTGTCCTGTGGCCTCTCAGGTGTCCCTACACATCAGGTCTCCCCTTTCTCTTCCTTCCCAGCTTTATACCATTCTGTATAGCTTTTACTTCAATGTTTCATTCCCATTTTATACATTTATTTGTTTTTTTTTGTGGTTTTCTGTTGTTGTTTATGGTTTTTTTTGAGACAGGGTTTCTCTGTGCAGTTTTGGGGCCTGTCCTGGCTTGGATTTTACTCTGTAGACCAGGCTGGCCTCGAACTCACAGAGATCTGCTGGCTCTGCCTTTTGAGTGCAGTGATTAAAGGCTTACATTTATTTGTTTATTGCTAGTTCCTACTAGAATGTCAATTCCAAGGATTTTTCTGTTCTGTCCACAAATTCTTCCTCACTTCCTAGTATGATGCACAGCAGTCTCACTATACCTGTTAAATAAATGACCAAATTAGTGCATTTGATCTTTCCACCAGAGTCCTTCAAGGTCTAGCTGAAATGCCGTAGCATCCACGGAGCCCTCGTTGACATGCTACTTCCACTGTCCCCTTCTTCTCACATCTCACTCGTGCTCCTTGACTTACTGAGGCCTGGAGTACAGTGCTGTGAGCACAGACATATGCTATTGGGCCATGGGTCAGTAGGAGGCCCAGTGAATTCAAATGGCACCAAAAGACCTCAGTGTGACCGCTGTGAGGAAGCCTGGGCAGTGTCACGCCCTTCCCATGTGCAGAGTGGGATCACACAGCCACCTCACAGGGGTTTGAGCCTTATTTCCCCTCTCTCTTTGAAGTTCCTAATATGACTTAGATATGTCTTGTTTGCTATGAGGCATGTTTACTGAATAATGAGAGTATCATGTTCCCTAGCTGCTTTCCAAAGGTCCAAATGAGGATCATGTCAGAGGACAGTTCTAGCGATACAACAGGTACAGATAACGTTTGTTTTTCCCCAAGAGGAAGAAGAAACCTAGTGGGAGAAGCAATGTCTCAAGTTCTTGAAACGTTGTTACAGGGTCTGACACTGCAAAAGAACAGGGAAGACCGGAACCCTCCACATCGGCATCACCCTGAGCCAGGCAGAAATGGTTCTTGGTCTGCTGTGAAAATTTCAATCTCATCTCCAATCCACATGCCAACATAAGGGCAGATTTATTTATTTGTTATTGCAAAACCCATAAACAAAAATTTCCCCCTGGTGGGTGCTGTTATTTATTTATCATTGTAGGACACTAAAAATAAAACCTTGTTTTACTCAGAGGACCAACCTTCCCTTTTAGTTATAGCAGAAGCACAGTATAAAAATGAACTTCCACAGGCCAGGAAGACAGACCAGATAGAATTTTTTAGCAACATTATTTGCAAATGGTGACAATGTTCCTGATGGAACTGTGCACCCAAGTAAGACGTGGGACAATAGAGTTCCTCAAGGTTCCTTCCTCGGTTCAGCATTCATTTTTCCTTCAATCGTCTCTTCCGGTTGTCTCACTTCAACCAATGATTTGAGAAACTACGTCCAGCCTTTGTTCTCCCTGCTGATCCCCAGAGCCATGTTCTATTCAGAGAACATCTGGAGTTACCAGCAAACATCACAGATCCAAAGGCAAGGTCACGGTCCTTCCTTGGTGAGCCCTCACCAACCTATTCCTTCTCTAGTGTCTGCAGCTTTGTGTTTCTCATTGGACACTCTTGTGCTCCAGAACTCCTTCAGACCGCTCCTGGCTGCACTTCCATTGCATCCTCTCCAGCTCTGCTGCAGCTGTCTCAGGTCAGGACTTCTTTAGCTCTTACTTGATCGGCCTATGGATGACCATCTCGCATCTAAGAAGTCTTCTAACAGTCATCCAGGAACTGGATCTACTTTATCCACCCAGAACATCTTTAGTGGCTCCTAACGCCCACCAAATGAGCTCCTCACCCTTCTGTTTTGGGTCCTCGGAGTCTCTAAGCCTTTTGTTCCTACTTATTAGTAGCCATTTTCCTGATTCCATGTCCTAAACACCAGCAAACAGTAGTTAAGTGTCCCAAGCATCATGCCCTTTCAGGATTTACTGGGTTTTCCATTCCCACTTATTAAAATCTTACTTGCTGTTGTTGGTTTGGCTAAAAATGTCTCCACTTCTGTGAGGCCAATCATTCATTCATCAGCAAATATTAGATATTTATTCGGCAATACAGAACGTGACCCTTTCTTCCCTGTCCACTCTTGTGAGCATACTCACCTCCCCCGCTATATCATAAACTTCTTAGGCTCTCTCTCCTCTCTCTTCCCTCCTCTCTTTCTCTCTAAATGCCCCCCCCCATCCCGTCTAATTTAGCAGTACTGAGGATTGAACCACGGGCCTTGCACATATTAGGCAAGCACTGTACCTCTTGTTTATTTTTATATCTCAACACTTCCTTGCAAATACTGGATATTCAATGAGACTTATTGAATCAAATGAGATTTATGATATCTACGGTTTGATACTGGTTAGTTTAATTCTCCTAAGCTTCCCCCACTGCTAATGTACACATGTCCAGAGAGAAGTAAAACTAAACTAATGATACTTCTTAGAGACTATAAGCCTGTAATTATGGTTAGCTCTCTGCTATTCATGTCACTGGAAAACTAGCTTTGAAAAGGAGCTTCTCATACCAGAAGGAGAAAAAATATTCTTCTCTATCAGCCTTTGACAGTATTGTATGATTTTTGAGCAGCTAGTTTTTATTTCTTCTGTTCAACTGTCTATTGATATTTGTGTTTATAATCACTCCATAACTGTCTGGGAGATGGGGTGGAAGGCAACGTGCAGAGAGCTATGCTGGTGGGAGGAACCCAATGAATGAAGCATTTGCTCTGTACAACTTCAAAGGAAGGACTTGGACCACCAATGTCACGGACACTCAGAGTGTGTCAGCATGCCCCAAGATATGACCATTTCTCTGCAATGACTGCTAAAAGTAGAGACTCTTAGCCTCCTACAGTGCTAATCCTGGTGACTGTCTAGTTGTTCAAAGAAGATGATGAGGTGCTACTGAGAGTGATAAGGTTCCTGATGGAGGCTGGACCACGCTTCCACTTGACAGCCACTGCAAAGCACCTTGCTGGGCCACTGGGAGCCACTGGATGCAAATCAAAGAAAATGAGATTTGCAATTTTGCATTGATAGCCAGTTAATGTAGGAGGGAAAGGTCCCCTTCGCCACTTCTGAAGCAAACAAATATCGCATGTGGCGATTCGGCAGCTGCATTAGTTGGTGAAAATTGATGCGTATTTCATGTGTCAGAGAGCTGAATCCCAGAGAATGGAGCCAGCCTCCCAGAAAATGGTTTCTTTATATAGTTCCATCCATTTATTGTTTGATTGGACTTTCTGTATATTAAATTCAAGCTGTTCTGCCACTCATGGGTATTATGATGCGTTGGCTTGGTGGGAAATAATGAAGGTGATGGGATTTTACAGCATCACATTACAAAGGAGGCGTCCCCAGCCTCATCCATCTCTCCATCAACCAGCTTGCGTGTGAGGTGGCACTTATATTAAAACGATTTTTCTGATTCAGCTTAATGACACTCATTCGAGTCCTGGCACCCAGAATATGATTACATGAGTTAAATGCAATCTTCTTCCACCCAGTTATGGTCAGCCAAGGCTGGCTCTCTTCCCTCCCCAGTCACACCTTCTCACATATCTATCGTTTATATAAGGCTGGTGTGGTATGAAGAAAACAGAATGGCCAAACAAGAGGCCAGACTCAACACGGAGCCAGTTGAGTTAAAAAAAAAAAAATCTTTCTTAGAAGTTGGTCTGAGGTCAATATTATGCACTCTTTCCAAAGAAGATTTCTGGGGCCTGACTCTCTACTTCCCAGAAATAGAGAAATAGGGACTTGAACATCACCAAAAGAAGAATCTTTATGAATGAGTGTTCCAGCGTCAGCTTCCAAGAAATGGCTAGTTGTATGCAGGCTCGTGTGGTCAGTGATGGTGGAAGATTACTCTGCTCCAGTCCTTGGCTCCACACTCCCAGCCCTTCTGGAGTGTGGTCTGGAGCCCTGCATGGCCCAGGGCAAGCATTCCTTCCTGGGTGTGAGAACTGAATGCATTCAAGCTGCAGATGAGGGGCTCTTCCCTGGCTGGGGAGGGGGGAGGGCCCTCTGCTTTTTGTTTACAGTATTTCAAGGCAGAATAATTGTGGTTCCTTGGGAAGAATCATGTTTGTGTTTACTGGGGTGTTTAAAGAGAGAAGCACAAACAAAGCCGAGCAGAGAGAGGTTGAGATTGATTTCCAGACATTCCGGAAGAGAGCTGTGAAATGAATACCAGCATGGAAATCCTTTTCCAAAAATTGCAGCGATCTGAATTGCCAGATCAGAAAGCAAAGGCATTGCAAGGCTCCCAGTGTGAGGGTGAGTTAACTATGTCTGCAGTACAGTCTCAGAGTGGCCTCTGTGTCAGAACCAAAGCTGGTCCCTCATGATGGTGTAAGTGCATGCCAACTGATCACATACTCCGTACTATTGCCTGGATAAGAAAAAGGGGACGTTCCATCCAGCTTTCTACACCTGCTGCCAGCCTACACTACCTCTCTCTCAGATGTGGCTACAAGATGGCTCTCTAGGCTTTCTGGTTCCCTGTTGATGTCTTAGCTAGCTGCCCTGGGCTTTGAGTCACCTCACAAGCCTCTTCTTGCCAATTTTTTCTCCCAAGGGTGTGGAAGATCTTCATGGCCAATCTCCTGCAGTAAACTTTTCAGCTGGTTTAATGAAAGAAAGGCTAGTGAATACTTACTGAGAAAGCTTCCTGTTGTTTCTGCTTTTAATGTGTGTGTGTGTGGGGGGGTGTCTACTAGTTAGTGCATACAAGTAGATATCCCACACACACATGTGTATGTATAGAAGTCAGAGGTCAACTTCGGGTATCTTTCCCTTCGCCTTTAATATTTAAGATGGAGTTTCTCACCTGAAGTGCCTCAACCCAACTATGCTGACTGTCCAATGAGTTTACAGAGACCTACCTGTCTTCACACTCCCCTCACTCCAGTGCTGGGGCATTGGTGTGCCACCGTGCCTAGCTTTTAAGGAGGTTCTGGGGATCTGAACTCAAGGCCCCTGCTTGCACAGCAGGCGCTGAGCTAGCCCTCCAGCCCTCTACCTCTAACTAAACAAGGATCTCTCAGTTCCCTGATCTCTGTTGCTCTCACCCATGATATGCCACCACCACCTCTTGCCTGGATTATTGCCATGTTATTTTAGATGAAGGGATCAAGAAGGCCTCTTGGATGCTGAACAGAGACCTGAAGGAATATGGACAGTCTAGAGAAGAGCAAGCCAGTCAGAAGGAATGATACATGCAAAAGTCATCAGGTAGAAGGGTCTTTAATATGCTACCCTTGGAATAGCAAGGCAATTCCTAATGGAGTTTCTGTAGTGAGGGGGCAGGAGCTCAGAATGTTAATGGGAGAATCAATTCAAGCATGCTGCTTGAGACCACCATGCCACCATGACTCTAAACAGGAAGTCCCTCAAGAGTTTTGAGCCTCTGGTCTGTTTCCAGGGGATGTGGCTGCTAGAGAGTGAGCACACTGCACTCCCTATGTGTCATGCCATGTTTATTCTTCTATGTATCCTAATAGTGTGTGTTTATTTGTTTATCTATTTACTGTATTGTCCTTTCTATTTGAATACGAGCTTCACAGAATGGTTTCTTTACTGCTGAATTCTAGTGCCTAGAACTTAATAAATATTTGAGGAATAAATAGCTAAATGAAGGGCATTGTGATGGGTAGGAGCTTACCTATGGTTCACTTTATGCTTTTTCCTGGCCCTGCAGTGTCTCACGGTGATCATGGTCAAGTGGCCAAATACTATTTAAGGGCTCATGGCAAACATTCTTTGCAACAAGTCTCAGCCCTCCTAAGGCTACAGCTTTGATTCAGTGTTTGTCCTCCCTGTCTACTCTGCCCACAAACACCCTGCCTGAGGTAACAGCATGGATGACATGTAGAGAGGGCTGGTTTTGGTTCTCATGTGGCCAGAAGCGGTTTGTGAATGGGAAAGTTGAAGCTGAGGAAGCCAAGGTACAAATCTGTTTAGTCAAACAAATAGGGGTCAAGGCTTACTACTACCAAGCCCTGCAATCTGTGAAGATATGCGCTTGAGAAGATATGCGCTTGAAGACTTCACGATGTGGCGGTGGGGGGGGGGGGGCGGATACCCAAAGTCAAGATAATGTGGTGGCGGCAGAGTAGAACACCAGGGATGTGATGGGAGGCAAGAGGATCCCCAGATCTTCAAAAGCTGGGAAGACTGCTTGGAGAAGACAATGTAGTTTTACGTCTGGAAGATAACCATTCATGTTCCGAGGAAGGGAAATACACCTTGTTTGATTCATCCTGCAAATTCATATTGGACTGGAATGCAATTATAGTTCTTGTGTATTCTCAGAGTCGGCAATACTCTCTGGTGCACAGTAAGCATTCACAAACATTGAAGGAATGAAAGATTCCTTGTTGAGATACAAGTTTGCATCCTCTCTTGGGAATTTCAGCACCAGGGAACTATCAATTAAGAAATGCCAACAAAGACCCGCAGGTCACTCACTCTCAGAAATGTAATGTGAACAGTCCAGTGGGCAGGATCTCACCCCACACAGATAACACTGTCAGCCAGTATCTACACTGAGGTATTTGTGACCCCTGTGAAAGTATAGACAGAACACTGAAAATTGAAGACTGAATAGAAACACATCTCAGACAAGCTCCATTTCTGGCACGGGGGGGGGGGGGCTGATCGAGAACCCCAATGTACAATGTTCCTCTCTCTACTTCCCTGCCGGAGTCTTCCTGCCTCCTGGAACCCCAGACATGCTCCCTCAAGGATTAGGTTTTAAAGGGAAATGCAAATCACCTGCAGACTGCTTCACGCTTGGAAGAAGTAAAAAAAAAAAAAATCGATTCTGCTTTTGTTAAAGTGATTTTTTGGACACTGTCAAAAATGCTCTCATCTCAGAGCGCAGGGTGACAGATAGGCTGCCGATGACAATTATGTAACTGTGTCAACAGTGGCGGTGAGCCACCATGGAAGGAGCAGAGGCTGTTCCATACCTCCCCCCACCTTTCCCAAGCCCAACCACCCTCTTTAAGATGTCCAAAAGCAGTCCATTCTAGATGTCCAGAAGTCAGCCCCCCCATGGCCCTTGTGGACACACACCCAAAGGCTCCCAACTTCTCTTATCCCCATGTCCTCACCTGAGCTGCCTCAAGGACTTGCTCAGGCAGTCCAGGTCAGCCATAATGCTAAGCAAAGCCAAGGAAAATTAAGAAAGAAAATTTGCTTTGACAAAACTCACCTCATATAATACACTCCCAAACTAGTTATGTTGGTCTTATTTAATATTGGAAGTTCCACGTTATCCCTTTCCTCTGTTAACTGAGATAATTGGGGATTTGTTTTATTTATAGCATCAATTATGAACACGGAAATTAATCCTTGAATGGTACATTTGGGAGCTCAGCTGTCAAGGGAGCACAAGGGAAGCCTGGGCACAGCTCAGGGGTCTTTCCTACCGGCACAGGAACCTGCCAAGGAAAGACATCTTCAAGCCTGGGTGATAATTTGGGCTGTCATTTGTTCTTGTGTGCATAGAGTATTTTGAAATATTAAATAAATGGTGATAATTGGCTTCAGGAGCTCCTTCTCTGGAGGACATATGAGTGAGGTAGGTGGGAAAGCGGACAGAGATGGCAACCAGAGCCTGGCAGCGCCAACACCTTCGCTTGTCCTGGCTCTCAGAATGCTGGCTGGCAGTGCTCTGAGAAGGAGCTGAAGAAAGCATCGTTGATTAGAGATGAGAGCTCAGGGAGGAGTAGGGTAGGGAGGAACCACAGGCATGGTAGGTAGGTCCTGGGAGCTGCTGGAAGCAACTGGACCACCGCAGAGTGGGTCCGTCATACTTCGTGGTCATATAGAGCTCAAATTCAAAATAGACTTAAAAAAAAAAACAAACAGGTGAACTTCCTTCAGTGGTTGAACAGGACTAAAACTAGCCAGTGAATGTGGTTTGGACAGAAACCAGCCAGGAGAGAAGCACTTTCCAGAAAGTCCCCCTAGTAATGGCAAGAAGATCCATCTGATCTTGTAGAGCGTCTCAGTGGACAGAGCAGGCACCCAGTCAAGTCTGCTCTCCTCTCTCCTGGAGCAGCAGAGCTGAGACAGAGCATCCAGGGCTGGGATTGTTGCAGGGCTGCAGGCTCAAGCCTTCAATTTGCCCTCAAGAAAGGACAGATACATCTAGAAGAGACTGAGAACAGTATCAGGCCAAGCAAATGAGGAAGGTGCCCCATTTACACTGACCCCTCCATTAAAAAGCATTTTGCCAAGCACCTGCTATGTATAGCCAAACAAACGAGCCTGGTAATGGTGCCAACTGCCAGCTCAGGTCAAAGTCAAAGTAGCTTGATCTAGCAAGGAGCTACAGCCAGACAGAGTGGAAGGTAGAAAAAGCAACCGCTGTCTCATAACTCGTCTGAATAGAAGGAAAAGAGGACCAATGGCTTCTTTTCGAGCCCATTAAATTCTCCTCTCAGAAGCTAGACATTTCAGTGTGTTGGGGATGGAGAGACAAGCCTGTTCACCACTGGGGATGGAGTGGGGAGGTCCAGGGCCCGCAGGGGGGCCAAGCCTGTCCACAGTGTAGGCAGACTCTTTTCCTTCTCAAGTGCCTTTTCCTGCAGCCTGCCTGCACCCTGCACTACCTCCAGGAAATAAATGTGAGGCCAACACTGTCTACCCCACCCCCTGATGCTGAACACTAAAAGAAATCAACCGTTAGCCCACAGTAAAAATAGCAGTAAAATCCCAAGTTTAGCTGTGGAAACAGCCACTGGTCTCTAATGCAGCCTCCTGGCCTGTCTAGAAGGAAATGGGTGATGTGTAAAGTCTCTGTGTGCCCAGGACAGTGCCTGGCATACAATATTCACCAAGCTCATGTTTCCTCAACTAGTAATGTAATTAGAAGAGAATATCACATCCGGAGGCCATCTAAAAAAGTAGTAATCCTGAAGGTCTGGTTTCTACTAGAGGCCATGATGGAATGGGATCAGTGGGACATGGTGAAAAGAGAAAGGATATTGAAGGTGTGTAGACCGGCATCTGAAAATCAACTCTGTGACTCTGGAGAATTTACTGAACCCCTCTGAGGCCCGGCCTTCTGTATCTTTAAAGAGTACAGAGCTTTTCTTACCTTGCAAGGATGCTGAGAGGACTTAAAGATAATATATGCAAAGTGCTCAGTACACTGCTGACACACAGTAGACACCCAGATGCTATTATACTAATAATAAAAAGTAATGGGCAGGTGGCCAGTGACATTCCTATTGATCTCCAAATGATCCCCTTTTAACTCTGACACCCATCAATCTGCCTAGTATTCATCCCAATACAAGTTCTTCCCTTTAGTGTCATGAATCCCATCAAGAGGCAAGTAAGGACACCGAGGAGTCAGGACCACATCAGGATCACACTTAAGGGTTGGGATGAGGTGCCTGGGTTTCTTTAGGAAGGTGAAGGATGCCCAGGGTCAGCACAGAAGGGACAAATATGAAACCAAGTCCTCAGGTCACTTTATTCCAAATATCCCATGGTGTCAAAAGCTTATATCTGCCATTTGATCAGTCCCAGAGCAGCTAGCTATTTGGTGAACACACATGTGTGCATGTGTGCACCTGTATATGCATATATATGGTGTGTGTGTGTGTTGTTGGGAAGCATGGCTGTATAGCTTTCTTTAGACAGTCAGAGGTAAAGGGAATCAAACATGGCCTTCACAAATGGATGGTGACATCCCTTGTTCCTCTCCGCTCCTCTCTTGTGGCAGAATGACAAATGTAATCACTTTAAAAGGTCCAATCACCTGCTCAGTTGTTCCCAATAAACACGCAGCACTATGGAATAACCTATACCACCACAACAGGGTTTCAGATAGGAAAAAAATTGAATCACCAGGATGCCACCAACCAAATTGTCAAAGACCAAATCAAAAGCTTCATGAATTCTCCATCAGCAATATAATGCTTCCTTGCCTAAGCAAATCTAGACCCAGCATATGAATTGTGGAGGGATTTTTCATTAGTCTCATGGCTTCCAAAGTCTGAGGCAGAACCCCTCTGAAATCTATGTCTCCATAAAGCTGCTGCCTTTATTTGCTCTAATCCTGTTAAGATGAAGATTTTAATCTCCTTCCTTGGACCCCTTCCTCTCATGGAAAGCATAACATCCCAGCACCGTAAATGTATTTTTGTGACCTCAGTGGAGTGGAGAACTCAGAGATCTGGAAAGGAAGGTCACCTGAGATCTCACAGAGCACTTGTCTCCCCCTCTGATGACATTGCTACTTGTCTGACCACATGACCCACTGAGTCTATTTCACGGGCACACAGGTAGGCTGGGTCAGTCCTTCTCCGACTCCAGCTGGTAAAACAAGATTGTTCCTCCTTTAGTGAGAAAAAAGAAACTGGTGCCTTGCTTTGCAGAAAACCCAAAATCAGGATCACTGAAAGAAATTCTAATCAGAGATGCTGAACCCACGAGTGTCTGTGGCAGCAGAAAAGACAAATGAGGCAAAAGAGAAAGCAGTTTGCAAATATGCTACAAAGGAGAAATGCGGGAAGGCCTGGGGAAGGAAATCTGCATGTGTAGATTGTACACCATTCACCCAACTTCACACAGCCTTCTGCCCCTCCACCCACCTGCTCTGTCCTCCTCCCCTTCAGAGTCCTTAGAGGCATGCCACCCTGCCATCACACACACCACACTGCCTGTCTGGAGGAAAGGCATAGGGACTTAATTTCCCATGTTTTATAAAACACATGCCTCACCCCGCCCCAAAAGAATCAATTCAGAGCAAGTCACCACCCACAAACAAATCACTCATTTCTTACTATTCCACTTCCCCTGGCTTCCATGAATTGAGTGAAGGGCTTTTTATCTCCAAACCTCCTCTCGGCAATCCTGACACACCATCTAAAGCTTCATGATTAACCCCCTCAACTTCACCCTATCCAGGCCAGCGGTGCTGACTTACCCCAGTGTAGTCATGGTGACGATGGTGTACCAGAAAGATGCAGGGATGCTTGTGAACTTGCTGGCAGAGGAGCCCTTCTCCGCATAAAACATCACAGTGGCAAAGATGATTATGGCCATGGTGAGAGAGAAGAGGAGAAAGCCCAGTTCCGAGGCACAGCTCTTCAGGGTGTAGCCCAGGATCCGTAGGCCCTGGGAGTGTCGGGAGAACTTGAAGATCCTGAAGACACGGAAGACCCGGAGCGTGACAAAGGCCCCGGACACATCTTCATTGTTGGTCATGACCAGGCCAATGTAATAGGGCATGATGGCGACTACGTCAATGATGCTCATCACACTGCGAATGAAGCGGTATCGGCTGGGTGCCGCGAAGAGTCGGAGGAGGTACTCCACCGTGAAGATCATTACGCAGGCAGTGTCCAGGCAGAAGAAGGCCACCGAGTAGCGCTCTCCACATGGCAGCTCCTTGTTCCCAGGCACCGTGCCGCATGGCACCGTCTCCACCACGTTGGTGATGACCGAGACGGCAATGAAGAAGCCAGTCACATAATAGAAGACCAGGGCCAGGGTGCTGGTGTGTGGGTTCTCAAAGGCCCGCCACATGGTCTGGCGGAAGCTGAGTGAGGGCATGGACTCCTGGTTATTCTCAGAGTCATTGTCATCCATGAGCCGCTCCGCGTTCTCCCGCTTGCGATCTTTGTACTCCTCGTAGCAGCAGTCTCCAATGATCTCAGGTAGGATGCCATAGAAGGCCAGCTCATCGTCGTAGGCAGAGATGCACTCGTAGCGCGGGTAGTGCAGTTTCCCAGTGCGGTAGAAGTTGAGCACGCAGCGGAACACTTCTGGGTCTCGGTCAAAGAAGTACTCTTTGGTGTCCTCATTGAAGAAGAACTCCTTCTCTGTGCTACCCAGCAGGGTGTCAGGGTAGCGCTCCAGAGTGGTCCTCCACGTCTGGAATCGTCGTCCGCTCACGTTGAGGACGATCAGCTCATCTTGACGCTTGTTCTTGTCAGCTGGAGCTAGAGGCATGGGGCAGTTGGCCACTGGCATCCATCCAATGGCTGCAGCCCGGGCAAAAGGCAGCCAGGCTGCAACTCCCGCCGCCATGGTGACTCCAGCTTTTGGGCTGGTAGCTGCCCAGACACTGTGCACACCAGCTTGGAGTTAGTTCAGTGACTCCTGGGGGACAGAAGAGATCAGAGAAAGGGCTAAGTCTACTTTGATTTTTCGAGGATGGGACAAGGGGAGTGTCACTGAGTGAAAGGGCAAGTCTCCAAGGCAAGTTAAAACTGAAAGCACCCCAAGAGGGAATTCTAATAGTGATGCAAGGGTGGTACCTCACAAGGCTGACTGGCTGACAAAGTGTCAAGCTCCAGGGGGGTCCAGGAGTACTTGGAAAGAAAAGCCTTTAACAGGAAGATCTGGGAAGATGGGTAATAATTAGCTCTGAAAGGTTATGGGTGTTATTGCAAATTTAAATTGGGAGAGGGTAAATGAGTTCTCATTAAACGAATTTAAAAGTGGGATAAACATGCTAATTTTTATTTCACTCTTCATCCACCAGGGTAATCAGGAATTGGGGTGCCAATGAAGGAGATCAAGTAAACATATCCTTTCTATTTCTCCCTGGTGGGAAGGAGACTGGGACTGGGTTTAGAAAATTCTGCCAAGGTAGGAGACCCCAGTAAGCCTGAGCCTAGTAAACGTCTACCCCTAACTCCCATAGAGAAAGTCTTCTCCGGCAAATTGCTACTTGCTCTTGAGGATGCTTGGCCTGGATCCTTGCCCTAGCAACCTACTGTCCAATCGCAGCCTTCAGAAGCATGGTGAGCAGACGAGGGAAAGGTGGCGAGGTTGTGTAGGGTCCCTCTCCCACCCCATGAAGGAATTCTTGGGTTGTTGGTCCACCTGACTTCCACATACTGTCCCTGTCCCTCCGCAGAGCAAGCTGAGCCATGCTCACTGTCTTTCCTCGCCTCCTATCTCCATCTGCCCAGAACCCAGAGTTCCCCATTATATAACAATACGCCATTCCATGCCAGGCTCTCTCACCTGTCCTCTACTGCACCCTTCGAAACTTCTGCAGAGCTGGGCACCCCCGTCCCTTCGCTCACAGCTTTCTGCACCACATTTCCCCGTCACCTGCCTGGACGGAGGGAACAATGGCAGAGAGAACTATATTTGGCTTTGGGAAGCAGATTTACCTTCCCAGATCTGGCTTTTTAAAGATGATAGTGAAATGACTCCACAGTCCCCAAATGTATACCATCTGTGGGAAGCCATGTGGTGACACAGAAACACACGTAACAGTGACGGGAAATTGTTTGGGGTTGGCACACTCAACTCCACTAATCCCAAACTGATCACACAGCGCCGAGCCAAATCCTAGCTCAGAGTTATTTGGATTCTCTAGCACTCACTTCGTTTATTTCTGTATTGAAATAAACTAGGCAGAGGTGACTTTGGGAGTTTGTTGTGTTGGCTGTTTGTCTGGTTTTGCTGTTGGGTGACGTATTACACGCAGAGACTTGTGATGAACTTCGGCCTTCATCTCTCCAGGCATGCCGCTTCACCCGCTTCCTAACTCTCAGCTCTTCTGATTCTTTTTCTCTTGAGCGGCTCCTGGACTTTTCCACCTGGATGCCTCTGAAGCAGAGAAGCCTACACTATCTCCATCCAGAGTGTTGTCCTTCACCTTCTGCCCACAGCATCCCTCACCCTAGGCCACTTACCCTGACCGTGTCTTTTATACTCTATTCCAAGGATTGCCAAATAGTGAAACACCGTGAAAGACTGGCTCCCTGCTCCTCCCTCCCGCTGGAATCCTTGTCTCACTCTTCTCCCCCTCACCACCCCTCGATTCCTCTCATTACCTTGAAATTCATTCTACTCAGAGTAGTCTCCTTAAAGCAAGGTTCTGATTGTGCTTTACCCTGTAGCCTTTGAAATAAAACCCTAACTCCTTGGCCTGGCATCTTTGTAGAGGGACCCAACTTAACATATCAGCCAGGCAGTCCAGGTACCCTCCCAGCCTCCAACAAGGGCAGAGCCTGGCTCACAAACAAACCTTGGATGTCTATCTCTGGAGTATAACCCCTGTCCCTCCTCTTGCCCTGCTCATTGAAATCCTACCCGTTCTTCCTGGTGACACTTCCTCTTCGCCCAAGACTCTCCTTCCTTTGGGCTCTCTTTGCTCTGGCTCTCTGCTTTAGCACCTGCCATGCCAAGCTTGGATTGCTGTGCTCTGTATCCCCTTCATTAACATTGATGACATTAACAATAATAAATGGCCAGATACTCATTGCAAGGCACTGCACTGTCTCATTTAATACTCAAAGCAATCCCAGGCGGAAGAGTCTATCATGTCCACCATCTCATGAATAAGAAAACCAAAGGCCTACAGATACCTAGCATTCTGATTACCCTGAAGCACAGGTCAGGGATTTTACCTTGAATAGATTACCGAGCACTGGCCACACCAGGATCAGTACCTTACACATCCATGGATTGTTTCCATCAAGCCACCAAAACAACTCCTGCTTTTGGAGTAGACACCACTGTAGTCCTCATCTCGTACATAAGGAAAATGAAAGATAAGGAGTGGTCGTGACTTTCGGCATGATTAATAAGTAGTCAGAACTCATTGGGAGTCACTCTAGGCAGGACACTCCCTGGGCCCCACAAAAATCTTATAGGGCAAAGTCCGTGTAATCTTAGCTTTCCACCTCGCCCAGCAAACAGCAATAGTGAATGTAGTGCGTGAGCAGGTACTGGAGCCAGGACCACTATTTTATAGACGCTGCTTGCTCGCCATCAGTTTAACTCTGTGCCTTGCTACTGTTTCCTGGGGTTGTCAAGGTTGGCTGTTCTCTCTCTAAACAGTGACAAAGTTGAATCAAAATCCTGAGAATTGAGTGTCTGCAGACTAACGGTAGTCTCAGTTAAGTGTCCTTGAGGAGCTGTTCTCTGCCTCAGTTTCCCCACCTACATGCTAAGGGGGAAATTTTCAAAAGCTCCTCTCTCCCTTGAAGGTTGTTTAGATGCTACAGAAGACAATGAGAATGGCAATTGCTATAGGTGTCACCTGCTCAGAGGATAGAAAAACAGCATGGGCCTGATGAGCTCTTGATTATAGGAACTGAGAGAAGAGAGGAAAGTGGAGGTCATTCATCCATGACAGCAGGTAATCCACGCACTACTGAGAGAAGACTCAGAAACACATTCTGCATTGGGTAGTTGTCTTCAAGGCATTCGCCCTTACAATGAGCTAGGTTTTCTTTGGGCCAGGAGATGTCCCTGTCCCCCAGCATATAGTTGGGTTTCCAAGGGATGAGGGTCTCAGAAACGAACATGAGCTGAACACTAGTTATAGATAATTCCAATTCTGACTCAGGCCATGTTTCCTGAGCACCGATCAAGTTCTGGGTGGGTACTATCCAAGGCACTTTTGCACAACATATAACATTTAATTTATTCCCACAAAAATCTGTGATTTTTTTTTTGCCTATTAGTGATAGGAAAATAGGCCTAAGGCTCGGAAGTTTCCTTCCAAGTGTTTAAGTTAATGAATATAAGGGGTGGACAGTTTTCAAACCAGACCGTTGTCTGGCTCACTGTCAAATGCAGCCCAATCCTGATGGTCCCTTAGAAGAGGCGGGCAACTGAGATTGTAGACCCCAGGACCTTTCCGTCTGTCTTAGTATTACCCTTAACTTTTGAAAGCAAGCCACTGTTAACTTTCTGGGTTGCAGATTCCTCATCTGTAAAATGAAAGCCAAAAAAGAAAGTGACGGAGGACCTTTTGATCCAAATGATTCTCCTGGATCCGGGACACAGACGCTACATCTCCTGTCTCTCTGAGACTGCCTTATGATGGCTGCCCATGCAGAGCGGGAAGTAGAGCATCTGGGTTGGTTGCTGTGGGGATGCAATTAGCCTGAGCTTCATCTCAGCAGAGGGAGTTCTGGGAATTCCTGATGAGGCTGGTACCCAGAACAGGGCACACAACCTGCACCAGTTGGAACCCAAGGCAATCAAAGGCCTAGTCTACCCACAGAAACCCCCTTACTCTCCTAGGAAGGAAAGAGGGCTAGACCTCAGGCCCTTGCTGGCCCCTTGACTCATGACCCCAGCATCCCTGCTTTATCAAAGAGATGGGCCTGGCAGGGTTTCAAATGGCAAAGATTAAGAGATTGCTGAATCAGGAAGTACCCTGAAGAATCTTGTTAGCCAGACACATGGCTCTGAAAGGACAATGCCCTTCTCCTGCTAGTCTCCCAGTACTGCCCCTGGGATTCTGGAGTCCCAACACCAGCTGCCTGCCTCTGTGAGCTGAGCTCCAACCCCTCACCCTCTTTACTGAGTCAACTCTTCTTTTCCAAGGCCATGAGTAATGCACAAACTGTTTTCTGATGGATAATTGAAAGCTCAGAGAAAGGCAGCACTAATCCTCTCCCTGTCTATCCTAAAGTCTTTTGTCCCAAGGGCAAAGTTTTACCCTGTACAATAATCCAAAACAATCTTTCTCAAGAAGGTCATGCAAGTACCAGACTGTCCCCAGAGACTCAGAATCCATCCTTATGGTCAAAAGTACCAAGAAAACAGCAATTACCTTTTTTTTTGCCACTTTCTGTGTGCATTTGAATGTGCATGCACATGGTCATATATTGTACATGCCTGAGTTTGGAAGAGGACAATAATCCCAACAGACACCATGCCCAAGTCCATACCAGCCACACCCACTATACAACCCTGCAGGAATGACCCGGCTCAAGCAGGACTTCTGCAGGCTCTCGATGCAACACTCACCCCTAACAGTGCCAGCGCCTCTTGGAGCTGGCCTGGGTATGAACCCTGCAACAGGCACTACAGTGCGGCCCCATTTCCAGCCAATGGCACCGCACACACCTCCCATACCACAGTTTTACTAGGACGTGGATGCCTTACAAATGAAAACTCTGAGGCTATTTTTGTTTATGGCAAAAGAGTTTGACAGTGGGAAAGATTCACCAGTGGGGTAAGGTAAGGATGCAGGAGGAAGAGAGATTAAAAACCAGGTGAACTCAGAAATGATAAACGAGAAAAAAAAATCGGGAAAAAAAAAAAAAAAGAAACCACTTTCTCTTGCTTCAAAAAGTCAGCTGCCCTGCAAAGCACCTTCTATTTTGGCGTCAGAGGATCAAAAAAAGGCCAGACCTCCCGTCCTGGGGTTCAACACCTCACCTGAGCACAGACACAAAGCGGCAAAAATGTCACATCACCAAGATCTGCCCTTCAATGACCTCAGGAGAGAGTCCTCAGAAACTGGAGCTGGTCTGGGGGACCGTTTCACCCTCCCCGGGAGTCTGTCCTGTGTTGGTGGGATTTTGTTAGGCAGGTATGAAATGGGGAGGGGAACCAAGCTGGAGATCTTTGGGGGCACAGGCCGTCTTCCCTGCGGTGATACTCCTAGGGTGGCAGTTTCCCCGAACTCTTTTTCTCCAGGCTCCTCAACAGCAAAAGGGAACAAGCTGCTGCTAATCCTTCTTCCTCTAGAGTCTTGTAGCATTCAAGAAGCAACACGGAAAAATAAACATTTCGGTGGGCCGGTATGTGTTCACATGGGGGAAATGTGCACACGCTTTGTATTGAACGTATGCCCAAAAGCCCCCTTGCCCCGAGATAAACATTCAGGTTCCCTTGAAGTAACAGTAAATAATGCATCGATTCAAGCATCACCTACATTCATGCATGACCACCCTGTAAAACCTGATTACCGATTGCATTGTGCCTATCACCCCGTGGAAGTTCAGAGGCTGCGTGAAATACACGGAGACTTCTCGTTGCCTTGATTTCGGGTCTGGAACCTCAGCCTGTTGCTGACTTATCAAGGCTGCCCGGGATGAAAGGAGAACATCGTGGGCCGGATCAAATGCCAGCACTGAGCAAGTACAGGAATTTAGTTGATTCTAGGTAACTTCTCTGCCCATCCCCAGTGTAAACACCTTGTAAAGCAAAAGAGTCTTTGAAACCCCTTCCCCAGGGCCGCTCATAACACATAAGACACCTTTCCTAGGGTCCACAGGGTGGAAGATGTGACAGGCAGGACCAGCTGGACCGGCCCCCAGCCTCTGGCAGGCGCACCACAGGCTCGCTGGGCTGGAGAACTTTGCGAAGCGCCCCAAACGGCTCCCAGCTTCCACTCTCAGCCATTTCTCTCCTTAGCTCACAAAGAGCAGGGACGGAGCAAACCGTCTCCACCTGCAGCCAGATCCCGGGGCGCTGCTTTCTGGCACCCGGCAGGGGAAGGCAGGCCAATGGCAAGAGGGCAGAGGTTCACACCCCCACCCCCAAACCTCTCAGCGCCTGGGTGCCCAGAGGTAGCTCCACAGCCGAGGGAACCGACGCCCCCAGGCCCGCTGCCTGCTCCCCCACGGCCCCGGCCCCACCCCCAATCCTTCCGGCGCCCCAGCGCCCACCCACCCGGGCGCGGGAGTGGGAGGGTGCCGCGTGGGCAGCCGGAGCAACAGGCGTGGGAGCAGCGCTCCTAGCACTTGCTGGCTCCGGAAGGCTCGGTCGCTTCCCTCTTACCTGCGCCGAAGCCAGCCCCAGGCCCCGCGCCCCGCGCGCGCGAGGAAGCTGCGGCCGGGGGCCGCCGAGGCGCAGAGCGCCCAGCAGCGCGGGGAAGCGCCCAGCAGCCGCCGCTCGGGCGGCTCCTCCTCGCCGGCGAAGTCTCGCTCGTCCCTCCCTCACTCGGTCGGTTCGTGCGTCGGTCCGTCCGTGGGGCCGTCCCTCCCCCGCTGTCGCCGCCGCCACCGCCGCTCCAGCCCCGGCTCGGCAGTGCGTCCCCTCCCCGCCTAGCCGCTCCGCTCTCGGGCTCGTGAGCTCCGGTTCGTTCGTTCCCTGCCCCCGCCGCTGCCGGTGCCGCGCGGAGCGGAGCCCGGCCGGCCACGGGCTGCCTCTCCCGAGGTCCCTCTCCCGAGGAGGCGGTGGGGGCGCGGCGCGGGCGGGGCGGAGAGGAGAGTCCGGGGGAGGCGGCGAGGCTGCGCCCTCCGCTCCCCACCGATCCCCCACGGGCCGAGCGGCCCCAGGCCCGGCCCGAGAGCGCAGAGCCGCCAGGCAGCGGAGGGAGCGAGGAGGAGGACCCGGGAGCCTCGCCGCGGGAGGGTGCCCAGGGCGAGGGCGTGCGAGGGGGAGTGACTCTGCGCGAGGTGTGTGTGTGTGTGTGTGTGTGTGTGTGTGTGTGTGTGTGTGTGTGTGTGTGTGTGTGTGTGTGTAGAGGGGCGCGCGCGTGAGTGGGGGGTGTAGCGGGGGGGGGCGGGGAGACTAGGCAGAGCCTGGTGCGTCTCCCCAGGAGAGTGGAGGAATCCTAGGGTGTGCCTGGAGGTGGTGGTGGTGGAGTGTGCCAACGCGGGTGTGAGCGCGTGTGCCGGCGAGGGTGGGCATGGGGCGAGCGTGGCAAGGTGAGCTTGGCTTGGGAGTGGGGGAGGAGCCGGGCGTGCGGCGTGATCGTGAGTTCGGGGGCGTGTGTGGCTGGGGACTTGGGAAGAGGTGGCAAGGAGCGCCGGCTGTGTGCGCACGGGGTGTGTACACTTAACTGGATGTCCGTTTCCCATTCACTGTCCACGCGGCAGAGCGACTCCTCGGTCACCTAGTGAGGTGAAGCTGGTCGCCGTGCAAGCTTCCAGGCTGACCCTGGACTGTCAGCTGCGTGTGCCAAAGCTGGAAAGGTCTCAGAGGGGTCAAACTGCCTTTACCTTCACGGAAGAGCCGCTATCCTACAGGAGTGAGCGAGGTCATGACCAGACAGCCAGGATTTGCTCCAGTCCTCTACCACGAGTGTCCAGAATTAAGATTGAGGATTTGGGAATGTGAACTCTCACTTCCTTATCTTCCCAGAGCCGGCCCAGGCCTTCAGACCTTTCCAGAAGCCCAAAGATCCCTATTGCTTAGTACATCGACCCAGGATGGGAAGTGGGAGATGGACGGACGTCCATGGGGCTTAGTGTTCAGCCAGGAGTCCCATGGTCACCAGAGCCGCACGTGTAGAGCACAGCTCGGGCTGCTGAGCCAAGCGGTCTCCGGCTTTCGCTGTGTCTCTTAGCCTGGGTGCTGGGAATCCCGGGCCTGGAGATCGCGAAGCAGGCAGCTTCGTGCCTCTGCGGGGACCTGAACACTCTGGCTTCAGAGATTGCAGTTCTGAAATGTGGAGAGGTGTATGCTGAGACACAAATGGAGAGAAATGAGAAATGTGCGGAAGGGTGAGGGTGTACTTGGCAGGGCGTGTCTTTAACTGTGACTGGAAAAAGACCTTCCTGAGTCCAGAACAGGGTTTCGGGGTTGTGGCAAACCGAACCCGCCCCCTGAAGCACAGGGTGAGGACTAGTTTTTGAGGTCTCAGCTACTCTGGGCCTCTAGGAGCTTGTCGCTTCTAAAGGCTCACTTACCCTAACCAAGGCTTCCTTAAGTGTGCCAGTCTGAAAGGTGCACAATTGGCCCTTCAAGAGGTGGGCGTGGACCCCATTAGCATTTGCCAAGAGTCCTAGAACCCTGTGGGATTTGCATACTAATTTGCATACAGTAATAATGATTAACAACACTGCCACTCCCTGGCCAACCCAGGAAGAATTCAGGGAAGGCCCTGGCAGGGATTCTCCCTCCCTCCTCTCCTTGGGGAAGAGTTTTTGATGTTGGGTTTTGTTTTAGACTTTTAATTAATTTTTTTTATAGTTGCTGTAACCCCTAAGAGAAGGTACCCTGTCTCTGGGTGGTCTGGCCCCAATAGGGACACTTCCTTTGGTCCTCCATCTCCTGCTCAACTTGGGGCAGGGGAAATTCAAGTTTTTATTTCTGCCTAGGTTAGGATTTCCTGAACATTTTTGCCATTATTCTGCAGTGTGACGATAGTCCAGGGATCAAGTCTCCCAAACTGTCAGGGACCAAATGGTCGCCTGGGACACCAGCAGACTCTCGGAGTGGTCTATTAATGAGACATGTTGTGCCCTCCCTCCGGGGCTTTGTAAGCCCTACTTGAAGGCAGAACACTCATTCAGACACCCTGCCCCAGTCCCTCCAATCCTGTCCCTTGATGCTCAGACTTGGTAGTTACTCTAAGTGAAGTGTCTGTGAACCGCTCTCCTTTTTACCTCCAATATCCGGAGAAAAGTAAGAGAGACTTGGATTTCTAGTTCAGGCCAGCGTGGATTTTGTTTACAGACGATAAGGAAAATGGAACAAGTAAGAGGAGAAAGGAGGTACCTGGATCCAAGACATTGTCTGGAAGAGACACCGTCCAGGAGACACTGGCACTCACTTACCCTCCATCCCTTCCTGGAATCTCCAAGGCTTTGCCTGTTGGCTCCTTCCCCCCTCTGCCTCTGGCCCAGCCTGGCCGGGATTTTTCATTTGCTTTTCCCCCATGACACGGCCGCTTTTCCTTTAACTCTCGGCTTCTATTTAAAAAGCTAATTTGGGAGCTTGTCGATGCTCCCAATTCAGACATTTTAAATAGGAACTGAAAGTCAGGAGCTGCCAGGGCACTAGGTTTCCTCCTCTCACCACTGGCACTGCTGAAGTGTTGGTTCAGTCACTCTGGCCCCAGTGTGTGTGTGTGTGTGTGTGTGTGTGTGTGTGTGTGTGTGTGTGTGAATGCCCTGCAAGCTCAGGGTGTATTTCAGGTTATCTTTTCTATTTAAAGACAATGCTCCTATAGAAGACTCTGAGTATGAGTGTGTGTGTGTGTGTGTGTGTGTGTGTGTGTGTGTGTGTGTGTGTCCTTTCCAAGCTGTGCACACATGAGGATTCTTTGCTAGTCCTGAGCCTCTGGCCGCTATTTGCAGAGCTTGTCACCATGTGGCCTGGGAGAGGAGAGCAGCATAGCTCAGAGTCCGCTTTGTCTTGGCTGACATGCCAGGCTGCTGTTGTCTGGGCAGCTCTTTGCAGCCTGTCTGAGCTTCCTAAAGGGTCGCTCTCGCCCCCATTCCTTGTGGCTGTCCTACTTCGGTTCTTTGACCCATGCTGGGCAAACATTTTGGAGTTGGGACTCTTCTGAGGGTTGCAAGCTTTCTACATTTCAGAGTGCTGTGTGCCTTGAAGGTGGGGGGGCGCAAAACCAGACTTTGAGGTCAGAGTGATTAGGTTTGAACCTGCCTCTGCTGTTACCTAGCTGTGGGACGCTAGGGAGCATACTTCACTTCTCTGCCTTGGGTTTTTTTTTTCCCTCGACTCTAAAATGTCCAATGATAGAATTGTGGCACTCCAGTAACTGTCATAGATAACATACTTAGAACAATGCATGAAATTCAGGCAGTTGGTGGTTGTTCAAGATAGGAAGTACAGAGAAATCTGTCTAGGGAAGAAGTTAGAACGGCAGATTGTGTGCATGTGCGGGTGCGCGTGCACATACATTAAGTCAATGTGCGCATGACAATACAAATTCCAGCCACAGCCCACTATGTCAGTTTCGCTCACTGGGACAGCTGGGTCCCTAATCTCCAGAAGAGAATGAAAGAACAGAGGAAGAGTTGTAGGGACAGGGATGATGAGAAAGGGGCTTGCCAGGCAGACGTCCTAGAGGCCAGTTTATGCAGGAGGAATGAGTTCCAAGACCTGTTTGTGCACAGGCCCCCTCCTCCCTGCTTTACCCAAGCACATACAGCCAGGTTCCATGGGGATGAAGCTGCAGGGGAGTGCTCAACAGGGGTGGCCCCTGGTTCTTGGTGTCACTTTCTTTGGTCCTATCACTGTCTCTCACCCCCCTGTCTCACCACTGGGCAGAGGAACTGGGGAATTTGCCATCAGAGTCCATTTCCCTCAGTTCAAAAGACCACGAGCACATGAGGAGGGGCACAGTAGGCCATAAGCGGGAAGAGGGGCTGTAAGCAACATAGGCTCTCTGAGGGACCCAGCACAAGCTTGCAAATCCTGAGGTATATGCAGTGCCTCAGTTACTTTTCTGTTGCTGTGATAAAACACCATGAGCAAGGCATCTTATAAAAGAAAGCATTCGCTTTGGAATCCATGGTTTCAGAGTCTATGGCTACCATGGTGGGGAGCATGGCAGCAGACCAGTAGGCATGGTAGCAGACGGGGAGGCATGGTGCTGGAGCAGTAGCTGAGAGCTCACGTCTTGATCCACAAGCACAAAGCAGAAAGAGGGGAGAGGAGAGGAGGGGAGGGGAGGGGAGGGGGAGAGAGGAGAGAGAGAGAGAGAGAGAGAGAGAGAGAGAGAGAGAGAGAGAGAGAGAGAGAGAGAGAGAGAGCCCTAGGAATGGTGAGAGCTTTTGAAAACTCAAAGCCTACCCCCCAGCAACACACCTGAAACAAAGCTACACCTCTTAATCCTTCCCAAATAATTCCACCAGCTGGGGACCAAGTATTCAAACATATGTGCCTATGAGGGAGTATTTTCACTCAAACCACCACATGTAGCTTTGCATGTCGACTTTGAGCTGGGGAACTGGCTGCTGGCTATGTCTTCTGTGCCCTATGGTAGACATCACCACTTACAGATGCACAAAGGAAAATGGTGGGTGTGAGGGACTTTGGTTGTATTCACCTTATTCTTTGAGACAGAGCTCCTCATTAGAGCCTCGGGCTTACCAATTAGGCGAGGATGGCTGGTCAACAAGCCCCAGGGATGTGCCTATCTCCACCTCCCCAAAGACGGCATTATAAACACACACATTACTGCATCTGGCTTCTTATGTGGGCCTTAGGAATTAAACTCAGGTCCTCATGCTTTTGTGGCCAACACTTTCCCAACCAACAGAGCTTTCTCAGCCCCAAGTGCCTCCTCCTGCATGTTTCCAGGATGGTTTCTTACCATTCCTTGCTCCTCTGTCTGTCCTTTTCCAGGGAGCATTTGTACAAACTTATGGTTTAAGTTCATTCTCACGCTGAGGATCCTTTCCTGAGCTCTCCCTGGCTCCTAGCTACCGGCTCCCTCCCTTCTTGACCACCCTCACCTCTTTGCTACATCTCACTACCCTCTCCTGTTAGACTGTCCCCATCACTTCCGGTCCTACCTGACCTTCGACTTACACTGTTCTTCTGAGCACAGGTTGTCTCTTTCTGATGGCATCTTGTCCTGTCACATCTTCAAGCCTTTGTACATACTGTCCCATCCTCCAGAAATGCCCACCACTACTTTCTGTTTGTTCCCACATTAAGGGCAGACATGAACAAGTATTTATTCACCCCAGCTAGGGCATTGATGACTGATCAAGTGTAGTTGGCAAACCAGTGAGTTCATTGGCATTATGTGCAGGAGCATGGATAACTCAAAGGAGCTAATTATCAAGAAGTGTTACCCAGCTTGGGTGGGGACTTGGAAACACTGCATCCATAGAGTTCCTTGCCCAACTTGCCAGCTCTACCAGACAGCTTCCTCTCCCAGCAAGTGCTCACTGCTTTCATAACCTTGGGGTTGATGGGGTGGGGTGGGGTTTGGGGGTGTATGCTTGTGACTCTCCCAAGTTTCTATGTTTCCTGAACCTCTAAGTTCATTAACTTTCTTATTTCTTCTGTGAGTCTCTCTTCTTCCAGGAGAGAATGTTGTTCTCAATTCTGAGGGAGTAGCTACAGAACACTCTCTTCTTAGCAGACTTCCACTCAGCCTCAAACCTTAAATACCCAACACAAAGTTCACATGCTAAGTGTTGTAAAAAAAAAACCCTTCCTCTATCCCAGATGAACTAACTCTTCCGCCTTTGGGAGTTCTACAGTGCTTCCTGTGTATTCCAAGCACAGTTCTTTCCACCTGTGTGTGCTTAGATGTCTGCACAAGGGTGGTATAAGGCAAGGACTGTGTTTTAGCCAACTGATTCCTGACACAGTGTGTGGCACTTGGGGGTGTCCGGTGTACTTGGATTACGGTTTATTCTAACAGTAACTCCTGTGGTTCCCTTGATTATCAAGTTCAGAATATGTGACAAATTTGCCATCTCGTCAGGCTCCCAGTCCCTTTCTGATAGATCTCAAGCACGAACATGAGGACAAATTGGAGGTGGGCAGAGAAAAAGGACAAAGTATTCAAGTTGGGCCGATCCTAGATGAAAAGAGCCCCATAGCACCGCCTGCTAGGGATAGGCTACAACGTGGGATTCAGCTAGTCCTTCCTGTGCAGACTAGGCCAGCGTTCAACCAGATTGGTGTGCAGGGGACACCTTGCTTCCCACCCTGGCAAGATGTGAATCATGTCCTCAGAACACCACCTCTTTGGAAACAGCCAGGACACAGGCAATTGCAATGTCCCTGTTTATTTGCAGCTGTGACCGTAAAGACAAGCATGGCTTCAAGACACCAAGACCAAAGGCTTCTGGATTTGAAGTATAACCTTATGTGAGAACCATGTCAACAAATCCAGGACAGTGGAGTCTTAGTGGGGAGAGCAGTCTCTGGGTGGACCTGGCTTCAAAGTTTGGCTCTGTCATTAACCGGCTGTATGGATTTAGTCAAGCCTCTTCACTTCTCTGGTGTTTGTTTCCCTTGCCTGAAAGGGTTCTAATGACGGCATTATTCCACAGGGCTCATAAGGATGGCATCAGATGATGTGGAAGCATGCCGCACATGCAGTTATAAAGGAAGATGTTAGATGTTGTGGTATTGTAGCTGAGTCTAGACTAATCTGAAACCAGCTCCTTGAAATATTCAGCACAGCTCCCCAACACAGGGTTCATGAACTTTAGGCAGGTCACCCAAGCCCTTTGATATGATAAGTGTGCACCTGTACCTCAGAATGTGTGAAATTAGAGTCTACTCCCTCGGCATTTCTTCCATT
Source organism: Peromyscus maniculatus bairdii (assembly GCF_049852395.1). Classification (NCBI taxonomy): domain Eukaryota; kingdom Metazoa; phylum Chordata; class Mammalia; order Rodentia; family Cricetidae; genus Peromyscus; species Peromyscus maniculatus. The sequence continues at coordinate 85,823,526 of NC_134857.1, read as the reverse complement.
GCCTCCTCTTTCTACTCTGTGGTACCCTGTTTCTGCAACCATACACTTTCTGGGCTATTTTCTTTTTTAAAAAAATATTTATTACAATTATTTATTTACTATTTATATAGTTTAAGTGTGTGTGTGTGTGTGTGTGTGTGTGTGTGTGTGTGTGTGTGTGTACACAGTCAAGCTGAGAGGACAGCTTGAGGGAATTGGTTCTCTCCTTCCACTATGTGTGACTGCAGCGTTGAACTCAGGTCACCAGGCTTGGTGACAAGCACCTTCACCTGCTGATCCATCCCACTAGCCATCTTTCCTCTTCTTGTATCTTTTTTTGTGTGTATGTATATTTGTGCATATGTGTGGATGTGTACCTACACATGCATATGTGAGGGGCAGAGAAGGATGTTGGATGTCCTGCTCTATCGCTGTCTGCCTATCCCTCTGAGATAGGGTCTTTTACTGAACCGGAGCTGGAGGCCAGCAAGTACCAGTGATCCTCCTGTCTCCACCTCCACTACACTAGGGTTACTGACTGGCACAGACACATCCTGCTTTTTATGTGCATTCTGGGGTCTGGATTCAGGCTCTTAGGATTGTGCAATGAATGCTCTTACCAACTGAGCCATCTCTCCAGTCCTTCAAGGGTTCCATTTCTACCCATCCCCTTCTTGCCAGTAAGAACTGATAAATCATTTAGAATAACATGCAAGTGACTGTCTTGTCACATGTAAATGGGACAGAGCACTATCGAGGACAACCAAGTAGAATAAATGAGATTTCTAGCATTCACCCAAGTAATGGAAGAAAACTTGGGGGCCCCAGGAGGTGCTTCTTAACTCCACAGATTTCTGTCCACTGAACCGAATGATGGGATTATATACAATGAGGTGGGCTGTTTCTGAATACTGAAGCTAGAAAACCAAGTCTCCAGCCTTTGCAGAAAGTTGTAATAAGGTGATTTGTGCACCAATTTTATACATCTGCTTCCTTTGGCAAACAAAAAGACAATTCATGAGAATCCAACCTCTCTCAGCTCTACATGTCTGTGATATTTGCAACCAAATGCCTCTCCAGAGCTCAAATCCTGAGTTGACTGCTTCCATGAGTTTTTGGGAGACTCAGCTACAAATTCATTCTTTGCTATGGTGAATGGACAGGTAAACAGAGACAGGCCAGCTCCCGTTCCATACTGCAAGGTCTTAGGTTTCTGCATCTCTGCAAAACCCTATTAAAATGGGTTCTCAAAACAGTGTTCTTCAAAACAGTGTTTACAGATGGTAAAATTATATAATACACCCCGACCCCTCACTTTAGCATCGAACATTAACAATTCATGACCAATCATGTCTGTCTATATCCTAAGGCCTCCATTTTCGAGGTGCATTCCAAATGTCATATAATATCATCAGTAATTAGTTCAGCAACTCCACCCTTATTATGGTCAACAAAAGCCATTTTTTCAGAGGAGACATCCTTCTTGCCTCCTTCCATGACACTAAGAATGTTTGCCTGATCTGTGTATCTGTGAGTGCCAGATATAGTCTTGGGGTTTGCATAACTAAGGAATTTCCTACATTCTTCCCAAAGTCTGTTTTGTTCTTTGGGTAAAAGGAACACATGCTATATGCCTGGCAGTGATGCCTCCACGTATAGGCGTCTTGGTATCAGTAGGTCTGCTGTGATGAGACCCCAAGTTGAGAGGCTGGAGTCAGTTCAGAACACAGCTGGGCTCCTGTCATAGCATTTCTATTACTGTGATGAACACCAAGAGCAAAATCAGCTTGGAGAGGAAAGGATTTGTTTTAGCTTACAAATCTCAGGTCACACTCTATCACTGAGCAAAGTTAGGACAGGAACTCAAGACAGGAACTTAGAGGCAAGAACTAAAGCAGAGGCCATGAAGGAGTGCTGCTTACTGGCTTGCTCCCCATAGCTTGCTCAGCCTGCCTTCTTATACATCAGCTGCCTAGTGATGGTACTACCCACAATAGGCTGGGCCATCCCACATCAATCACTAGTTAAGACAATGCCTTACAGGCTTCCATATAGGCCAATGTTATGGAGGCGTTTGGGGGTGGGGTGGGGGGAGGTTGCTGTTCTTGTTGTTGTTTTTGAGATTTCCCCTTCTCAGATAACTCTAACTTGTGTCAGGTTGACAAAACAAAACAAAAAACAACCCAGACAGCTCTTTGTGTTTGCTCCAGAGGTGTTGGCTTCACTTAGGTTTCTACTTTACTCCTGTTTCACAGAAAACTGAGACATAAAGCCACACCATAGAGTAGTTATCCGTGGCAGCTGCCACTCAAATTGCTAATTTTTAATAGACACAGATGGATTATTTAATTTTCCAGGGTCCCTTGAAGTTGGTGTTGGCTGTGTGACTAAGTTCTAGTCAAGGAAACACAAGCCAGTCTCCACAAAACACCCAGGGTGACCCTGGGTGTGCTCTTGTCTTTATCTTGATCCACTGGCTAAACAGGATTTCAAAGGATTTAAGGAAGCCAAGGCACAAGAAGAAAGGAGCTTGGATTCCTAGGTGACTGTGTGGAACATAGAGAGAGCCTCCCTAGCCTTCTGTGGCCCGTGAAATGAGCAACAACATAAACTGTCATCTGAACTGTTGGAGTGTGGGTGCTGTGCATTGGAATAATATGTCTACCCTTATCAATACAGCGCTCTAGAGAAACTATAAACCCTAAGTCCAACTATGTCACTGCCCAGTCTTCCCTACACATCACTGCTTTTAGACACAACAAATAGGAATCCCTTCTAAGTACCTCCTACATCCTCGGCATCTGACGGAACTGTCTCTGAGTATCTCATGTCTTAGATTTGTGCTTTCTGGTACGATAGCCACTAGCCACGTGGTACTATTTAAATTAATTTTTAAATTAAATTAATAAGTTAAGTGTTTTGTTACTTAATTGTTGGGGGTCATGCTTCAAGTGTTAAACCACCAGGTGGAGTTCATAGTTACCCCTCTGGGCAGAGAAGGTACAGACCGTCTCCATCACCACAGAAAGTTAACATAGACAATGCTGTTTTATGCAGACCCACATCCACACTCTTCCCTTGCCAAGAGCCCCTCAGAAAAGCTGAGAAAAGCCATGGTCTCTGCTCTCAAAAGCCTTCCATGAGGTTGTCACGTGTGTAAACCCCTCTCCTCTGCCTCTTGGGCCTTTGTTCTCACCTTTCCCAGTGACCCTTCTGCCTATAATCCTGTGTTTCCTGAATTAACCAGCAACAGATTTAGATACAGCTCCCTCAAGCAGAATGAGCCCTAGACAGTCCACATGGATGGTGTGTAGTCAAAAGGTTCCTCCGGTCCTGCCCAGCCAGTGGTCCTGCAGCTTCTAGGACCCAAGTAAACACACTAAGGCTTATATTATTTACAAACTGTATGGCCTAATGCTTCAGGCTTCTCTCTACCTAGCTCTTATAACTCAACCCATTTCTATTCATTTATAAGTTGCCACAAGGCCATGGCTTACCGGTACTTTCACATCTTGCTTCTCCTGGCAGCAGGCTGGCATCTCTCTCCTCTCCTTTCTTCTCCCTGTAGATCTGCCTGGATTTCCTGCCTGCCTCTAAGCTGCCTTGCCATAGGCCATACATCTTTATTTATCAACCAATCAGAGCAACACATATT